>NC_136959.1:36179875-36354875 GCF_032717465.1 Coenobita brevimanus | reverse complement strand
TCTCCCTGGCTTTCAAGTGGTGGCTTGTATCATCTATCAGTACTGCCAGTGTCCAGCAATAGTCAGCACTGCTAATGTCATCTGTACTCCCATCCATTGTTTACAATTTAGCTATTTATTCCCGTTCTTGACTCCCCTCCATTACCCTCTCCTCTCGCCTGCCTGGCCGCGCTGTGCTAAGCATATCTTCCCCGGAATTTTCCACTGATTTCATCCACTGAAATAAGCCCTATGCCCTAATCTTATAGAGAATAATATATACCAAAAAGAAATAAAGGAAGTGATAGTGCTATACACCTGGAATTGGGTAATTATCATGTGACAACACCTCACGTGCACTCGTTCGCTAATTTCCCACAGTAATTTCCCGTTTGAAATATGCCGTATAATCTATTCTCGTAATAAAAATATATATAAGAAAATAAGGGAGAAGCCTAAGTGATATTTACATTCACCTGGAACTACCTATTTTTTATGTATTGTCGAGATTTCCTACCAATCATTTTTTAGCATGTACTGCTAATGTCCAACAATAGTCAGCGCTCCTAATCTCATCTGTACTCCCATCCATTGTTGACAATTTAGCCATTTTTTTCCCGTTCTTGACTCCCCTCCCTACCTCTCCTCCATTACCCTCTCTCCCCTCCCTACCTCTCCTCCATTACCCTCTCTCCCCTCCCTACCTCACCTCCATTACCCTCTCTCCCCTCCCTACCTCACCTCCATTACCCTCTCTCCCCTCCCTACCTCACCTCCATTACCCTCTCTCCCCTCCCTACCTCACCTCCATTACCCTCTCTCCCCTCCCTACCTCACCTCCATTACCCTCTCTCCCCTCCCTACCTCACCTCCATTACCCTCTCTCCCCTCCCTACCTCACCTCCATTACCCTCTCCTCTCGTCTGCCTGGCCGCGCTGCGCTATGCAAATCTTCCTTGGAATTTTCCACTGATTTCATCCATTGAAATAAGCCCTATGCCCTATTCTTATACAAAATAATATATCCAAAAAAAAAAAAAAAGGTATGTGATAGTGCTATGCACCTGGAATTGGCTAATTATCACCTGACACCTCACGTGCACTCGTTCGCTAATTTCCCCCGGTGATTTCCCCTTTGAAATATGCCGTTTAATCTATTCTCGTAATAAAAATATATATAAGAAAGGAAGGGAGAAGTCTAAGTGATATTTACATTCACCTGGAACTACCTAATTTCCTGCCAATCATTTCACAGCATATAAATTAGCAGCTGTCACTTCGCTGACATTGTCAACCCATATCCTCTTGTCATTTTAGTTCAGCGTTGTTTCTTGAGACGAAAGCACGTAGCGCTCACGCCCCTCCATTTCCGCCGCTTCTAGATAGCCCTGTGACCTCTACCCCTACTAAACGTTGTGTGGGAAGGGGTAAATGACTGCTGTGGAACGTGAACTGGCTAATTTATCCATGATAATGATAGACAATGACTACAATCTTTCTGGTGAATCCTGTGATGAGCCAGTGGAGGAAATGGTGATAAACTACGAGTGCTTCAGTGTTCCAAGTTCATCTTGGCTCCAAGGGAAAGGAGCCCTTATTTACTGGAAGTGACAGTGTATAACGTAGTGTAAATAAAATAGAAATGTAAATAATTACTAATATAAGAATATGAATACAAATACTTGGAGTAATGACAGTCAAAGCTTTCTTTGCTCTCTATGCTAGTTTACTGAACGAAAATGAAAATAAACTACTATTACTGAAGAAACTTATGGATAAATAGTGTATATATATATATAAGTGTAATAAAGTAATAGGAATATAAAGTGTGAGTGTGTTTATGAATAACAATTGACAGAATACCAGCAGGGAACTAGCGCAAGTGGAAAGCTCATACGCTTTCATAATTTTCATTGCTTTCACAGTGTTTTTTTTTTTGGGGGGGGGTGTATGGATTCCAAACTATTTGAAAATCATAGAATAGTGTTTCTAGTGATAATATCAGGCTGTGGTAATCATATTACTGGGTGTAGGGAAGTGTAAATTGGAGACTTCATTACCCAACTTCAGAAGTCTCCACAAGTCCTACAGTACTTGACGAAGGCTCAACAAACATCCCAGGAGAAAACTAAAGGTATGTGCCATAAGCATATTTATAATATTCTAGGACTAATAACTGATTTTTGGCAAATATTTTTACGAAGTCTGTCAGAGCACGAATATCCCCGCAAGACACGCAAGGAGCACCAAAACAACCCCGTGCTTTAGGGGTTAAAACAGCGTTATGCAATTGTGCACATAGTGCCAGTGCTGTTTTAAAACATCATTTTTTTCCAGAAAATCATGGAGAGCACAATTTTCAAACTAGGCACACAAAAATTCGTGACGATGTACATCAAATCTTCCACCACCTTCCCTCAGGCGCTCAGGCCTATAGACCCACGCGCTGAGTTATCACCCTCGCTCAGCCTCACCCTGCTTGTACCACTCATACTGTTCAGTCATGTCTTGCTGCAGTCTCTCAGATGATGAGATTCAGGAGCTCCTGAAGGTGCCCTACACTGGCGAAAGCGACATTGACAGCGACATGCAAGATAAGGATTATGTGCAACTGGAAGAGGAAAGTACTAGTGAGGAGGAAATACCCACACCAAGGGAATCCAGAAATGTGGGGTATGCTAGTACCCGAGGGATGAGGCCATCAGCACGTCGTTGCTTAGCCTTACATGATGAAGAGGAGGATTCAGATGAGGAAGGTGAGGCTTCTAGTATTCCTGGGTGGCTGGGGAAGCTGAGGAGTTTCCCATGTTGGGTTGGAAGTGTTAGGAGGAAGAGAAGGAGATTTGGAAATATTCCACTGGCTAGGGACGTGGGTGAGTCATCTCACCTGCACTATCCCTCAGACCCACATGACCCAGCCCGCCCTAGCACCTCAGGACAAAGTGTTCCCCCATTTCCCACACTCAGCACATCCACAGAAAGTGTTCCCCAATTCCCCACACCCAGCACATCTCGTGAAAGTGTTAGTCCTTTTGCTACATTTCCCAGCACATCGAGGGAAAGTGTTGTCCTATCCCCCACACTTCCCAGCACCTCCAGTGAGACTTTTCCTTCCTTCCCCACACCTTTCCATGCTTCCCCACGGCCCTTAGATGAGGGAGGTGATGATGGTGATGAGGAGGACCTGACATGGGAGTGGGAGGATGGGAGTGACTTTGTTCCAGAAATACACCAGTTCACATATGACCATGTTGCTGGGTGTACTGTACCTGAACTAACCCCAACTTCAAGTAGGCTGGATTTCTTTACTGTGGACTGTGTATTGAGAATTGTAGCCCGTACAAACACCTTTGCTGCCTCTGAGCATGCAAGGGCAACACAGACGCCACATAGCTGGTTGTTTGAGGTGGCCATGAGCCTAAGCAAGATGTATGTGTTCCTAGGCCTTGATCTTTTGATGGGGATTTTGAAAAAGAGCTAGCTCCCCTCCTACTGGACCGTAGATCCACTAATGGAAACACCTATTTTTGGGGAAGTGATGGGGAGGAATCGGTTCCAATACATTCTGAGCCAATTGCATTTCTTTGATCAACTTGACCCTGCAAACGCAAACAACACGGACAGGATTAGGAGGATACGTGTGGTTTTCAATCATCTACATGAGAAATTTCGTACCTCCTTTTCTCCCTAAAGAGACCTCGTCATTGACAAGAGCCTTGTGCTATGGAGAGGTAATATTGCCTTCAGGCAATATATCCCCAGTAAAAGACACAGGTTTGGTTTCAAAATCTTCGTGATGTGCGTCCGTAAGACTGGGTATATGCAGGACATTGTTCTGTACACAGGTGTTCAGACGGACATCGTCGAAGATCGAAACTTGGAACTGTCTGGGGCTGTGGTGAAGACGATGATCGATGAGTACCTTCATCGTGGCCACATCCTGTACCTGGACAAATGGTACACAAGCCCCCTTCGGGCCAGATACCTTGACCTTCAGGAGACAGGTCTGCATGGCACTGTGAAAAAGAGCCACAAGAACATGGTGAAGGTGGGGAACAAGCTGCAAAGGAACGAAGTTGTATTTACGAGGCCAGCAACATCCTTGCAACAGCCTGGTATCACAACAGAGAAGTCTTCCTCCTCTCGTCTGTACACAGGCCACTCATACACCGCATCGACTGCATCGACTACAGGACAAGGGCAGTGCCACGTCTGGAAACCAGAACCTGTCCTGGCCTACAATGTGAATATGCGACAGGTAGATCAGTTGGACGCAATTATTTCCAGCATGGATTGTGCCAGGCCTATGATGAAGTGGTACAAGAAACCATTCTTCCACCTCCTCGACATCACAGTCCTAAATGCTCACCTGCCCCACACTTAGGTAACCGGCATAAAGGAGACCTTTGAGGGCTATATTCGTGAGCTGGTGCGGGAAATACTGGAGGAATACTCAGAGGAAAGGACTGCCACTCGCCATCACCACACCGCCGCAACACCTATCTGCCTCACCGGTCGCCACTTCCCCACGATCATCCCACCCTATGAGACTCATCAGAATCCGCAGTAAAGGTGTCATGTGTGCGCAAATAGCACCGCAAGGTCGCGTACTCAGCGGAAGGACTCTAGGTATATGTGTGCACAATGCAACCTTGGTGTGTGCATCTATCCTTGCTTTGAGGAGTACCACACTCTTCAAAACTATTGAGAAAGACAGTGGAAGACTCTTGTAAATATTTTCTCATAAGTGTAGGGACTGTGTGTAGTGAAGTAATGTTGGTATCGTAAGTGTACGATGATGTATTCACAGTGAGACACTCAGAAATACTCTTACAGTGCCTGTGTATACTGAAGGCATGTTGTAAATAATTTACCATAAGTATAAGTGCATTACATAGTGAAATAAAGTTGTACATAAGTTACCACACATGTAGGACGAAGGATGCACAGTGAGAAAGATACGTGACAGGTGACAGGTGTTGTAGTACTAAGTGAATTATATGAAAAAAAAAAAAAAAAAGATGTTTTCTATATGAAATCAAGTGAAAAAATTTTTTTATGTGTATGATGTGAACCGAAAAGTGTAAAAAACTTTCCTATACCTTCCCAGAGTAATGTTGGCCAGAATACCAGAATTTACCTTCATAGAAAACGAGGTTTTCTCTCATCTTTGCTGCAGGCCTTCAGGCAAACCTGAGGAACGGACCGGGGACGTCCAGAAAACACACTTGTAGCCTCCGGTGAGTCTTTTAATGGTCATATTCTTTTTCTTTTTTTTTTCACATCAAAGTCTATCATTTTAGCCTTAAAAAAAAAAAAAATCGAAAATTGGCCAGGACTGGCGTGCCATTTTATGTTTGGGGTGTCCGGCACGTGGCAGGTTAAGTTAATTCAAGTTCAAGTTTTACTATCCTTTAACCCTTTAACCGCGGGCATTGTTTTGACCCGGCTGGCCCCCCCCATGGGGGTTCCAGCAAAAATGTAAACAAACTTTAAACCTTTATAACTCTGCACAGAATAAATCTAGAGCGAAAAATAAGGTAACATTAGAAAGTACTAACGTTCGGCTTTGCACTGATGTAGATTTCATGATTTCGTTGACTATCACTGGATGGGCAGTGCCATTAGAAGTGAGCGATCTTAAATCACTATTTTTCGCTCACACACCATTACCAAATGCCAACCTCATTCTGAAAATAATACTATAAACATATATGAACACTGCACATACGATAAACACCCACTCAGTGTTCACTGAGGCAGGTAAAAGGCACTGTAATTGCCCACACTTCACTGCCACATCAGCGCTGTTGTCACTCACAAAGCTGGACAGATACTGATGCATGTTTGGTCAGGGATGGGGTGGGGGGCCCGGGGGTAGGAGGAGGGAGGTGGGGGTTGGCTGGAGTGAAAGAACTTAATAGCTACTCTCCCTTGAAACAATTGGCTCGCGGAAAAAACACGCGGTATTCAAAATATTCACAAACATTCCAGAATGACACCCGCAGTTTGGTCCAGTTTTTGCAATGTCATTCTGGAATGACACCCGCGGGTAAGGGGTTAAGGACGGGTACAGACGAGATTGACTGGCCAACAAGGTGTGCTTATTTCTAACGGCTCACACACTCTCCAAAAGATCATGCTATCTCATTTCCCATAAATCCTCAAATAAGATCATGTTACCCTATTTCTCTTAATCTCTAAAATTCTCTAATAAGATCACGCTACCCCATTCTCCATAACTGCTAAAATTCTCGGCGATACACTGTTGGGAACAAAAATCTCTTGCATTACACTGGGGACTAAATTTCTGAGCGTTACCCTGGTGGCTAAAGCGGTGGTATAAGATATTGTTGTGGATAAGATATTGTTGTGAGATAAGATATTGTTGTGGGATAAGATATTGTTGTGGGATAAGATATTGTTGTGGAATAGATATTGTTACAATTAATAAATGAATCGAGATAGAATCCCTCAATAACAGTACACTGGAGGCCCACTTAATCTCGCAATATTTCTAGAATTAATGACCTTTAAATCTCCTGGAGGACGAGCAAAATTATTCTTCACCGATAATAGAATGAATATCGACATGGAAACAACTTATGTATTGTGTGGTTTGGTTTAGTGAAAGGACGAGTAAAGTGGAAGATAAGCTGTTAACGGAAATAAGAGTCACATGTCAAGGAGAACAGAGTGAGACAGTGTAGAAATAAGAGTAAACCCCTCTCTTAACACCATGAACTGGCGAGATAGTATGAAATTTAAAATTAAAGAGGAGGAGAAGCTTTCACCTAGATTTACTCAGTTAGTGAATGAATTAGGCGAGTTAGAAACTCAACTGTCCCCCACAAATCCTTGCAATACTCCATCTTCTAACCCTCATCCAACAATGAGAACAAAAGGGAGCCTCACAAAGCCTCACGATATTCCAGTTCTAGAACTCCGCCAGTTACAGGGTATCGATGCAGCAATACATCCGGAAATGTTTTTTGAATTAGTTGAGCAATGTGATTCTGATGATGTGATGCGAATGCAGATTGCAAAAGATAGAGTGAGCCCTGAACTTGCCATTTTCATTCATAACAACCAGACAAAGCATTGAGTAGTTTCATGGCCAGCACTTAAGGAATTTTTTTGAACGGAGTTTGCCATTGAAGTCAGTATTGATCAGGCTTGGCAGGAATTAGAATCAATGTGTTATGATTGGATAGTCACCCCAGGCTTTCACACACCGTTTCATCTGCCAGCATGCGGTGAAAGAAAGTAAATTCCCTAACGAAAAATTCCCAAACCGCGATAAAGCAATCAAACGGAAGCTGTGGTATGGCTTACCTCTCCCGTCACGAGAAAAACTCGAGGGATTCCTAGATGATGAGTACCCATGAAAGAAGTTCCTAGACAGAGTTGAACATGAACATCAGTTGTTGGAAGTGAGTCAGACCCCTCGTGTCAAGACGGTGCCTGCCGAGAATAATGTCAAGGGAAGGAGACCTGAGGATCAGCCATTGCCGTACACCTCGGTGAATCAGACAAATCACTCGTGTCCTGTTCTGCCAAAAGACGAAGTGGAAGAATTAAAACACCAGGTCAGAGAGATCAAATCTAGCTTAGCGCGAGTGAATAAAGGGCAACCTAGCAACTCCAGAACATCTATTGGTAAATATTGTGCCCACTGTTTAGTGTCATCACATAGCCTCCAAGAGTGTTGGCAGAAACCCCCTCCCGGACATTGTTTTGACTGCCATAGACCCGGATGTCGTCATGGTGACTGTGGGTGTCCTGGACATAATTGTATATTTACACCTCCAGAACAAAATGACTCTAAATCGAAAGATTCACAAAATCCACCCTAAAAGTTATGACTAACCAATGGTTGTACGTCCCCTACCATCATGTAGTTATTAATGGAAAAATAGTAGAAGCTATAGTTGATACTGGGAGTAGCTACACTCTAAATGAAGAATCAGCTGTCAAGCGAACTGGAGGAGAAATGAATAAACGGCGACCCTGCCCCATTTACATGGAGTCACAGGCACCCCTTTGAGTATTTTAGGAATGCTGCGGGCAGAAATCGGAGTTGGAGGTGAGAAGATCCATGAACAATGGATCCCAGTAGTGCCAAAATCTTATATTAACACGGATCTGCTCCTAGGTTGTGATGTACTAGGTCAAGCTCCTCTCATGTGGGATGGAATAAGGAGAG
This sequence comes from Coenobita brevimanus, assembly GCF_032717465.1. Lineage (NCBI taxonomy): Eukaryota > Metazoa > Arthropoda > Malacostraca > Decapoda > Coenobitidae > Coenobita > Coenobita brevimanus. The sequence continues at coordinate 36,346,690 of NC_136959.1, read as the reverse complement.
TCGTGGTATGGGGAGGCACCCCTTACGTTGTGAATCATATTCGCCGACGAAGGAACAAAGTCGAAAGAGTGAAGGCTGACCCGTTTGAACCCTCCAATCCATCACAACATTTCTCACAAATCAATCTTCATACCACCATGAAAATAGACCCATATCAATCTAAGTTTATGCCCATCCCTGTAAGAGAAGACCCAGGCACTAACCTTATCATTTACCCTCAACCTAGGGTCAGTCATAACAGTCACCCATATTTGGTCAAAGTCAGTTCTGAGAATTCAATCTACTTCCCTCTCACTAATGCAACTAAGGAGAAGGTATATTGTAAGGGCACAATTATTCGATTGTACGAAAGAATTGATAATCCAACTTCTGGTAGGGGAAATATCACTAGTGACCTACTCCTAGAAACTGATCAAGTCAGACAAAGTGGGACACGTGTACAGAAGCTGAAAGAACTGATTGAAGAACGAAACTGGCAATATCTCACTAGTGCCCAGGAAGAAGACTTATCTCAGTTACTCCTTAAGCATGACCCTCTCTTTTTTCGTGACAAAAGTGAGTTAGGACTCATCAGTGGCCCTCCTGCTCATATCAAAGTAGCTGATCCTCAGCCCAGTCATGGACCTATGTATCACTATCCTGAACAAGCAAAACAGATCCTAGTTGATATGCTAAAAGATATGGAGGACAGAGAAATCATAGAACGATCTACTGCAGGCTGGCTGTCACCCATTGTACTTCTAAATAAGCTGTGAACAAACACCTCGCGACTGACATCTACCCCCTCCCACGATTGGATGAACTAGTAGAACAAGTGGCCGGACATCAGTATTATGTCACTCTTGACATGCGAGAGACATTTTTCCAAATCCTGTTAGATGAAGAAAGTCGTGACCTCACTGCCTTCAGTGACGGGGTCACTCTGTACCGATTTTGACGACTTAATTGCTTCCCAGTGATCTCTTCCAGGCGAATGGCTTCAGTACTAGCACCCCTCCTACAGAAAGGGTGGGTCAGAAGTTATTTAGATGATTTGATCCTTTAGGCACCAGACTTCCCAACTTTACTGGACCGCCTGAGGAGCTTTTCCAGTTACATACTTTAAATTGAGTGAAATTAAATGTCAGTAAATGCAAATTCGGCCTTAAAGAAGTAACCTTCCTAGGTCATCAGATTTCTGCTGAAGGAAGCAAACCTGATCCGAAGAATGTTGAATCAGTCACAAGGATGAAACCTCCCACCACCGTAAAGGAAGTAAGGCGATTTCTCTTAATGTGCGGCTTTTACAGAAAACATGTTCCATCGTTTGCAAAAGTTGCTACACGCCTCACCAACTTAACTAAATCTCGAGTAACATTTACCTGGACAGACGAATGCCAGAAATCCTTTGAGCATCTAAAGTTTTGTCTCATGAATGCCTCTGTCTTAGTTAGAGCTCAGGTAGAACAATCATTCATTCTCACTACAGACTCTAGTAACACTCATGTTGGTGGAGTCCTGAGCCAGATTCAATCATATGGTACCAACAAACATATTTGGGTTTTTCTCTAAAAAGTTGAACCCCCATGAGACTCGATATTCAGCAACAGATAAAGAGGCCCTAGCTGTAGTCCTTGCATGCCATAACTTCCATCATTATTTGTGGGTATCCATTTTACTGTAGTTACTGATCACCAACCTCTCACTAGTATATTCAAGCCTAAGACTAAATCACCTCGAATGAATCGATGGATCCTAGAGATGCGAGAATATAACTATGACATCCAGTATCTCAAGGGTAAGAACAATTTAGTAGCAGATCATTTGTCACGCCCAGTTCGAGTAGTAGTCCGTCCACCTGAAGCCACCTGGCCCATATTAGATCGAGAACAAATGAAGGCCCGTCAAAGAGGAGAACTTGTGTGGGGAGAACTAGCGCAGTATCTCGACGGTGGTAGAATTCCAGCCAAAAGACTGCCAAAAACCACCTTAGATGAGTTTGCCATAATAAACGAAGTGTTATATTTTGTGTGGGAGAAGGCAGATTGTAGTCTTCATTACAGCCTCATAGTCCCTCGTGCCTTAGTTGTACAGGCCCTTCAACATGCACATGAGTTAACTGGTTATCTAGGACAGAAGAAAACTATTAAGAAGGCAGAACTGTATTACTGGCGAAATCTTAAGGTTGATGTGTGTGAATATGTCAAAAAAAATGTGTAACTTGTCAGAGATTCAAAGGGGACACTGGACTGCAGCAACAGTGGAAGGAATTGCCTCCAGTGAATAAGCTGCTGGAGAGGATAGGGATAGATCTTATTGATATGGTTGCTGGAGTCTAGGGTTACCATTGTGTTCTTACAGTAGTGGACCATTATAGCCGATTTGTTAGGTTCTTCTCAAAACAAAACAATCCACACACATCACAAACTCGGGCAGTATGGGACAGACTATGGCACACCTCGTAGTATCGTCCTGGACAACAGAGGCAAGTTCACCACCAGAGATTTTCAGTGATTCTGCCAGTGACACCAAATCACCCTCTACTACACGATCCCCTATCTTCCCCAAGGGAATGGCGTCACCGAGCAGATGCATCAGACCCTGAAGTCAGTCCTCTCTTCCCTATGTCAGGGTCACCCTCTTCAGTGGCCACAACTGCTCCAACCATGACAGATCACCATGAATTAGGCAGTCCATACATCTACTGGACAGCAACCCTACTTCGCCTTCTTCTTTCGCCATCCACCTAGGCTGGTCAGTGCATCCTTACCCTCTGTCGACGGTGAGGAAGACGAGATGGCTGTCACCCATGTTCTCATTTGGGAAATGCACCAGAAGATGACTCGTCGGTATAGGGATGATGCTAACCAAAGGCAGAAGAATCAAACGATTGGAGTTGGAACTCTTGTGTGGATTAAGAAGGAATCTGTGGCACTTGGTATGTGTCGACAACTTAATGTGAAATGGGATGGTCCATACCGTGTAGTGAAAGTGTTGATGGACGGAAGTGTGTACGTGGTAGAAAATACATTCACGGGGAAAAAGGTACAAAGAGCCGCAGGACAAGTGAAGCCCTATTATGGAGGTAAAGAGTGGCTCTTAGAACCCCTGGAAGAGGTCTTTGAACCTGATCTGATTGATGAACAATTACCGCCCTGTGAGAGACGCCCTCCCCAAAGACTTATTGAAGTGCAATGAGTGTCGAAGCTGGTATTGGAGTATTAAGTTAAGAGATGGTTAGGGAGATGTGTGTGGGTAGGGCTGGCTGACTATTGACTATGACAATTTAGAGTTCAAGAGAAGTTTCATCTATCGAGAGTTTCCTCTTGTGTCTTTGGCACAACCCAGTTCAGTGGGAAGGTTGCTTTAATTCAAGGGGCAGTGTGCACCTACCCCCTCAAGTTACACTCAACACTGTCTAGGGTGGAACAGTGACTTCAGGAACTGACAGACACTTTTCAATTGCTAGCTGGAGAGCTGGAAGTTTTAAGAATGAATGGATGAGAGTGTGAATGTGATTAGTCTGTATGTTGTATGAATGGGAAGCGCCCCTGCGATAATCCTGGCAGTGAGAGTATGGGTAAATCCAGGTGAGACGACCATGTTGCCACCCAGGCAGGAAGTTGGCTGGGGCACAGCTCTCCACTGGGTTTCAAGAGTTTACCGTGACAGAGAAGCGACCCCCTGAGGTATGTGTTATTTCTTGTGGACTGACCGTTGCCACTTATTGGAGGAAGAGTCAGGGAAATCTTTGTTCATTGAGAGGTTCACAGTCAAATTTGGTAAGTCCGTCCCATCCGAACACATGCCCTTAGGAAATGTAGATGAATGAATTGAATGTTTGACTGCTGATGTTAATTTTTTTTTCCGGAGGAAAAACCCGTGTAGTGTCATAATTTTAAGTAACAGTGTAGGCTGGTATAAGTTAGTATTGTCAGTGTAATCTTAAGCTTAGATAATATTGTAAATTAATCTGTACAGTTCCTTTAGCCGTTAAACCTTATATTTAAGTCTAGTCTTATTTGATATTCATAATGTGAGCATGATTCTGTTATTGATAGCACCAATTTGAGTACTGGTGTGAGTATGATTAATGTTTATACATAATGAGCCAACCGTTTCAACAAGGAAATATAACTGCAGAGATTTTAGTAGGGATTAATAATCGCGAATGTCGTTCTTCGTATTCTGATCTTGAGATTTACATGTCAGTGTCAATAGTAATCCCCTTTTGAACTATGCAGTGGTGATTGAGAGCTGCCTGAAGCTAGATTGCTGATGATAGCCATTTGTGAAGTGCGAAATTCATGTTATTGAGTCATGTTTACAGTCAGTTATCTATGTATGCCAGGTGCAAACGTATCTCTCGTATTCTTTGGAGATCAGTTAGAAACAGAATATTACAAAATAATCAGTTAAAGCCTTAGCTGATTCCTGAACACTGTGTTGATGCTTATAAAAGGCGGAGAGAGCCACGCCAAGCAATGAGATGCCGTTTCTCTCTCCATCATTACAGGTTAGTGCCCGAACTCTCACCCCCCCCTCTCTCCCTCATATGATAAGTCCTCATATTCGTTAGTTAAATTTGTGAATTTCCCTTGATCCCTCCTGTACAGAATAATGAAACACTTCTCTCTCCATTGGTACAAAGATCGTCCGTTCAAGCCACTGCCAAACGCCACACACCAAATTATACCCCCCCCTTTTTTCCTAGCTCATGTAGCCTAAGTAACAATTATACCGGCTGGTCCATTTTGCTTACAGTCCGTGTGATCACTGTTCGTATAATTACTGTAACTTTACTGCATATGATTCTTGAGTTATACGAGTTTAATCTTATGAGACTATCTTGGCGGTAGCCTAATCTTTGAATCTTCCCGAGAGTCCAACTGTGACCACGGGATTAATATATCCATGTGTATCAGTATTCTATGAATCTTCCTGAAAGTCCAACTGTGACCACGGGATTAATATATCCATGTCTATCAGTATTCTTTGAATCTTCCCAAGAGTCCAACTGTGACCACGGGATTAATATATCCATGTGTATCAGTATACTTTGAATCTTCTCGACAGTCCAACTGTGACCATGGGATTAATATATCCATGTGTATCACTATTTGTTCAGTATTAATTTAGTTTATAAAGATTCATATTTCAAGTGATGTAGATCCTCATTATATTTCGTTTGGGTTCATGTATGATTGGAAGAGTAATCTGTCTCAGTTCTTAATGTTTAGTAAATCTTAGGTTAAGTTAATTTGAGTTCGAGTTTTGCTATCCTTTAAGGAGTGGTACAGACGAGATTGAGTGGCCCACAAGGTGTGCTTATATCTAACGGCTCACACACTCTCCAAAAGATCACGCTACCTCATTTCCCATAAATCCTCAAATAAGATCACGTTATCCTGTTTCTCTTAATCTTTAAAATTCTCTAATAAGATCAAGCTACCCCATTCACCATAATCGCTAAAATTCTCGGCAATACGCTGATGGTATAAAAAAATCTCTTGCTTTACAATGGTGACTAAATTTCTGTTGAGCATTACAAGTGTTCTATAGGTAGACTATAACTTTAAGAGAGGAGTATATTTTAGAGACAAATGGTGTTCAATAAACTCATTTTCGTGTATTGTCCTGAAACAGTATTGAAATAATGGGAAAAAATTTTAGCTAACCCTGTTTGGTTTTAGCTAAAGACCCATATTTAAGAAATCAGGTTATTTATGAGAGTTTGTTAAACTTGGATGGCCCGGAGTTTACCTCCTTGCTATCCGGAATCACACCCACATTATATATATTATCGGTAGCAGTGTTTTCCTGGACGAGTAATTGTCTGACATTTACCATAGAAAACTTTGTGTTTAACTTTCTCGGGCAAACATTAACCCGCCACGTCCCGACGACGTATGGATACGTCACCACGTTTTGTCACAGTGACACCCGACAATGTATCCATACATTATGCAATTGTGAGGTCCGTCATTTGCACATTTTTCAAGTTTCACGGGTGATTTTTGGTAGGCATATGTGGGAGTCCTTCCTCTACCCAATGCCAGGTGGGGATAATGCCTGGCTCCACCTGACCCCCTTCCCCTCCTGCATGCCATTTTCTCGGCAACTCATCTGTTAGAAGTGACCTGGCCAGTAAAGACATGTCGCACCATGGTCTCCCCAATGACGAAATTCAAGGCGAAAGTGATTCCTGAGGTGGAGGACAAAGGAAGAAATAAGCCAGAGGAAGAAGCAAGCAGAAGTGATGAGGCGGTAATGTCGAAAAAGAAGGTGCCATATGTTGATGTTTTTGGTGAGTGAACAATGCTTATATTGCCTATATTATTGTCTGAAAACCAATATACTCTTGTACTACATATAAATTCGTACCTAATGAATAAATATCTAACCAGTTATGAATGGTTTGAAATACCTACCCCTCTCATAGAAAACATTTTCTCTCGAGCCTGGCCTGAGAACAATGTAACAAGGTAAAGGTACTCTTATTTCTATCGTATTTCTAAACTTAACTGAGCACTTACTCTCTGAATATTTCGATGTTTCTCATAAAAAGCAGAGGTTTTTGCCCAAAAAAAACTTTTCTAAAATCTGCCGGGATTGGGGGGGGGGGTCATTGGTGAAACATCCGCCGGGATGCAGCGGGTTAACTTGGAGAGTAAAATCATATGATGTTATTCAGGGCCGGTTTCCCTGTAAATAGTATTATCATCTGGTGTTAGGCACAGCAGACCCATAATGTTGCCCTAACGGAAGGATGTGATTACTCCTTCACAGCAGCAGTAATCCATAAAATATATTTTATTTTTGTATTCAGTGCATAAATGTATTAAGCTTATGGAAGACCTATATAAATACTAAGGTTAATGATGGCTACATTCACCTCCTGCTGTTCAAAGTGTCTCTTCCAAACTCTGTATATTTGTCTTGTGATTGCAAGATTAAAAGTAAAATATTTTATTGTTATGACGATAGGAAAAGTGTAACAGTTTATTAATCCTTTTGCTTGATAAGTACAGTATTTCTCTTATATCGAGTAAATCCACTTTTTATAGCAGGAGCAAAACCTACACGTAACCATTTCTCAGCTTAGGGATTTATCAGTAACTGTCTGCCGGAAGCAGGTGTAAATCTGTAAAATTGTGTCACGTTCCCGTCGTTGTTCAATCTGTACATGGGTGGGATTATAAAAGGTACTACAAGGTAGGGCAGTGGATATTGGAGCGACCTTAATGAGAGACGGTAGTGTTTGGAAACTCCCTGTTCTGTTGTTTGCAGATGATACTGTATTGTTAAGTGAATGACTCTGGAAGAGTGTGCATGAAACGGAATTTAAAGGCGAATGTAGGGAAGAGTAACGTTTTGATCTTTGAGAGAATTGAAGCCACTGAATGTACAGTGAGGCTGGATGAGGAAATGGAAAATGTGAGTGCATTTAAGTACTTGGGTAGTGTGATGAGTAAGGATGGAAGTTTAGAGGGTGAAGTGCTTGAAAGGGTATAACAGGTAAGAAAGGTTGCTGGTTCTTTGAAAGCAATGATAAGGAGGAGGGAAGTGAGCATGGAAGTAAAAACGTCGCTGCATGACAGTATTGTGATACCAACCCTAACATATGGAAGTAAAGCTTGGACCTCGTTGGAATGGCATAAGTCAAGTGTGAGAGTAGTGGAAATGAGTTATTTGAGAGGAGCAGGTGCAGTATCATGGAGAAACAAACTGGCAAATGAGGAAGTGAAAGTGTGTTGCGCTGTGGATGTGGATGGATAGAATGCGTTAGGAGAAATACACTGAGGTGGTTTGACCACGTGCAGAGAATGAAGAGTGAGAGACTGACGAGGAGAGTGTATGCGAGCGAGATGGAGGGGGGGAGAGGGAGGTGGAGGCCGAGGATGAGATGTAGGGATGGAGTGGAGAGGTATATGTGAGTGGTGGATTGGAAGCAGTGCAGTGAAATGGCTTTGGACAGGGTGACGTGAAGGCGATTTGTTTGTGTCCACCCATTGCGAGATTGAAGCGTCTAGCAATAGAAAGATAGAATAATTATCTGCTGAAGGACTGTTGTTGTCGTTGAGCAACTCTGGTCTGTCTGGCTAAGCTGACCCATCAGCCGCAGACAAGCAACCATCCTTGTAGGACCGTCCCATACAGTGAATCGATGGTCCCGTGCGGCAGACAGCACATCGTCCCAGCGTGGTGCAGGTAAGAATGTGAAGGTTTGGTTCAGGGATGGACGCCGCATTTGCCTCTCCACCAAGTTAACAGGGGCACCATAGTAGGCTTCACATCAATCCGTTATTTGGCTGTATGTTTACCACTCAGCTTTCTTAATAGTTTCCTGAGTTACAGGAAAACATTAGACTTGTTACTCAATCTAGAGACACCATAAATGGATAGAATAGTAATATGAAGCGATAGGAAAAATGATATTAATAGGAATAAAAAGGAGGGTAGACACATTAAAAAATGATTAAACGGAAGGAAGAGTAGACATCAGGAGTGAGTGGATGATGGTCGTCACCACCTCACACCAACTGTTGCCGGGTAAAGATATCCAGTGGTTTATTAAACCTTGTGCTGGATGAGCTTTTCCGCTTCCTTTTTGTATAATACTCGTATTTAAAAATAATCTTTACTAGTAAATTCAGTGCCCAAGAGGGAAATCTTCACTCACTGGCACCCATATAATTGGCAAACGTATCCAGGGTGGAATACTCGACTATATTTACAATCAATTCTCCATCGTAACTTGGATTTGTTTTGCTAAACGGACAAATAGAGGAGAAGACCAAGTCTTCCCAGGTCTCCTGTTCATCCTACAAAAATAAAATCATAGCTGCGACACAAACATTATTGTAGGTTTTGTGTTGTGTAGGACGAACAAGGAAAGGAGAGTGTATTATATCCCCATGTCTTTGGGTTGTATTCCAGAAATAAATATAAGTTACAACAGGGAAACTATCTATCTGTCTATCTCTTGCCAGACGCCTTAATCCCTCATATGGGGTGACCACAAACAAAGCGCCTCCACGTCACCCTGTCCCCCACCATTTCACTGCCCTGCTTCCAATGCACACACCCCTCTCTCATATACCTCTCCACTCCATCCCTTAATCTCATCCTTGGCCTTCCACTCCCCCTATCCCCCTCCACCTCACTCACATACACTCTCCTCATCAATCTCTCACTCTCCATCCTCTCCACATGGCCAAACCACTTCAGTATGTTTCTCCTGACACTTCCTATCACATCCACATCCACACCACAATGCTCCTTCACATCCTCATTTGTCAGTTTGTCTCTTCATGTGACTCCACAGGCTCCTCTCAAATAACTCATTTCCACTGCTCTCACTCTTGTGTCCCTCCAACAACGTCCAAGCTTCACTTCCATACGTTAGAGTTGGTATCACAATACTGTCATGTAATAACTTATTCACTTCCATGCTCACTTCCCTGTTTCTTATCACTGCCTTCAAGGAACCAGCAAACTTTCTTCCTTGTCGTACCCTTTCAAGCACTTCCCCCTCCAAATTTCCATCCTTATTCATCACACTACCCGAGTACTTAAATGTACTCACATTTTCCATTTCCTCATCATCCAACCTCACTGTACATTCACTGACATCTCTCTCAAAGACCATCACTTTACTCTTCCCTACATTAACCTTTAGATTCCGTTTTTTACACACTCTCCCAAACTCATCCACCAAGCCTTGCAGCTTCCCTTCGTCTTCACTTAACACAGTATCATCTGCAAACAACAGTACAGAGAGTTTCCAAACACTGCCCTATCTCCTTAGGGCCACTCCAACATCCAATGCCCTACCTTGTATCTCTTTAAAAACCCCATCCATATACAGATTGAACAACCATGGAGACATGACACATCCCTGTTTCAACCCAACCTTCAAATAGAAAATTCACTCAGTTCACAATCTGCACTCACTGCAGCCTTAGCACCCTCATACATACTCTTCATAGCATTCAGCATCTTCCCATCTACTCCATATATTCTTATTACTTTCCACCATCCTTATCTATCCACCTTGCCATATGCTTTCTCCAAACCCATGGAGGCCACATATAACTTTTTTCCCTTCTTTGGAAACTTTTCCACTAAAAATCTAAGAATGAATATCTGATCTACACAACCTCTTCCCTTCCTAAAACCTTCCTGTTCTTCTCCAACTAATTCCTCTGTTCTTTCCCTAACTCTGTCAGTAAGTATCCTACCTTATACTTTTCCTATTACACTAAGAAGACAAATGTCCCTATGATTACCACACACTTCTTTTTCCCCTTTCTCTTTGTACAAGGGAATAATTATAGCTGACTTCCAATCCTCCAGGACTCTACCTTCCTCCCAGGCCAATCTGCACATCTTCCACATCCATTCTACTACTATCTCTCCTCCATGCTTCAGCATTTCACCGCACACAGGGAAACGATTGTAAATATTTCTGTATTCAAATATCCAAATATCTCTCCCTGGCATAGAAACTACAGTTTGCTCCCTTCCCATCCACCAAAAAGACTATAGTGGTCTGCCGGAGAAGGGTGGCTTTAGCCTGCAGTCCAGGAGGTTTATGTCCAACTAAGCTAGGAACCAAAACAACATCAAAAAAGAATGAAACCATGTAGTATTGCCTCTAAATGAATATAAATGTATGTTTCCATGTTAAGTGGTTAGACTAGTAGAAGTGCCCTATTGGGTTCCTCAGCACTTGTCCAAATTAGAGCCATCTCTGAGACATGCTTCACTTTGGAGCAAATGTATCTCCAGTGAGAACCGTTTTTGAATAGCTACCACCACAACCACCAGCACAGTTACCACCACCACCACCATCATCATTGCAGCTACCACCACAACCACAACCACCACCACCATCAGCATCACCATTATCATAGCTGCCACCATCAACACCACAGCTGCCACCACCACCACCATCACAGCTACCATCACCACCACCATCACAACTACCATCATCACCACCATCACAGCTATGCTCACCACCACTATCACATCTACCATCATCACCACCATCACATCTACCATCACCACCACCAAAACCACCAGTATCACAGCTGCTGCCACCAACACCACAGCTACCACCACCACCATCATCATCACAGATACCATCAACACTACTATCACCACAACTACTACTACCACCACCACCATTATCATCAGAGCTACCACCACAACCACAGCTTCCACCACCACCACCACAACCATAGCTTCCATCATCACCACCACAACCACAGCTTCCACCACCACCACCACCATCATCATAATCACGGTTACCACCAACACCACCACTACCATAACGGATACCATCATCATCACAGCTACAACCAACATCACCAACACCATAACACATAACAGATACCATCGTCACTATCACAGCTACTACCACCCCAACATCATCACAGTTACCATCACCACAACACCACCACAACAGTCAGCATCAGTTTCTGCTAAATAAAATCGTCTGTTTGCAGCATCAGTGAAGTATTAGACATCGAACTGTAGATGTACCGCCCCCCCTTCCCCTCTGTCTCTTATCCTTCAAAGATGCGTGAAACTCTGTGTAAATGTCCCGCCGCCACTTGCACGTGCGTGGATTTAAAAAAAAATAGGGACAATAATTAGGGCTGAAAACACCCCTTCAGAAAATGTCAATCGACGTCAAGTTGAAACTGTTTCATCTGGGAATCAGATCCAGTCAAACTACCGAGATTCATTACAATTCTTTTTCCAGTTTTGGCAGTGCTACACACACACACACACACACACACACACACACACACACACACACACACACACACACACACACACACATTTGATATAAAAGTGATCTATCCTAATGGATGAGGGTTCGAATCTCGGCATGGACAGAGAACAATTTGACGATGTGAACTGAGTTAACCTCCTTCCGCCCTGTGTCCCTGATATGGGACGGAAGTAGACATTTTCAAAATTTAATAAAGAAGGGAACCCCGGGTTGGGAACCTATGAGCTTCGCGACTATGAGCCGACAGGCGGAGGGCGGTACGCCTAGCACCCTTCCAGCAAAATCTCTTGCACAGGAGCTCTAGGAGTGAAGGGGTTAAACACTGACAAATCAACAAGCTTCTTTAACCTCTTTGCATCCCGTGTCCCCAATATGGGACAGAACTAGGCATTTTCAAAATTTAATAAAGAAGGGAACCCCGGGGTAGGGACCTATGAGCTTCGCAACTGTGAGCCGACAGGTGGAGAACGGTGCGCCTAGCACCCTTCCAGCAAAATCCCTTGCACAGGGACTCTCGGAGTGAAGGGGTTAAATTATTCTTTACTGATCTATCATAAGACCCGCCGACATGTCACAAGGACACAGTTCATACAAATTGCTACACCAGTCATGTAAGAGGCAGCCCTAGTTTGCATCTGATACGAACGGTGGGTGTTAGTGCCGAAGTGGTGAAATCTGCAGACGAATGGTATGTGATAAGACTGCAGGATATCAGGCTGTTAAGTCTATATATATATATATATATATATATATATATATATATATATATATATATATATATTTATGTTTCCGACTGGGCATAGGCTTCACAGCCTGCTATCAAGGCCCAGTAGTCCTCCTACATGCCATTCACCTCTTCATGTCACCACTTCGGTGCTAACAGCCACCGTCCATATTGAATACGTGCTAGGACTGTCTCATACAGGACTGGTGTAGTGGTGTTAGCGGGGGTATTTTTACATGTCGGCTGGTCTTCTGGTAGATCAGTAAAGTCTCACTTAGTGAAATTCAAATCATTAAAACTGCTCCCTGCCCCAGCGGGGATATGAACCTGGATCCGGTAGGACTGCAGACCACCTCTCTACAGTTTGAGCCACTGCTTCCCCAGAGTCAATAAAGAAACTACAAAGTCTCAGACACACAGTATATTCGTCTACATGCAGCACAGTCTGCAAATGAGAGATGCCAATTGTTCATGCTTTGATTTCTCTTTCTCTCTCTCTCTCTCTCTTTCTATTAAGCGGCACTGGTTCAACCACAGCACCCCTGATGTCCGCCAAGCAGTACGTGGCCAGGAGAACACTCCCAAAGATTTTATATATATATATATATATATATATATATATATATATATATATATCTATATATATATATATATATATATATATTAGGGGGTACCATCCTCACATGTGAAAATAAAAATTTGTAAGAGTCAAGCTGCACACCCCTTTAATTAATTACACTTGAAGAAAGAAAAAAATGGGCAAAATTTCATTGACCTATTAGGAGGGGAAGGGTCCCCTCATCGACGTTGTTTATTCGATCCTATATGAACAAATGGAAATGCTCAGCATTAATCGTTCTAGAATGAAAGAATGAAATGTAAATTCTTTCTGATAACTAAATTTAAAGAAATGGAAATTCTTTCTAAAAGCAAATTTATTAAATGAAATGGAAATTCTTCCTAATGGTGCATTTCATTTCAGGGGACTGAGGATCTTTCTTTCTGCTGGGGAAACTGCTGGCGGTGGTATTTGATGACTTGGTACACAAGCTTCTGAACCTCCTCGTTTTTTGTCAGGCCCACGTTGAAATCTTCTGCCAGTGTCACTACCTGTTCTGCTGCATTGTTCACAGACTTCAGCGATGGTGCTCATCCTTTGAGACCATTGGGGGTTTTTGAAACAGGCAGCTTGAGGCAATTAAAAAAGTTTTGAGTCCTTTTCGTGGCCAAGTTGCTCAGATCCGACCGTTTAATGGTCAAGGCCCTCCAGCCGACACGGACCTTTTGGGGTTTTGGTCTTCTTGTGCAGATTTTGGAGCATGGCCATCTTCTCTGCATTGGTGGTTTCAGAGGAGAACATAGCAAGTCCAGCTAAATCTTCGTTTAGGTAACAGAGGTGGCCCTGCAATATCATCAATACTACGGTACCTACATCTTGATCCACAACCTTGTACCACTCTAGGTCCTCCAACAGCTCCAGGTCATTGACAGGCGCTTCCACCGTCAATGGAGCCTCGAACCACCTCTGCAGGTAGATGGTGACGGCAAAGACGTTTATCCTGCATAGCGACCGAACCTCGTGAGTGGTCAGGTGGAATTGGCTTAGGAAGATAAACATCTTAAGACAGTATATGCCTTTGGCCATCCACCTGGCCCAGAGATATGCTCCCAGACAATTATACAGAAGATCATGTTTGCCATGACCATCGAGGAAGACATGAGTGAGGATCAGGAACTCCCGGGAATCGTCTCTAGGATGGCCAATTTCAAGCTGCTCTTCAATGAAGTGGACAATCTCTTTTATCATTGCCACCCATTTCGAAAGGATGTTGCTTGAGCCATCGCCGTCGAATGGAGAAGCCTGCTTCTGGTTGATGAACTTCCATTGGGATTTGAAGTGAGCAAACAACGCAAATTTAGGTCCAGAAGACCTGAAGAACAGGTCAAAGACTGAGGTGATTACCCATTCCATCATGTGGTGTCTGCAAGCTAGGAAAAGAACGCTGCAATCCAATTGGTCCTGGATAATTAGTGTAAGGTAGAGAGTAGCTGTTCAGCAATAGTAACACATGGTTTGAGGGGACCCTTAAAATTAAAGAATACGAATGAAAGTCATCTTGCTAGCATGTTTTCACAAGTGGAGCAAATTAGGTGGATGGGTATGCATGACAAACTTCTGCAAGAAAAAAAATTGGGACACCCTAATATATATATAGAGATAGATAAATAGATACATTTGTGTGTGTAAAATATATATATATATATATATATATATATATATATATATATATATATATATATATATATATATATGTATATATATATATATATATATATATATATGTATATATATATATATATATATATATATTTATATATATATATATATATATATATATATATATATATATATATATATATATATAAAGTATAGGTATGTCACGACACCATATTATAATAATACAACTCATTGATAGACAGATAGATAGACAGAGATAGATAGATACATAGATAGACAGACAGACAGACAGAAGGACCAAGCCAGGGGGTGATATAGGAAGTGTGTCAGCAACCCTTGCAACTTTTAAGTGAAGGAATGCTGGACGTGCACTGGAAGCAGTACATACACCCAGACATACAGTGTTCTAGAAACTTCTACAACAGTATAGTCCAGGTGACAACCCCTGCTAAACGAGAATTTAGGAATCAGAGCTCAGAGAGGGGCTAGCCATAGAACCGACAGGTAGTGGAGTGAGCAAATAAGAAGAGGAGTCTGACGAGACTTAATTTGTAAATTAAGTCCCTGTGTAATGCATACGCTGCTCAACTTAGACTTTCTTTGAAGATAATAAATCAAGATCATCTCCCTGTATTTATCTTTAACTCCTCCTACTCTTCGATTACCAAAATAACTTTAACCAAAACTCAAGCCTTACATATTACAAGACTAAAGAGTTACATATATATAAATGGTGGCTACATAGTTTCTACAATACATGGTGACAGTAACAATCGACTCTTCACCTATGAACCATCATTTCTACAAAAGCAGGCGAAACTGTAACCAAGATTAGCCCCAGTTCTACAGCTGATTCTACATTATCAAGAAACTACAATTCTACGATGAAGTAACCACAAGCGAGTATACAATAAGGAGAACGAGTCTACAAGTTTACGAGTGTATGAGCCTACGAGTCTACGAGCATACAGTAGCAACGACGAGTTGCGAGTGAGGATCAACAAGCTCTACGATTACCTACAAATAACAAACTCTACAAGACATCTTTATAATCTTCACGCAACTTCAAGCAGCAGCAAGAAGAAAAAAAAAAAACAAGTAAACAAAAAGCAAGAACAAAGCAACAAGCACTAGATCCCCAACGCTCTCTCCTACCGCCCCCCTACCTCCACTGCTGATGCAGGTCAAGACAACGCAGCAAACACCAGAGCCACATTTATAACGCATCTTACTCACCTTTCCTCACTCAGGTCAGTTACCCACCACAGCAACCAGTGTGGGAAGCCGACGTCACCATGTGTATCTGCTGAGATGACGTCACCATGCGTGTTTGCTGAGACCACGCCACGCCAATCAACGTGTGACTGACACCAGGCACTTCTCACCCACTACTCGTTACTCATTCTTATTCACATAGCTTCTTCTCATACTCATTTATTTCCACAGTATTGAGTGGGAATTCAGCGTTCTATGGTGAGGTTTGCCTGTGAGTACAGCTGTTAACCACTACATTCATCAGGCCATGGAATTTCCTGAGAAATATCGTCCATCAACACAGCCCTAGAATTATCAGGAGGAGATCTTCATTCAGCTCTGCATTTATCCTCTGAGACTGACAGCTGCTTTCGACACGCCTCTCCGAGTGACCATCTGTATCAAGTGGGTGTAATTATACTTACTCATTTCTTCTCAGTGCTTTGAATTAGGTACAATCACCTCCTTCACTTATTTTTATATACACACTTATACACTCACTATCTATCATTCATTACAACTCATTTACTCATCTATTTAGTTAGGACATAAACAAAAGATGTATTTCATAACACCATACCTTAGCAACATGAATTCTTTTTAGCTGAGTGATATGACAGTAATATTTTCACCCCCACCCGTGTTAGTACCAGATGATACACAGTTAGCGCCCACTGTGGATACACAATTAGAAGAGCACCAGGGCAACACACCCACCCTACAAAATTCACAGCAAACTAAAGATAAAGAAACAAATGCCTCAGTTCTAGATGATAATGATGATGATTGGCAAACCCCCTCTGATGTAACGAGTGAGAACTTTGTCTCTGACTTGCATACCTATGAAAATATACTTAACATATTACATCGTTCGGGGAAAACCTATTCCACTATTCCCTCACACAATGATAAACAAGTCCAAGTTAAATTAACAGAGCAACCAGTGAAAATGAATACCACAGATCAAACAACCCCACCACATGTTTACGTTTATCATGAAGATAAAACTGCCCCGAAATTTTCTGGCACAGAAAAAGACCATATTGATGTCATTTCACTGGTTAATCAATGCAAACAGATCTTCGTAAAAAGGCACATTACAGATGAACAAGAGAAAATTGCTATTTTTCCCTCTTGGATTAATCAGGAAAGGTGCCCAGCAGGAGACTTGCTTAAGTCAGATAAGCTTCTCCAAGCTAAGACATATGATGAATTTAAAACTGAATTTTTGAAGAAATTTTCTGGAGGTATAAACTTTTTGCTAGCTATAATCCCGTAATTACATAAGATTGTACAGTAGATCTTGTAAGGGAGCACACTGCAAGTCATGTGTTCAATGAAATAACTGCCGATGTCTCCACGTTTAAAAGAACATTATTAGCTACCTTAGAAAACTCAAACTTGATAACAGGAGATGGAATGATGTCCACAGATCTCGTCATGGACATCATTGGTAATGTAGCTGCCTTGTGTAAATTACCTGATAGGACCCTCAAGATCGCCAAGATGATAGCGTACACCCCAGGCATGTACTTACTAGACTTAATGAACGAGGTAAAGATGTAGTGTAGCAAAGCAGGGGTGATCGAAACACAATCTCATTCTAGTAGAATGAGAGTGCCTGAGACAGTATCAGCTGTGAAAACAGCTACAACTACCCCAAACAGAGAACAAAATCGATCGCGACCTGAAAGCAGACAAAGCAAACAACCAAACACGTCGAGGCAACGATCACAAACACCAGGCCACAGGCAGTTTCATAAGTTTCTGTACAGCCCGAGAAGATCATGCGCCACAAACACCACTAAATATGGGAAGTCATCTCGCAGATCACAGTCAGGAGATAGGTCCATTCTATGTCATTACTGTGCAAAACCAGGACACACAAAGAATGAATGCTTTATCAAAACAAAAGAGGATAGACAAACGACACAAGGATTTGGTCCCTACTGTAGGCATCACCGGTGCCAAGGGCATTGGACCAGTAACTGCAAAACAGTAGAAAAATTAGTGTCTATTTTCAAATCGGGGGAAGTCCAAGTCACGACAAAAAACGAACAAACGTAAAGAAAAGCTAGTTTAAAATTCACATAGGAGGCATGTTGGGAAATGAGTGTATCTTGATACCAGCTGTATGTGAGGATCAAAACGTTTCCTTATTTTTAGACACAAGCTCTCTAGTGAACTTAATAACACACGAAGAAATAAACAGAATTTTTAGAAATAAGGAGAAAGTAACTTTCCTGGAAGAATCTGATTTAGTCTTATATACAGTAGATGGCAAACAAATCACAGTAAAACGTATGACACGGTTAAACATCAGTTTCACAGAGACTACAAGACCAATCTCTGCATTTTTTTTTATATCGTTGAAAACTTAGCAATTAAAGCTTATATGTTACTGGGCTTAGGATGCATGAGAATAGAGAAAACTTTACTCCCACAAATGAATGGAATAGACTTTGTTAATAAATTGATAGAGGAAATTCCATCAGAGTCCTAACCGATTAGTAAAACAGAACCAAAAAGAATTGGTAATATTAAAGGCTTAAACAAACATACACAAACAGATGAGTGTATAGATCCACTCACCCCTCCCCCCCAGCCTCCAGGACTAGAAACCCAGGTAACGGTACTGATTTATCAGTTTTTCCCGCCCATCTCACCAATGATTTAGTTATACCACGTAACTCCTATATGAAAGTTACCATAAAGAGCAAGTTACGGAATAGTACTGTTCTTGTCTTAGAAGAATTATGTAAAGTAAAAGGATTGTCAGTAGAAAACGCATTATGTCAGATGAACGACGAAGGGCAAACTCAGATATTTCTAATTAATCACATGAATGGGGAAGTACAGTTGAAAAAGGGGACTTGTATAGTTAATAATGAAAAATGTCCCTCCCCTGTAATGGAAATAGTTTTAGCTGGAGTCACAAGCGAGACAAAATCTACGGATAGAGAAAGCATAAAAGAGAATTTAATTCACTCAGGTGAATTTGATGAAGGAAATGATTTGTTAACCCTGTTGGAAAAACACAGGGACACCGTAGCATTACCCGGAGAACAATTAGGGTGTATTAACCTGATTAATCACAAGATTAATATGCACCCAGAGACACCACCAACTTTCGTACCTGCCTACCGAATCCCACAATCTCAGCGTCCACCCGCGAATCAGTATGTTGATGAAACGTTAAAACTTGGAATTATTGAGCCACCAGTCTCCCCGTGGGATGCCCCATTATTCTTCGTGCCCAAACGAAATGGAGAAATGCGTGCTGTAGTAGGTTACCGTAAACTAAACAATCACACAATCTCAGACCGATTTCCCATGCCATTGCTAAGCAACATCCTACAGAATATTGGACCAGAAAATAATGTATTTTCCACGATCGATTTGCTAAGTGGTTATCATCAAATTCCTGTAGATCAGGAGTCACGTAAATACACTGCCTTTTCCACAAATAGAGGACACTATCAGTATAGAAGGATGCCATGGGACTGAGGAGAACCCCAGGCACATTCCAGTGTCTTATGAAATACGTATTTTCCAGAATTTTAGGACAAGGAATATTTGTTTATCTTGACGGATTTTATCATCGCAACGAATGATATCACAGAACATCTCCAGAAATTAGACCTACTCTTACAAAAGCTTGGTGATGCTGGTTTAAAAATTAATCTTTCTAAATGCAAATTTTGCTTTAAGGAAATAAAATTATTAGGCCACACATTAAGTGCTAAAGGTATTCACACCACCAGTGACAAAATACAGGCAGTGAGAGACTTCCCTGAACCCACTACGACTGACGAAGTTAGACAGTTTTTAGGTCTAGCAGGGTACTATAGATCGTTTATACAACATTTCTCTCATATAGCCTTTCCTCTATTCCAACTACTGAAAAATGATGCTATATTCCAATGGGGAGAAGAACAAAAACAAGCATATAACGAATTATAAAATAAACTTACAAATGCACCATGTTTGGCATATCCGGATTACACAAAACCATTTATTATTTGCACAGACGCATCAAATAAAGGATTAAGGGCTGTATTGGTGCAAGAAGATAAAAGAAGACAGAATCAACCAAATGCATTTGCCAGCAGACAAATAAAGGGTACAGGGAAAAATTATTGCACTACAGACTATAGGCACTTGCAGTGGTTTTTGCATTACAAAAATTTCGAGATTTGGTATATGGTTACGAAATATACTTATTCACCGACCATAAA
Organism: Coenobita brevimanus; assembly: GCF_032717465.1. Taxonomy (NCBI): domain Eukaryota; kingdom Metazoa; phylum Arthropoda; class Malacostraca; order Decapoda; family Coenobitidae; genus Coenobita; species Coenobita brevimanus. The sequence goes on along the minus strand of NC_136959.1, from coordinate 36,326,450 downwards.
CCGCCAGTGGATATATTTAAAGAAAAACTCCTCTCTGGGAGGAGAGCAAGATGGAAATGTACAGACGAAAACTACAATGTACATATTCATTATATACAAGGCAAAAGAATCTAGTAGCTGACGCATTATCTAGGAACCCGAAAATAATTCAGGTCGCGGCATTAGATATCAAAGGAGCTATCCCAAACCACGATGAAACCGCAAAAGCACAAACACTTGATCCAACATGGTCTAAAGTTATATACAAGTTTGAAAGTGGAGATGACATACAATTACCCAAGCTACATGTACCACTAGAACAATTCACAATAATTAATAATACTTTATACAGGATCAACCCAGGACAACCAAAACGCGGAAGAAATAATAAACAATTAGTGGTACCTAATGACATGATACCCCAAGTATTACGAACGATACACGATAGCCCACATGCAGGACATCCTGGAAAGGATAGGACATTCAAACAAGCCCAGTTGTTTTATTACTGGCCATCAATACGAAAAGATATAAACAATCATATAGACAGATGCGAATCATATGCAAAACACAAAGGATATCCAGTTTCACCTGCACCGATGGGTAATTGCCCTGTACCACATCAACCATGGGACGTTGTCGCGGTTGATTTACTCAAGATGCCATTATCATACAATAATAACTAATACCTATTCGTAGCAACGGATCATTTTTCCTGTTACGTAATTTTAGCCCCAGTTAAAGATAAAACCGCAGAGACAGGAGCAAAGGCAATAACAGATAATGTAATATGTCGCTTTACTACCCCAAAGGTACTAATAAGTGATAATGGAGGAGAATTTATTTCTGATATCTTACAAGAAATATGTAAACAATAAATATCAAAAAGATTAACGTTTTAGCCTACCACCCAACATCCAATGGGTTAGTAGAGAGACAAAGCAAAAAAGTATTAGATGTACTACAACACATTCTCAGTGAAAATTATGCAAGCTGGGATGATTGGATTCCCAGAGTAAAAGCCTCAATTAATGGATCTATAAATAAATCTATAGGTGACACACCACATTTCATTATATATGGGACAGATAAAAAACAACCATATGAGATTCTAGAAGGTCAAAATCTACCCACATACAACTACGATGATTACTCTAAACTCCGTTTACGTGAATTTCAGGACTACACAGAAGAGTCAAAAAACAATTAACGATATCCAAGGAAGAAAAGACGGAGGCATTTAATAAAAAGGCAAGAGACTCGCCTATCAGCTTAGGAGACATTGTCTATGGTATCATTCATACGAGTCAATAAATTATCCCCGAAATTTGAGGGCCCATACAGAGTAATTAACATATAGCAAAAAAAGTTTTAATTAGGTCACTGTCAAGTGGCGAAGAAAAACAAGTTCATATTGACCATTTAAAACGAGTTACAAGGGAACTATCCAATAATTGTACAGCCTCGGATACCACCGAACAACGGAACATAACTCATGAAACCAATCAAGAAAACAACAATAATTACAAAAATAAATTAAGGTCATATACCAAACAATCAAACATAGGTGCAACTGTTCCAAAAAAAAAAATCTACAGTACATCATTTACATGATTTAAATATCGATTTAAACTCCTTCTATAAATGAAATAACAAGCAAGTTATTGCTCTCCTCTAGTCAACCGTAACGCACATCATCACTATCATCGACCGCACAATGACCATATTAGATTTTTTTTTTGTCGGTAGGTAACGATGAAGGGACTTATGCTATGGATTCTCTACATAGCAAGAGGATATGCTCTCTTAGACCCCCAACACATAGTATGGCAAGGATGCCTCATGGCTCCAACGGCCACGACGTCAATCGTAAAAGATGTCATGAGTACTGAAATCAGTTTGGATTACTTATACAAAGTACCTTTGACAGACCAATGAGGACCCTGGCCTTCATGATAGGACGCTATGTTTTACAAGCACATAACACACAGGAAGTGGATGAAATAGTGAATTTAGCGAAACGGAAAATAGAACAGGCGAAGTCAACTATGCTCATCATGATCCAAGACCTCCCATCTCATGGAACGGAAGTATTGAGCGCCACGAATAACATTACACGTACTCGCCAAAAGCACGGTTTGTTCGACCTGTGTGGTGCAGTTCTTGGGAACATCTTTGGATTGGCTACAAAGGAAGACCTTCAAGAAATAAACAACAAATTTAGTAGAATAGCTCAGGTACTAACATACCAAGATCAATTCATTGCGGGACAAACTCTGCAGTGAAGACAATCATGAAAAATCTAAAAAAGGGGGAAAACATAGCTCTCGAAAGTGTATATAAAATAAATAACATTGAAGGGAACATAATACTTTTCCAACATTTCTCCATCATCACAGAACACACTGACACAATTCTACTCCAATTAGAAAAAAAAAAAACTAGAGTTTGTTACAGGGCACTTATGCAAAGGATTTCGAATGCCGGTAATGGCAAGATCACAATTGACATACTTCCAGTTCATGAGATACGTCAGATAATTAGTCAAGGCATACATAAACATAAATTGAAGCCTTTGTTCTGAAGTAGGGATTTCATGCAATATTATCCATATTTAGAAGCAACACTAACACCAGCATCAGTAGTAGTTCATGTACCATTCATAACGTACGACCTGTTCACAGTATACCAAATACACCCCTTCCCTTCTAAGAATCATAACACTTTGGTCATCATCAACATCAACACAGACACCGAACTCATCATGGTCTCCAAGAGACGGAAAACTGTCATTTTCACAAGTGAATCAATGATTGAACGAAAGTGCTGCACATCCTTACATGCTGTTCACCTTTGTCCTGCGTACATTTTTACGTTTCAGCCTACTGAAACAATCCCTTGTGAAATGGCTATCATAAAAAATCACCACATTCATAATCACTGCTACTTCACTTTTGCACCAGATAAGCTTGTACACCATCAATGCATCGGGTACTCACAGTTTTTTTATTTCACTCATAATACATCAGTTTACATAGTCTGTCCAGATATACCACCATCTCATACTTCAGCATCAGGATTATACATAGCATGAGACTACTGTATGGTATTTACACCATCCATGTCCACTTTATCCACCATCAATCCCTACATCATCCTCAGTCATACACACAAACATTTCCACCCACTACCTAATATGGACTTAAACATGAGCACAGGTATTAAGTTGACTTCACCTAAGTTTGAAACTAATCAACTGATCAATGAAACAATGAAGCCCTGGGAAGATTTGAGTTTGAGTATGTTTAACCTGCCGCGTTCCGTTGACATATATATACGTCCACAAGTTTTGTCACTGTCAATCCCGTGGACATATATAAACACGCATCAATTGCAAGGTCCCTAATTTGCACAATTTTCAATTTTCGCATGTGATTTTTGGTACGTATACATGGGGCACCTTCCTCTACAAGATGCCAGGCAGGGACAATGCCTTACCCTGCATGACCTCCCCCCCCCATATGCCATTGTCTCAGCATTTCACCTGTTACCAGTGACCTGGCCAGTAAAGAAATGTCATGCCACAGTACGAAATTCAGGGCCTGAGTGATTCCCCAGTCGATGACAATGTGGAGGACAAACTTTATATAGGTTTAGAGGAAGAAACAGTCAGAAATGATGATTAGGAAATGTCGCCAAAAAAGGTCAGGTATGTTGATGTGTTTGGTGAGTGAAACAATGCTTATATTGCCTATATAACTGTGTGAAAATCACTATACTCTCGTGCTACATATAAATTCGTACCAAATAAATAAATAAACACCGTTTATGAGTGATGTGGAATTGTTACCCTCCCATAGAGCTCATTTTCTTTGGAGCCAGCCTGATAGATAACCCAGTAAGGTAAGGGGTACTCCTGCCTGTATCGGGTATTTTAAACCTCAGGTGAGCGATTTCTCCATGAATTTTCAATGTTTCTCACCAAAAGCGGAGGTTTGAGCCAAACATTTTTTTTTCCAAAATTGGTCAGTGGTGGAAAATCGGTCGGGACAGGGCGGGTTAACCCATATTATGTGTATAGCCCAGCACCTACAGTTTTTATAATCTTCTGTATTGTATTTGCAGTAGTGCTGTTTGCAATGCACAGAATGCATGTAAGAATTGCAAATTTGGAGTCAGTATTTAGCTGGGGTAGAGTAAGCATTCAAGTTAACCCCCCTGAATGAAGTGTACATAGTTTGTATATACTATTAATTTAAAAAAAAAAAAAGAAGGAGAATGACACATGATATGGAAGCATACCAGTATCATTATCTCTATATGAAATATTAATAACTGTTACCATAACTTTACTTTGAACTATTATTTTTTGCATATATGCATTTTACTATTATACATACACATCTTACAAAGTGTCATACAATAACCAATTTATTCATTCTGCATTTGTTCAATTATGTATACAACTTGTTTAAAATGTAATATTACTGGATCATTGCAATCTGAACATGAATATTATATCAATGCACTATTATAATCTATCTATCTATTGCCAGACGCCTCAATCCCGTTTGGGGTGGCCACAAACAAATCGCCTCCAAGCCGCCCTGTCCCCCACCATTTCACTGCCCTGCTCCCAACTCACACCCCCCTCTCTCATATACCTCTCCACCCCATCCCTCCATCTCATCCTCGGCCTCCCCCTCCCTCTCCCCCCTCCACCTCACTCACATACACTCTCTTCGTCAGTCTTTCACCCTCCATCCTCTCCACATGGCCAAACCACCTCAGTGTGTTCCTCATAACGCTTCCCATCACATCCACATCAACACCACAACGCTCCTTTATATCCTATTTCGTCAGCCTGTCTCTCCATGTGACTCCACAGGCTCCTCTTAAATAACTCATTTCCACTGCTCTCACTCTTGACTTGTGTCCTTCCAACAACGTCCAAGCTTCACTTCCGTACGTTAGAGTTGGTATCACAATACTGTTATGTAGTAACTTTTTCACTTCCACGCTCACTTCCCTGTTTCTTATCACTGCTTTCAAAGAACCAGCAACCTTTCTTCCCTGCTGTACCCTTTCAAGCACTTCACCCTCCAAACCTCCATCCTTACTCATCACACTACCCAAGTACTTAAACGTACTCACATTTTCCAATTCCTCACCATCCAACCTCACTGTACATTCACTGACTTCACCTCTCTCAAAGACCATCACTTTACTCTTCCCTACATTCACCTTTAGATTCCGTTTCTTACACACTCTCCCAAACTCATCCACCAAGCCTTGCAGCTCCCCTTTGTCTTCACTCAACAACACAGTATCATCTGCAAACAACAGTACAGGGAGTTTCCAAACACTATCCTCTCTCACCAGGGCCACTCCAACATCCACTACCCTACCTTGTACCTCTTTTATTACCCCATACATGTACAGATTGAACAACCATGGAGACATGACACATCCCTGTTTCAACCCAACTTTCAAAGAGAAAAATTCACTTAGTTCACCATCCACACGCACTGCAGCCTTCGTACATACTCTTCACAGCATTCAACAACTTCCTATCTACTCCATTTTTTCTTAACACTTTCCACAATCCTTGTCTATCCACCCTATCATATGCTTTCTCCAAATCCATGAAAGCCGCATACAACTTCTTTCCCTCCCTTCTCTAGAAACTTTTCCACTAAAGATCTAAGAATGAATATCTGATCTACACAACCTCTTCCCTTCTTAAAGCCTCCCTGTTCTTCTCCAACTAATTTCTCTGTTCTTTCTCCAACTATGTCAATAAGTATCCTACCATACACTTTTCCTATTATGCTAAGAAGACAAATGCCCCTATGATTACCACACACTTCTTTTTCCCCTTTTCCTTTGTACAAGGGAATATTATACCTGATTTCCAATCCTCCGGGACTCTACCTTCCTCCCAGGCCAATCTGCACATCTTCCACATCCATTCTACTACTATCTCTCCCCCATGCTTCAGCATTTCACCACACACTCCATCAATTCCTGGGGCTTTCCCTGATTTAACTTTCTTCATTGCTTCCACAACTTCTATCCTACTGATTTCTTCCTGTCTTCTCACCTCCCTCCTTCTCCCAGCCATTCCCCAGCCACTTATACTCGCATTACTTCCATCCTCTACATTCAACAATTCCTTAAAGTGTTCTCTCCATCTGCTCACTTTTTCTCCCTTCTCCACTTGTAATCTACCATTTTTATCTTTCACTCCCCTGCTAACTTCACTTCCACCCTGTCTTACTCTTTTCACCTCTTTCCAGAACATTTTCTTACAGTCCCTCCACTTTACACTCAAATTCCTTCCAAATTCCTCATCCACCCTCTTCCTACTCTCTCTTACTAATCTTTTTACCTCTCTCTTTCTTTCTACATATAACTCTCTCTTCCGCCTCTCAACTTCTTCCACGCCCCTATTTCTCATCCATTCATTGTATGCTTTCTTCTTTTGTGCCACAGCCTGTTTCACCTCTTCAGTCCATCACGCTGTTCCTTGCACCCCCCTCCATCTTCTCTTCCTTCCACACACCACATCACATGCTGCACATATTTCTTCTGTAAATATCCTACACACACCTTCCACGTCTCCCATCTGCTCCAATTCATATTTGCCCAATCGTTCCTCCACTTCTCTCTTATACTCTGCCTTTTTCTCATCCTCTTGTAACCTTTCCACTCTCCTTGCAACTACTCCTTCCTCTCGTCTTTCCCTTCTTCTATTCCTCCATCTTACTTGAATTCTAATTCTGGCCACCACCAAGTAGTGGTCAGAAAGTCCACTCCCCAAACCTCTATAAACTCTTGCATCCATTACACATTTTCGCATCCTTTCACCCACACACAAATAATCAATCATTGCCTTCCTTTCATTCAGTTCACCGCCCACCCTTCTCATCACTCGCCATGTATACCTGTGGATCATTTTATGCCTGAAGAGGGTATTGGCTATCACCAACCCCCTCCCAGCACAAATGTGCACTAACGCACTCCCATTCTCATCTATCTCAGCAGGCACACTCCACTCACCAACTATTCCATCCACCTTCACATTCCCAACTTTACCATTCATATCACCAATCAAGAACACTCTCTCATTCCTTCCAAACTTTTCCATGCACACTTCTACATTTGTCCAGAACTCTTCTCTCACTCTTCTAGCACGATCTTGCGTTGGCGCATACACACACACAATCGCCCACATTTGTATTCCAACTTTCAACTTTACCCACACAATCCTTGACCCAACTGATCCATACTGTCTTATGCTCCTCTTCCATCTTTTACTCACAACTATACATACTCCTTCCTTTGCCCTCTCATTCTCACCTACTCCTGCACATATACCCCATTCATACTCCCATTCTCTCACACTTTCTCCTCTCCATTTTGTTTCAGTTATTCCACATACATCCACTTTCGCACCCTTAAGCACCTGGACAATCTCTCTTTCACCTCATCATTCGCACCTCTTACATTCCACGTTGCCATTACCAAGTCCTTTCTCCGGTCCTTGGTCGTCATCTTTTGGTCAGTCCTTGTCCGAGGCTTATTGTTTGTTTTTTTAGTTAGTTGTTTTCCGGGGAGGGGTACTAACTCTCCACCAACCCTTTTAGTCGCCTTTTACGACAATATTATGTATTAATTGATTAGCCTATGTCAATGATGATTGCTGTCGTAGGACCACCAGCTGGTGTAACCGAGCAATGTCAGGACTCCATATTATAATAATACAACTCATAGATAGATAGACAGATAGATAGATAGATAGACAGACAGACAGAAGCACCTAGCCAGGAGGTGATACAGGAAGTGTCAGCAACCCTTGTAACTCTTAAGTAAAGGAATGCCGGACATGCACCGGAAACAGTACATACACACAGACATTCAGTGTTCTAGATTCTTCAACAACAGTATAGCCCAAGTGACACGAGCCATGCTAAACGAGAATGTAGGAATCAGAGCTCAGAAAGGGGCTAGCCATAGAACCGACAGGTAGTGGAGTGAGCAAATAAGAAGAGGAGTCTGACGAGACTTAGTTTGTATACGCTGCTCAACTTAGACTTTCTTTGAAGATAATAAATCAAGATCAACTCCGAGTATTCATCTTTAACTCCTCCTGCTCTTCCATTACCAAAATAACTTTAACTAAAACTCAAGCCTTACATTTTACAAGACTAAAGAGTTACATATATATAAATGGTGGCTACGAGGTTTCTACAGATATATATATATATATATATATATATATATATATATATATATATATATATATATATATATATATATATATATATATATATCTATATATATATATATATATATCTATATATATTTATATATATTTGTATATGTGTGTGTGTGTGTGTGTGTGTGTGTGTGTGTGTGTGTGTGTGTGTGTGTGTGTGTGTGTGTGTGTGTGTGTGTTTGTTTGTATCTTGTTTGAAGTCTTATAACCTATACTTCATATTCCAGTGTAACTGTATATCCTACCACAAAATGTAATGAAATTCATTAATACACACGCAGGATATATAAGAATTAGTTAAAATTTCAATGTTATAATGAAATAAACAGAAACGATTTCCACTATTCATTACATTAGGGACAAAGTTATTTCATGGAACTTACAAATTCGATGCATCCCCAGAATCAACACCTTTGCACTTTTACTTTGATAAATATTTTACCTCTGATATTTCAGGAAGAACTGGACCTCAGCAACCATCGCCATGGTTAGAGAATACTTTATGTAAAAGACTCCTGCCATGGGCGTTTGAGCATGGCAACACTAATACACTCAGTTCACCATCGTAATTAATTTAGCTGGTGAAGATCACCTACATCGGCCATCAGTGCTATACCTATTTACATTTTCTCCGCAGCTTTGGCAAAATGTCACGTAAGTTTGCATGACTATTTCCAAAGGTTTTCCAGCTCGAGAGTTATCATTAAAAGAGCTGCCAGACTGAAGTCTTGAGAAACAAACTGACGGGACAACAGAAGTTTTAGGGAACTTTCTGCTGATGCTGATTATCAAGAATGCAATTTTCATCCACGTTCCGACGTCAGTAGTGAATCGCTATTTTGCATTCATGAATCAAGAACACACACACACACACACACACACACACACACACACACACACACAATCGGGAAGAGAGAGAGAGAGAGAGAGAGAGAGAGAGAGAGAGAGAGAGTTTATAGAAGGTACGAAAATGTAGGAATGACAGTGTGCGAAAAACAATCGCAGTAAGGTCAAGGCATCTTATATTCTCAGGTGTCAGCACATTTTAGTAAAACAATAGCAGATAAAATGAAAAAGAACTACATGCGATACCTAGACCATATCTTTATGATTTGGGACGAGAGAGATGGACATTTCTCAACAGTTATAAACATCATGAATAACCTGGACACAAATTAACATTTACATGTGACACAAGTGGAGACACAGTCACTTTCCTAGACATAAAACTCATTAAGCAGGATAAGATAATAATTAATGACATTTACTACAAGGGAACTGATACAAAACATAATCTAACACACAGTTCTAATCACCCCAGACACATAAAAAATAACATACCATTTAATTTAGCACCGAGGAGAGTGAAGAGTTTGTAAATGATTTATAATAAGCTAATGGGTCGATAGTTACTAAGATCTTTTGAGTCACCGTTTTTGTAGAGTAAAATAACTATTGCATTACACCATGTTTTGGGAATTTTCTTCTGTTTGATACAGTGAAAAATAAGTGAGCAAGCCTATTTTGTACTTCTACTTCTGCATCCAACAGTAAATCTGTTACTATTTCATCTTCGTCCGGAGCCTTCACGCTTTTCATATTTTTAGGAGAAATATTTACTTCGTCTGGTGTTACCTCAGGTATTTCATTTTTGTCAACTGAAAAGTTAGCTATTGGTACTACTGTCTTTGATGTATACAGTTCTTTGAAAAATTCTTCAACTCTCTTCACCATCTTATCTCGGCATTTAATGATTTCACCGTTTTTTTTTCTTTCAATAATGTCATTTGTTGCTTTCCTAGTGCCATTTTACTTCGGACCTGTTTCAGACTTTTTTCATTTTTTATGGTTTCTTTGATTTGATCCATGTTTCTCTTTATTTATTCTTCCCTTTGTCTTTTGTTGATCTATCTATCTCTCTATATACCTAGGCTGCTTCCTCCAAGGAAAGGGAGGTAGCCGAGACAGGACGACACACTCCCCAGTTACTCATCCATTCAGACACATTCATTTGCATCTTAGCCCCAAAGGGGAGAACGGACAGATCCTCACCGCACCACACTGCACAAGGGTCAACTGCGCAATGCAATCAGTGACATCCACAGCAGGGCCCGACAGCAGAGCTGGTTTACCCCTGCCACGTCATAACAGACCCATCCCCTTACCCGCACCTGACCTGAGTAGCTGATCAGATCAAATGCGGGAGAATATCCCCTCAGGGCTGCATCATCACTTATTCATTCACAATTTCTCTCCATTTATTTCTGTCATGCACAACCACTCTTCCTTGCTCAACAGACATCCCTCTCGCATCCAGCGCTCTCTTCACACTGTCCATCCATCCTATTCGTGGTCTTCCTCTCAGCCTTACACCTCTCACATCTGATCTTGTTATTTTTTTCACCAATTGCTCATTATCCATTCTCTCCATATGCCCTAACCATCGCAACACCCTCTGCTCAACTCAACCAGCCATCTCCTGAACGACTCTAATTCTCCTTCGCACTTCATCATTTCGCACTTGATCCAAACGCGTCACTCCACACATACTCCTCAGACACCTCATCTCCATTACATTCAAACTTTTCCTTTCTGCTACACCCATATTCCATGTTTCAGCCCCATATAACGCAGTCGGTACCACAACACCCTCATACAGCCTTCTCTTTACATCCATCTAAACACTTTTTTCATTCCTCCCAGCACCTTTCCTACTTCATTTATTCTAAACTTCACTTCTGCATCCATTCTTCCAGCCACAGCAACATGTGACCCTAGCTATTTAAAACACTCTACCTCCTCAAGCAACTCGCCATTCAAAACTATATTCATCTCCCTACCATCTACCAACCTCGTACACTTCATCACTTTACTCTTATTCTTATTTACTTTCAATTTCCTCCTTTCATACACCCTTCCAAACTCCTCTGCCAACTGTCTCAGTCTCTCATCTGAATCAGCCACCAGTGCAGTATCATCCGCAAACAGCAGCTGCTTCAGATTCCACTCTCCACCATCAACATTCACCAGAGTCAGACCTCCACCTAAAACTCTTGCATTCACCTCCCTTACAGCACCATCCATGTAAATATTAAACAACCAAGGCGACATCACACATCCCTGTCACAGCCCCACTCTCAGGGGAAACCAATCACTCACAGCATTTCCCACTCCTACACACGCTCTACTAGTTACATAAAAAACTTTTCACCCCTTTTAGTAACCTACCATCAAGTCCATACAATCTTAAAACAGTCCACAAAGCCTCCCCATCAATTTTATCATCTATATCTATCTATCTATCTATCTATCTATTGCCAGACGCCTCAATCCCGTTTGGGGTGGCCACAAACAAATCGCCTCCAAGTCGCCCTGTCCCCCACCATTTCACTGCCCTGCTCCCAACTCACACCCCCCTCTCTCATATACCTCTACACCCCATCCCTCCATCTCATTCTCGGCCTCCCCCTCCCTCTTCCCCCCTCCACCTCACTCACATACACTCTCTTCGTCAGTCTTTCACCCTCCATCCTCTCCACATGGCCAAACCACCTCAGTGTGTTCCTCATAACGCTTCCTATCACATCCACATCCACACCACAACACTCCTTTATATCCTCATTCGTCAGCCTGTCTCTCCACGTGACTCCACAGGCTCCTCTTAAATAACTCATTTCCACTGCTCTCACTCTTGACTTGTGTCCTTCCAACAATGTCCAAGCTTCACTTCCGTACGTTAGAGTTGGTATCACAATACTGTCATGTAGTAACTTTTTCACTTCCATGCTCACTTCCCTATTTCTTATCACTGCTTTCAAAGAACCAGCACCCTTTCTTCCCTGCTGTACCCTTTCAAGCACTTCACCCTCCAAACCTCCATCCTTACTCATCACACTACCCAAGTACTTAAACGTACTCACATTTTCCAATTCCTCACCATCCAACCTCGCTGTACATTCACTAACTTCACCTCTCTCAAAGACCATCACTTTACTCTTCCCTACATTCACCTTTAGATTCCGTTTCTTACACACTCTCTCAAACTCGTCCACCAAGCCTTGCAGCTCCCTTTCGTCTTCACTCAACACCACAGTATCATCTGCAAACAACAGTACAGGGAGTTTCCAAACACTATCCTCTCTCACCAGGGCCACTCCAACATCCACTACCCTACCTTGTACCTCTTTTATTACCCCATCCATGTACAGATTGAACAACCATGGAGACATGACACATCCCTGTTTCAAACCAACTTTCAAAGAGAAAAATTCACTTAGTTCACCATCCACACGCACTGCAGCCTTCGCACCATCGTACACACTCTTCACAGCATTCAACAACTTCCCATCTACTCCATATATTCTTAACACTTTCCACAATCCTTGTCTATCCACCCTGTCATATGCTTTCTCCAAATCCAAGAAAGCCGCATACAACTTCGTTCCCTTCTCTAGAAACTTTTCCACTAAAGATTTAAGAATGAATATCTGATCTACACAACCTCTTCCCTTCCTAAAGCCTCCCTGTTCTTCTCCAACTAATTTTTCTGTTCTTTCTCTAACTCTGTCTATAAGTATCCTACCATACACTTTTCCTATTATACTAAGAAGACAAATACCCCTATGATTACAACACACTTCTTCCTCCCCTTTTCCTTTGTACAAGGGAATAATTATACCTGACTTCCAATCCTCCAGGGCTCTACCTTCCTCCCAGGCCAATCTGCACATCTTCCACATCCATTCTACTACTATCTCTCTAAATCCATAAATGCCCAAAACACATTCTTGCCTTTCGCTAAATACTTTTCACACACTTGTCTCACAGCAAACACCTGATCCTTGCATCCCCTCCCTCTCCTAAAGCCACACTGCTCCTCAGCAATCACTTCTTCTGTACCCTTTCTAGCTCTCATAATTAACACTCTACCATACACCTTACCTACAACACTCAACAGACTTATACCCCTAAAGCTAGTACATTCATACTTATCACCTTTGCCTTTATACAACGGGACCACACAAGCACTTGCCCAATCAACTGGCACCATACCTTTCACAAAGCACACATTCAACAATCTTACTAACCAGTCAACAATAGTCACTCCACCACCCTTCAGGTATTCCACAGCACACCCATCCATACCTGCAGCTTTCCCTGTTTTCAACTCCTTTACTGCCTTCTCCACTTCCTCCTTCGTGATCAAAGAATCATTCAACTCTCCCAACACATTTATTCCTTGCACCCTTCCATCCGCCACAATCTCAGCCACCCTTTCCTCCCCTGCGTTTAACAATCTTTCAAAATGCTCCGCCCATCTCTTCCTTACTGCATCCATCTCAATTAACATCCTTCCATCCTCTCCTTTTACTCGTTCTTCCTTCCCAGAGTCTCCCTTTCGCACCCTTTTCATCTCCTTCCAAAACATTTTCTTATTCTGTTGAAAATTCTCTCTCAGCCGCCTACCCCACCTCTCATCTGCTGCCACTTGAGCATCACGCACAGCCCTTCTCGCCCTATTCCTCTTTCCTTATACCTTTCATATGACATCTCATCCTTCCTCTGCAGCCACACTTCATATGCACGTCTCTTCTCAGCCACAGCCATACTTACTTTCTCGCACCACCATTCACTTCCTTTTCTTACACCACCACCCACAAGTCTCACACCACACACCTCTTTTGCATGCTCCAGCACAGCACTCTTAAACAACTGCCATTCCTCCTCCACAATGCCATTTTCCCGATCTTTCACTGCGTTCCACTCATCTTTCAATTTCTCCTGATACTCTATCTTTTTCTCTCTTTTATCCAACTCACTCACTTTCAAAACCTCCCTGCCACACCTAACCCTCCTAGCTCTCACCCATCTCATACCTACTCTTAACTTTCCCTCCACCAGGTAGAAGTCAGACATACCTCCACCCTCCCCTCTCAGAACTCTTACATCCAACAATCTTCCTATTACATTCCTAGACACAACCACATAGTCCATCAATGCTCTATCAACAACCCTTCCACCGTTCTGTGTCACCCATGTATACTTATAAATATCTTTCTTCTCAAACAGCGTATTTCCAATCACCATCTCTCGCTCAACACACATCGCTATCATTCGTTCCCCATTTCCATTTCTTCCAGGCACACCATGCATACCAACTACACCTTCAACTGCTACATTTCCCACTCTAGCATTCAGATCTCCCATCATTACCACATTCATATTCGCTCCAAAACTCTGCAGACACTCATCAACATCATTCAAGAAAGACTCCCTCTCTTTTTCATTCCTACCAGGCCCATATGCACTCACAAAAACCCACAACTCACGTTCAAATTTCGCTTTCACCCACATCAGTCTCGATGACACCTCCTTCCATTCAATCACACACTGCTGTCCTTCCGGACTCACTAACAAGGCCACACCTTCTCTTGCCCTACCTCTATCAACACCTGACAATCTTCCATTCACACTTCCAGACATAGACTTACCCTTCCCTTTCATCTTCGTTTCACTCAATGCTAACACATCCAACTTTCTTCTCACAAACATTCTCCCAATCTCCTCCCTTTTAGCCTCAATCGTACTACATCCACGCACATTCATAGACCCAATCTTCAGGGTACGGGGATAACTCTATCCCCCATCCCTTTCTCTGGCCTGTCTCTTTTTAGGAACTAAAAAATAGAGGAGGGGGTCCCTAGTCCCCTCACCCCCCCCCTTTTAGTCGCCTTTCACGACACGCAGGGAATACGTGGGCAGTATTTTGTTGATAAGCTTATTTAATTCCGCTCGTTCTATTTCGTCTTTACTTTCATTTCCTTTCTTTTTTTCATAAGCTCGAGTGTCTTATCTGAATATTTCTTGGCTTTGGTTGTCCTAGGTTTTCCTACTACCTCAGCTGATTCTCTTGGCACTTTTGTTAGTCTGTCATTCAGCTCATCAATGTCACACTCAACATTACTTAGAGCCTGAAATCTGTTCCTTATTTCCAACTGAAAGGCTGCTTTATTTTCGTTTACTTTTATTGGGCATATCATTTTATCTTTAATCATCTTCTCTCTCTCACGTCTGAAACTGAATCTGCTGGCTGTGCATCCCACGATATATATATATATATATATATATATATATATATATATATATATATATATATATATATATAAATATATATATATATATTGTTACGGAACAGAGAGAGATAATGAGCACTTCAAGTGAGAATACTAAAATCACTACTGTCCCGCAAAGTTCCAGGTTCAAAACAAAAGAGTTTGGTAAAATTACAAGTTAAGATTTAATGCTTAAACAAACAACTAAACATTCAGGACTCATAAGGATAATGTAAGGGCAAAAAACAGGTTAAATAAATGGTTAACTGCAATAGCCTCTATTAACACGAAATTAGCAAGAGTAAATTTATCTAAGTCAGCCCTGATAAAATGAGAAAACCGGATAATGCTCAGTTAATGCAAGATATATTATTACAGATACAAAATAATATTAACAATGGCTGACATCAAAAACTCCACATGAATCACAAAAACCTCACCAGACCTACGAATTAACACCTTATGCTATACAGTACAAGAAAAAAAATGTAATAACACTTATACTCAAATTACACAGCAGCTAGATGGTTGGAGACTTCCTGAGCACTCACAAAAATAATAACAACTGTACAGGGGAGGACAGAGATGTGAACATAATGAGGAGTAGATCTAAGTGGCAATTAATGCAGAGACTGAGCTCATTATATAGGGGCCGGCAGAGCTTGATACAACTTGTAAGAAGGACGCGCAAATGAAGCCATAGGGGACAAAGAGTTGACACTCCTGCTCTGAACAACAGAAAGAACGACTTACTCTACTATAAGGGAGAAGAAGGGGGGAGTGAGGTAGAACATGGAAGCTTGGTCACTAAGGAAGCCACGAGGCGAATCGTGATCAAACATGCAGCATACTGTATGTTAGAATTATACAAAGGATGATGAAATCATAGGCTATGTAACACCTCCCCACAAAAAAAAAAAAAAAAAAAAAAAAATTTACAAAGGAAATGTCTTATTACTCCAAAACAATCTGTCTAAAGTCTAGATAAGCAATCTGCAATAATATTTTCTTTCCCCTTGACATGTTGTATGTCTAATGATTACTCCTGAAGAAGTAGACTCCATCTTGTCAATCTCTGATTTTTATCTTTCAACTTACTAAGGAATTTCAGTGGGTTATGATGGGTATAAATGACTATGGGGTCAAAACCAGAACACAAATAAAATGAAAAATGCTGTAAACCCAAAATCAAGGCCAAAAGCTCTTTCTCAATAGTGGAGTAGTTCTTTTGAGGTGGAGTGAAATTCTTAATGTAATAAGATACAGGGTGTTCAATACCCTGATCATCCTCTTGCAGCAAAACAGCCCCAGCTCCTGTATCATTTGCATAAACAGCCATCTTAAAAGGCTTAGCAAAATTTGGAGTAGCAAGCACTGGCTGACTTAATAGGAGAGCTTTAAGTTTGCTGAAAGAGGATTCACAGTTATCGGTCCAGACAAATTTAACTCCCTTTTTCAGTAGGTCTGTAAGTGGTGATACAAGAATTGAAAAGTTAAGAACAAATCTCCTGTAATAACCTACCATTCCCAAAAATCTTTGTAGCTCTTTCCTACTTTTAGGTCTGGGAAGATCACTTATAACCTGAACCTTAGCTGCTGGTGGTGCAACATGTCCAACACCAATTACGTACCCAAGGTACTGAACTTTAGCTTGACCAAACTCACACTTTGATAAATTAGCTACAAGATTAGCCTGAACCAAATGCTCAAGAAATTTACTTACATGGCATAGGTGATCTTTCCAGTTGTCATTAAGATTAATACATCATCAATATAAACAACACATCCTGCCAAACCCTCTGTTACAACATTCATGAGCTTCTGAAATGTGGCTGGTGCATTCTTCATACCATATGGCATTACAGAACATGCAAAAGTCTTTCCTAGTGTTACAAAACATGAGATCTCCCTAGCACGTTCAGTCATAGGTACTTGCCAGTATCCCTTTAACAAATCAAACTTACTTATGTACCTAGCCTTTCCGATCTTGTCTATGCAATCTTCCACGCGAGGGAGAGGGTAAGTGTCTGTTTTGGTTATCTGATTAACACGTCTGTAGTCGATGCAAAGCCGCTGTGACCCACCTGGCTTAGGGACTAGAGTGACAGGAGAACTCCACTCGCTCTGACAGGGTTCAATCATCTTGTGGTCCAACAGGTAGCCAAGCTCCTTCTGGATGAGAGGAACTTTCACTGGGTTCACACGGTAAGGAGGCAGTTTAATTGGCTTTGCGTCTCCAACATCGACATCATGCATCAACACAGTGATTCTTCCTGGAGTGGCACGGAACACTTGCGGGTACTCCTGCAGTAATGCCGAAAACTCCTGCCTTTCCTCGGGAGGTAGATGAGAAAGCTTAGTCTGGAGATCATTCATGATATCAGGATTCTTCCCCAAACTATCACTCAGGCTCATGCTGCATGGGAGAACTTCACTTGCAGACTCGGGTGGAACAGCTGCAGTGCAGACTTGGTTATATTCGTCCCGCCTGTGATACAAGTTTAGCATGTTGATGTGACAAAGTTGGTTGTTCTTTCTACGATCTGGTGTGGCGATGACATAGTTGACATCACTGAGTTTCTTCTCCACGAAATAAGGACCATTAAACTTTGCTTGAAGAGGTTGCCCATGCACCGGTAGCAGAATCAAAACCTGATCTCCTTGCTGAAAGTGGCGTAACCTGGACTTCTTATCATAACAAGTCTTCATCTTTTCCTGAGCAGCTCCTAAATTCTCTCTCGCCAGCTGTAAAGCAGTTGACAGCCGTTCTTTGAACTTCGTCACATACTCCATCAGGTTGACGTCATCTTCCTCCGACAGCCAGCATTGCTTGAGTTGCTTAAGGGGTCCTCTTACTTCTTGGCCAAACAGTAGTTCAAAGGGTGAGAAACCCAGTGATTCATTTGGAGATTCTCTTGTGGCAAATATAACGAATGGAAGACCTTTATCCCAGTCTTTCTGATGTTCCAAACAGTATTTCTTGAGCATCGATTTGAGTGTTTGATGATATCTCTCCAACGCTCCTTGGGTCTGGGGATGGAAAGCTGAAGACGTGATCTGGGTGATGCCCAACTCTTTCAGAGACTGCTTGAAAACATTTGACATGAAATTACTTCCCCGGTCTGACTGTACCTCCTTGGGCAGACCAAACTTTGTGAAGAACCCTAGCATTTCCTTAACCACGTTCTTTGCTGAGGTATTTCTAAGTGGAATGGCTTCAGGATAACGAGTAGCCATATCAATCAGGGTCACCACATAAGAAAATCCTGAAGAAGTCTTAGGAAGAGGGCCCACTATATCCACCAACACACGGGTGAATGGCGCCTCAAAAGGAGGAATGGGAACTAGAGGTGCAACCTTTTCGGTCTGATTACACTTCCCCACAACTTGACAGGTGTGACAAGACTTACAATACCAGGAAACATCTCTGAAGATACCTGGCCAGTAGAAGTGTTTGAAAATGCGTGCCACAGTCTTCCTCACTCCAAGGTGTCCTGCCAAACTGGAATCATGAGCCACTCTAATGATATCCTGCCTACAAACACGAGGGATGACAACTTGATGTACAACCTCCCATTCACAGTCGGCTGATGCTGTTGGGGGTCTCCACTTTCTCATAAGTACTCCTGACTTTATATAATAACAAGTAGAAGCACCAGCTGACTCTTCCTCACTGCAAGCAGAGTTAGCTAGACCTTTCAACTCAGGGTCAGCAACCTGCAACTCAACCAACTCTTGACGAGACAAATTATCAACACTATGGGGTACTGCCTCATCTGGTGAGTGGTCCAAATTAGCAAGAAAAGTGTCAGCTAGGATAACATCATCATCATCATTATCCTCTAATTCACCAGTAACTTTAGACTTAGCCCTAGTGACAGCACATGCAGAGAACACATCAGGGACATCACAATCATGGGTCGCAGTCACTGGTTCACTAGACAACTAAGGAGCTGGACACACTTGACTTCCACCAATATCATTTCCAAGTAAGAAAGTTACACCTGACATTGGGAGTGTCTCAACCAACCCAACCATAACGGAACCATTAACAAAACCAGACTCTAAATTCACTCTGCACAGAGGGACAGAGAAGTAATTATTCCCTACACCTTGTAAGATTACAGTTTCATCAGAGGAATTAACATTAGAGCCTAGAACACTGGTCAGTATAAGGGATTGGCAAGCACCTGTATCACGATATATTTTAACTGATTTCCTGTCATTACTGTCCGGAGGACTGACAAAACCATCAGACAGGAAATTAGCACATGAACTCTTGAGAGTGTCACCCACGTTACTGCTCAAAAGAGGAGCTTCATCATGAGAATTTAATTTACCCCTCAAAGCAGGTTCAGTTAACTCGGTTAAAGAATTCTGGGAACTCTCAAGGGTGGACACTAGACCAATTGACTGAATATTTAAAGGCTCCTTTTTGTTCACATCATGCTGTCTCCTGAAACATTTCTCCGTAGTATGACCAAGCTTACTACAATAAGTACATTTACTTTTCTGAAATCTAGAGGTGGAGCTGGTATTTACTTCCTGAGAAACATCATCTTTATTCTCTTTCCTGTTACCTGTACTCTGAGTAGAGGCAACGTACTTACTCTCAGCTTTCCTTTTTTCTTTAGAATATCTCTTGTGAGTGAGAACATATTCATCAGCTAAAACTGCAGCATCAGACAAATTATCTATTCTTTTCTCATCAAGATATAGGCTTACATATTTATTAATACACCTTTTGAAGTCCTCCAGCAAAATCATCTGCTTAAATTTATCAAAATCAGAATTTACATTCTTAGAATTTAACCACTGCTCTAACAGATCTTCTTTGATTTTTGCATACTCAACATGGGATTGCTTATCTTGCTTATAAGTTGTCCTAAATTTTACTCTATAGGCTTCAGGAACAAGCTCATAGACCTTAAGAATCAAGCTCTTAACTACATCATAATTATCAGATTGATCCTGAGGCAAAGATGCATAAGTTACTTGAGCTTTACCGGTGAGAACAGTTTGAAGGAGTACTGGCCAATACTTTTTGGGCCAATTAAAACCTGTAGCTACCCTCTCAAACAACTGAAAATACTTTGTTAAATCAGATTCATTAAAAGGAGGGACAAGTTTAACATTTTTAGCCACATCAAAATCATCAGAGCTAGATGATCCAGTTCCACCTTGTTTCATGCGATACTCATGGTCTGCCTGAATCCTAGCTAGTTCAATTTGTGCCTGAGCCTGTGCCTGTGCCTCCTGAATACGAGCCTGAGACTCAGCCTCCTTAGCATTTGCCTGAAACTCAGCCTTCTTAGCACGAGCCTGAAACTCAGCCTCCTTAGCACGGGCCTGAAACTCAGCCTCCTTAGCACGAGCCTCCTGCAGGGCTAGCTGTAACATAGCTATTTCAATCTGCCTTTGCTCATGTGGAGGAGTTACATTAAACAAGCTTCCATTAATCATGTCAACAATTTGATCTTTAGAATGATGAGAGTGAACAGCAATTCCCAATTGTTGAGCAACAGGTTTAAGTTCATTCTTTTTTCTGTTTTCTACATCACAAACCGTTTGCACATTTGACAAAAAATCTTTGGCTTCATCAAGCGTAGTAATAGTAGACATCATGAATAAATCACAGTCACAAATTATCAAGCAATATCCTTATGATAATATCCTGAATATCCTGGCGAGGTCGCCAAATTTATGTTACGGAACAGAGAGAGATAATGAGCACTTCAAGTGAGAATACTAAAATCACTACTGTCCCGCAAAGTTCCAGGTTCAAAACAAAAGAGTTAGGTAAAATTACAAGTTAAGGTTTAATGCTCAAACTAACAACTAAACATTCAGGACTCATAAGGATAATGTAATGGCAAAAACAGGTTAAATATATGGTTAACTGCAATAGCCTCTATTAACACGAAATTAGCAAGAGTAAATTTATCTAAGTCAGCCCTGATAAAATGAGAAAACCGGATAATGCTCAGTTAATGCAAGATATATTATTACAGATACAAAATATTATTAACAATGGCTGACATCAAAAACTCCACATGAATCTCAAAAACCTCACCAGGCCTACGAATTAACACCTTATGCTATACAGTACAAGAAAAAAAATGTAATAACACTTATACTCAAATTACACAGCAGCTAGATGGTTGAAGACTTCCTGAGCACTCACAAAAATAATAACAACTGTACAGGGGAGGACAGAGATGTGAACAAAATGAGGAGTAGATCTAAGTGGCAATTAATGCAGACTGAGCTCATTATATAGGGGCCGGCAGAGCTTGATACAACTTGTAAGAAGGACACGCAAATGAAGCCATAGGGGACAAAGAGTTGACACTCCTGCTCTGAACAACAGAAAGAACGACTTACTCTACTATAAGGGAGAAGAAGGGGGGAGTGAGGTAGAACACGGAAGCTTGGTCACTATGGAAGCCACGAGGCGAATCGTGATCAAACATGCAGCATACTGTACGTTAGAATTATACAAAGGACGATGAAATCATAGGCTATGTAACAAGATATATATATATATATATATATATATATATATATATATATATATATATATATATATATATAGGCTCCAACAGCAGCTGTACAGCATAGGAAGTACGAAGGCCAGTGAGTTGTTCTTCTTATGGTTAGCCTGTCGGTGTGCATCAGCGAGATCAGCTGAGGCTTCTTAAGTTGACTGTCTTTATTTTCCAAATAATGACACTTAATGCTTGCCACCTACACTTCACTGTTTTGACAAGTACTGGAGCTCTTCAGTGTTTACTGACCACAATTATACTTAATGTTTGCCAACTACTCTTTACTGTTTGATTGGCAATCGTATTTGGAATGGATTACCCGAATATATTTATAATTGATTCTCTGCCGTAACTTGGATTTGTTTACTAGAGCGATAAAAAAAGGAGAGTACCAAGTCTTCCTTTGTCTCCAGTTCATCCTGCAAATGTAGTCTTAGCTACGAAAGAAACAATATCGTAGGTTTTGTGTTTTGTAGGAAGAAGGAAAAGAGAGTGCATAATATCCCCATGTTTCTGGTTGTATTCCAGAAATAATTTATAAGTTACCACATGAAAACCATTCTAAACTCTTCTGTGTTCAAATATGTCTCTCTTGTATAGAAACCACAGTTTGCTCCCTTCTCATCCTCCAAAAAGGGTATAGTAGTTTGCAGGAGAAGGGCGGCTTTAGCCTGAAGTTCAGCTGGTTAGTCCAAATGAGCTAGGAACCATAACAGTAACAAGAAAGAATAAAACGACGCAGTAATCCCTTTAAATGAGTATAAATGTATATTTCCATATTAAACAGTTAGACCAGCAGAAGTGCCTCGCGGCGGTATCTGGTTCCTCAGCACTTGTCCAAGTTAGAGCCATTTCTGAGCTATGCTTGACTTTGGAGCAAATGTTTCCCCAGTGAGAGCCGTTTTTGAATAGCTGCCACCACTACCACCGTCACAGATACGACGACCACCACGATCATCATCGTAGCTCCCACCACCATCACAACCACCACCACCATCACAGCTACCATCACCACCACAACCAACACCATCAGCATCACCATCATTATCACAGATGTCACCACAAACACCACAGCTGCCACCACCACCATCATCTCAGCTACCATCAACACCACCATCACCACAGCTACTACCACCACCGCCACCATCACAGCTACCATCACCACCACCATCACAAGTACCATCACCACCACCACCACCATCACAGCTACCATCACCACCACCATCACAGGTACCATCACCACCACCATCAAAGCTACAATCACCACCACCAAAACAACCAGCATCACCACCAGTATCACAGCTGCTGCCACCAACACCACAGCTACCACCACCACCATCATCATCACAGCTATCATCAACAGTACTATCACCACAACTACTACCACCACCACCACCATCATCATCACAGCTCCAACCACAACCACAGCTTCAACCACCACCACTACAACCACAGCTTCAACCACCACCACTACAACCACAGCTTCAACCACCACTACCACAACCATAGCTTCCACCATTATCACCAAAACCACAGCTTCCACCACCACCACCGCCACCATCATCATAATCACAATTACCACCAACACCACCACTACCATAACGGATACCATCATCATCACAGCTACAACCAACATCACCAACACCATAACAGATACCATCGTCACCATCACAGCTACCACCACCACCACCACAGCTACTACCACCCCAGCATCATCATCACAGTTACCATCACCACCACCACCACCACAACAGTCAGCTTTAGTTTCTGCTAAATAAAATCATCTGTTTCCAGCATCAATGAGGTATTAGACATCGAACTGTAGATGTATCCCCCCCCCCCCTCCGTATCTCATTCTTCAAAAATGCATGAAACTTTGTGTAAATGTTGCGCAGCCTCTTCAACGTGCGTGTATTGTAACACCAATATGGACAGTTATTAGGGCTCAGAACACCCCTTCAGAGTATGTTAATCGACATCAAATTGAAACTGGCCCATCTGGGAATCAGTTCCAGTCAAACTGCCGAGTTTCATCAAAATTCCTTTTCCAGTTTTTGTCGTGCTACACACACACACACACACACACACACACACACACACACACACACACAATATCCAGAATTATATATCTATTATTTTTAAGGAGGTGTATTGTGTAGAACTAAATGAAATAAATTTTGTCCGTGATGAAGAACAGTGTAATAATTATTTCTATCGTTGCCATATAAATGCTCACTGCTCACCTGAGCTGTCTGCTTGCAGTCAATTGTCTGTTACGCAAAGTGCGTAGCGTCAGTGGCAACGCATTCACTGATCCCTTTTCTGTAAATCTGTCTAATACATAAGTTATATTTATTCTCAGTGCATCAACTATGCAACAGGACACCTCTGGAACTGTCTCACTGTTCTGTATTTTAATCAGGCTTTGACTCTATGACATTAATTACAATATGACCGTGAATCTAAAAAATGACCTGATCTTGTTTTTCTCTCTCTTTCTTTCAATAATACCTAATTAAAGCAAATGTTTTGCCGTTTCCAGCTACTGATTTCTTCTTCTTGACAATAAATAAACGAAAGAACAAATAATGTGACCGACTGAGTCTTCTGAGCATATAATGCTGCTAATTGGCTGTTTTCTTAATAATTAGAAACATTCTTACCTGCATGGCAAGCAAGGTAAATCAGAACACCGTGACCCTCACCTGGAGAAAACTTTGAAATTAACCTTCACTGTTCTAAAATCATTGTTGCAATAAAACCCATATCCACATGGCACCCATAACGCTAACCATAATTACGGCTATCTAACGCATTTCTTTGTACCCATGCATATCTTTCCCCCAGACTCTTTCATTCTCATATATATATATATATATATATATATATATATATATATATATATATATATATATATATATATATATATATATATATATATATATATATATATATATATATATATATATATATATATATATATATATATATATATATATATATATATATATACACACTGTGTGTGTGGTTACCTAGTATTGAGTAAGACAAGGCATCTTACCCTAGATATCGTTCTCCTCTCCATCCCACTCCCTTCTATTCATAGAATCACTCCATCATCCCCGTCCCCCCTTCCCCCTCCTCTCTCTCTCTCTCTCTCTCTCTCTCTCTCTCTCTCCTAGAAACATTCCCCGTGTCTGGGGATTCAGACCTGGGTGAAATCTGTGAGTGGAGCCAAATTTGCCTTTCCCTTTGCTGTTGAACTGAGTGACATAAGAAAACTAGAGGGGCAATCAGTGGAGCGCATCTCTCTGGCAAGAGCAACGTAATTTCCAAAGCACTCTTCATAATGGGTTACGATGTCTCATCATTGATTAGGGTTTCGCAAAAAGTGTTTTCCAGATCCAAAATCTGTAATACGATGCAGATCGGTTCCAATAGTTAATCGATTGTTCCCTGGGATATAGGTTATCTGCCCACCAAATATGGTCCAAATCTCTCATTTAGTTTTTAAGTTTTCCTTCTAACAGACAAACAAACTATCAAGGATTGGTCCTAATAGGTAATAGCTTGTTCCCTGGGGCATATGCTATATGCCCACCAAATTTGGTCCAAATCTCTTTTAGTTTTGAGTGATCCTGCTAACAGACAAAACAACAAACAAACAAACAGTTGTGAAAACATATTCTCCTTGCCGGGGAGAAAAATAACACAACTGTTGATGTTCAAAATCCATGGCATCGAAGTCGAATCCTCTTTATATATTTAGTGTTACTACGGTTATAGTACTAACATAAATCTCAAGATTATGGGGAATAACTGACAGAAATATAAAGTAGACTACCGTGATGATAACACTGCAGCTCTGCCACATACACGGGTTGGCTGGAGTTGAGTGGGTCACTACTTGTGGCATAAATGCTTTACTACGAGAGAGCTAACCTGTAGTAGGATTGCTAGGCAAGTAACGACAAATTGCTAGAAACGAATCAACGGATCCTGGATAACATTATAAAGCAGGATTCTCTTATACTTAGAGAGAGAGAGAGAGAGAGAGAGAGAGAGAGACTATATTGTGCGTTCGTGTATTTATTTATCCATTTACAAGGTTGGGTGTCTGCGTTCATTTGGGTGACTGTGATACAATACGTTCGACTTTCTGCCGCAGGTCACCACAAAGAGGTTCCAAATACTGTTTACCTGTACATTAAAGTGGTGCTTCCCTCGCTGACCATGACTCACAACAAAGGCAATTCATATTTCTGTAATAAATGATCTTATAACTGCAAAACTTTCAGTGTGGTAAACGGGTACTCTGTGGCAGCTAGGAAGAAATATAAAGAACACAAATAACACAAAATACTTATCTACCCTCGTGCGACGTTATATTAAAGTAGCAGAAGAAAGTATGTTTTGATATAACATTCTTTGTATAAAGAAATGACAAGAAAAACTGAGAGCTTGATATTAAAAAAAAAATGTGAATGGGAATTTTAACAACTTTCAGACTTCCATGAGTCACTTTCAGCTAAACATATCTTCTTGTGGTAACCTGAATATTAGAATTGTACGATGTATGATTTGTAGGAAACAGAGTTGTAGGAAACATTAGAGTAGTAGGAAACATTAGAGTAGTAGGAAACATTAGAGTTGTAGGAAACATTAGAGTAGTAGGAAATATTAGAGTAGTAGGAAACATTAGAGTAGTAGGAAACATTAGGGTTGTAGGAAACAGTAGGGTTGTAGGAAACATTAGGGTTGTAGGAAACATTAGAGTAGTAGGAAACATTAGAGTAGTAGGAAACATTAGAGTTGTAGGAAACATTAGAGTAGTAGGAAACATTAGAGTAGTAGGAAACATTAGGGTTGTAGGAAACAGTAGGGTTGTAGGAAACATTAGGGTTGTAGGAAACATTAGAGTAGTAGGAAACATTAGGGTTGTAGGAAACAGTAGGGATGTAGGAAACATTAGAGTAGTAGGAAACATTAGGGTTGTAGGAAACAGTAGGGATGTAGGAAACATTAGAGTAGTAGGAAACATTAGGGTTGTAGGAAACAGTAGGGATGTAGGAAACATTAGAGTAGTAGGAAACAGTAGGGTTGTAGGAAACAGTAGGGATGTAGGAAACATTAGAGCAGTAGGAAACATTAGGGTTGCAGGAAACAGTAGGGATGTAGGAAACATTAGAGTAGTAGGAAACAAGAGTTGTAGGGAATATTAGACTTGTCCCGACCTTGAAAGGGATAAAAATGTATGTCACTGATGCCTAAGCTGAGAGTAATATAAATTTTGTTTTTGAAATAAAAGTAATCGGACCCAAAGGCGAATAATGAACCAGGTAATTAATCTGGAATCCAGGAAGATTAGGCCTTGCGAAAAAGGGACATTGACTTCAAAACGTTTGTAAATCACTATGGGCTGAGTTGTCAAGGCGGCCGATGATGGAAGACTCGTTCAGTTGCTGGGTTTGCTGTGGTATCGTAAAAGTTCTCAGTACACATGAAAATCTGAGAGAGAGAGAGAGAGAGAGAGAGAGAGAGAGAGAGAGAGAGAGAGAGAGAGAGAGACAGAGACTACGTTTATACACACACCCGCAAAACAAAACACACACGCGATGAATCCAGCCATAATACATTGATTCAATACGCAAAGGACATATGTAGTAGAACACACACACACACACACACACACACACACACACACACACACACACACACACTTATTCGATACAGAAGTGATCTGTTACCCCAGTGGATGTGGGTTCGAATCTCGGCATGGACAGAGAACAGTTAAACAATATGAACTTTGTTGAATTATACTCTACTGATCTACCATAAGACCCTCCGACATGTCATAAGACCACCGCTAAAACCAATACACCAGTCGTTTATGAGGCAGCCCTAGTATGCATCTGATATACACGGTGGGCGTTAGTACCGAAGTGGTGATATCTGCTGACGAATTGTACGTGAGAGGACTCCAGGATTTCGGGTTGCGGGCTCTTAAGCCTGTGCCCAGAGTCAGGAAAGAAACTACACAGGACAATGGGATTAAGACTCAGACACACCGTATCTTCGTCTACATGCAGCACAGTCTGCAAATGAGAAATGTCGGTTGTTTACGAAGCTTTGATATATCTTTGTTGTATATACATACATATACATATACGGTATATATATAGATAGATAAATAAATAGATAAATAGATAGATAGATATAGTGTGTGTGTGTGTGTGTGTGTGTGTGCGCGCGCGTGTATCTTGTCTGCAGTCTAAATCCTATCCTTCATATTCCGGTGTATCTGAACACCTTACCAAAAAATGTAATGAAATACAGTAATACATACACCGGATTTAAAAAGAACTGGTCAAAATCCAGTGTTAAAATTAAGTACACAGAAACGAGTTACACTACTGATTACATCAGGCTTTAAACTATTACATGTTATTTACTCACACATTCGACGCAACCCAGTATCAACGCATTCGCACTTTTACTTGATGATTATTTTACAACTGATATTGTAGGAGGACCTGGACCTCCACAGTCATCGCCATAGTTATAAAATAATTCAAGTAAAAGACTCCTGGCATCAACGCTATACTTTATTATTTCTCGACAGCTCTGGCAAAATGTCATGTAAGTTGGCATGGCTATTTGCAATGTTTTTTTCAGCTCGAGAGTTATCATTAAAAGAACTGGAGCTGCCAGATTGATGTCTTGAGTGAAAGACTGACGGGACAGCAGAAGTTTTAGGGAACTTAGTGATAATGCTGATTATCGAGAATACAATTTTCATCCACATTCCGACGTCAATAGTGAATCCCTGATTTGCATTCATGAATCAAGAACACACGTTTAATGCGATGTGGGCCACCGGTGGGTCAGGGGCTATTCTCTTTTGCTGCGATATGATCCACCAGTGGGTTATATATAGATATGCATCTGTTTTTTCTTATCTATCAATATGAATGTGTATTCGTTAATGTGCTACTGTAGTATTACCCACAGGGGATAAAGGTATCAATATATGTACACACACACACACACACACACACACACACACACACACACACACACACACACACACACACACACACACACACACACACACACACACACACACACACACACACACACACACACACACACACACACACACACACACACAATTATATAAAGTATAAATGATCTAGACTTAGGAATAACTAGCAATATTAGCAAATTTGCCGACGATACAAAATATGGCGTATCATTAACTCAACTGACGATTACCATAACATACAAGAGGACCTCGATATATTGTCCAGATGGTCTAAAACTTGGCAAATGGAATTTAACGTTAAAAAAGGTAAAGTACTTAATGTAGGCAAGACCATTTGAGATACTAATAATAACTAAGATGACAAAGAAATTAGTAAATCGGAATGCCAGATAGATCTAGGAGTTATGGTCTGTAAAGACCTCAGATCAAGACAACAGTGTATTAATGCGAGAAGTTAAGCAAGTAAGGTCCTAGGATTTATTTCGAGAAGTGTGAGCAATAGGTCATCATCAAAAGTTATATTGCAACTTTATCTAGCATTAGTAAGGCCACATTTAGACTGCGCCATGCAGTTTTGGTGTCCTTACTACAGAATGGATATAAATTCGTTAGAAGATGTACATCGAAGAATGACAAAAATGATACATGATTTTCGGAATCTGTCATATGACGACAGCCTAAAAAGACTAAATCTGCACTCACTAGAAAGGCGTACGATAAGGAAAGGCCTAACTGACGTGCTTAAGTGGATGAAGGGAATAAATAAGGGAGATATTAGCAAGGTACTTAAAGTGAACATACAGGATAGAACTAGAAGTAATGGTTTCAAACTAGATCAATCTCGTTTTAATAAGGAAATAGGTAGAAACTGGTTTGGCAATAGAGTAACAGACGAGTGGAATAAGCTACCTAGTAAACTAGTTGTTGCCTTTTCCATTGAGAGTTCCAGGCATTGTCTAGTTAAGTATATGGCAAATAAGAGGTGGGTATAGATAAAAAAAATCTTATAAACAGTTCTAATTCATTCTTTTTCCTTTCAGATTACACTATGATAATCTCTTTTTCTCCTTTCCCACTTTCCTATAAAATGTGCAAGCCAGGTTTTCTATGTTCCATAGTGTTTTTTCTTACTTTTTCCTGCTGACTTCGGCTGGAGGGTTTGGAGGGCGGGGGAGATCCTTCTTCTTTGCTGTCCTTATCTCATTCTAGTAGTTCAGTTACTCTTCTAGGAGCTGCCTACCGTGGGCCATCCGGCCTACTGCAGTTATCATCTCTTCTTATATTCTTATGTGTTTTGGCGTTCATGGATTTAGAGAAAGCGTATGATAGAATTGATAGGGAGGCTTTGTGGACTGTTTGAGATTGTATGGACTTGATGGTACGTTGCTGAAAGATGTGAAAAGTTTTTATGTAAAAATATTGGAGCGTGTATAAGAGTAGGAAATACTGTGAGTGATTGGTTCCCCGTGGGACTGCAGCAGAGATGTGTGATGTTGCCTTGGTTTTTGTAAGATTTATATGGATGGTGTTGTAAGGGAGGTGGATGTGCGAGTGTAAAGTGGACATTTGAGTCTGATGAATGGTGATGGTAGAGAGTGGAATGTGAATGAGCTGCTGTTTGTGGATGATACTGCACTTGTGGTTGCTTGGAATGAGAAATTGAGACTATTGGTAGAGGAGTTTGGAAGGGTGTGTGCAAGGAGGAAATTGAGAGTAAATGAGAATAAGAGTAAAGTGATGATGTGTACGAGGTTGGTAGATAATAGGGGGATGAATATAGTTCTGAATGGTGAATCGCCTCAAGAGGTAGCGTGTTTTAAGTGTTTAGGGTCACATCTCGCTACGGATGGAAGAATAGATGTAGAAGTGAAGTTTAAAATGAATGAAGTAGGAAAGGTGCTGGGAGGAATTAAAAAAAAATAGTGTTTAGAGGAGGTTTGCTTAGAATGGATGTAAAGACAAGGCTGTATGAGGGTATAGTTGTACCGACTGCATTATTTGGAGCTGAAATATGGAACATGGATGTAGCATAGAGGAAAAGTTTGAATGTAATGGAGATGAGGTATCTGAGAATTATGTGTGGAGTGTCACGTGTGGATTGAGTGATAAATGATGAAGTGTGAAGAACTGGAGTTATGCGAGAGATGCCTGATGGAGTTGAACAGAGAGTGTTGCGATGGTTTGGGCATATGGAGAGAATGAATGAAGAGAGATTGGTGAAAATGATAACTGGATCGGATGTGAGAGGTGTAAGGATGAGAGGAAGACCACGAATAGTGAAGAGAGCATTAGTTGCAAAAGGGATGTCTGTAGAGCAAGGAAGAGTGGCTGCACGTGATAGGTATGATTGGAGAGAAATTGTAAATAAATGGCGAATCGGTCCTAAGGGGATATTCTCCACCATTTGGTCTAATCAGCTGATTAGGTCAGGTGCGGCTAAGGGGATCGGTCCATTATGATGAGGCAGGGGTAAACCAGCTCTGCTGTCGGGCCCTGCTGCGGATGTCACTGAATACTTTGAGCAGTTGACCCTCTTGTGGTGTGGTGTGGATGAGCAAATTGGCAGTGTGTCGTCCTGTCACGGCTACCACCGTTTCGCTGGGGGGAAGCAGCCTAAGTATATGGATGGTTAGATCTCTATGATGATTTGGAAAATTCTTTAAAATGTTTGGATGGTATTTGCCTTAATATTATGTACCTTGATTTTCAGATAAAAAGGGTAAAACTTACTCATTTGTATATATTGATACCTTTATTCCCTGTGGGTAATGCTACAGTAGCACATTAACGAATTCACATTCATATTGATAGATAAGAAAAAACAGATGCATATCTACAGTATCTATAACCCACTGGTGGATCATATGGCAGGAAAAGAGAATTGCCCTTGACCCACCGGTGGGCCACATCGCATTAAACGTGTTAATAGTGTTTGGCTGATTGCAACAGTGAGTGACTTTACTTGTTTAAGTTCCTTTGTAACGTAAGGATTTATTTTGTCGTAATTAATAAATACAGCTTTTCTTTTGGGCTTAATTAAATGTAAAATCGTTTTTCACATTTCTTCCTCATTGTTCTCGATTAATTTTCTGCTCCCAGCTTGCACACACTTTTCTTAATCACGACTGGCAGTTAAGCCAGTTCTTTCATATTAATTATTAATAAAACCGTTCACCCAAGCTAGGAGCGGCAAAAGGAAGAGCCTGTTTAGTATTTCTAAGTTCCAGGGTAAATCAATAATTGTCAGGGGACATTGTTCCTTCCCTTAGAGCCCGACAGTACCGAATAATTCAGCATCCATGATTGATTATCTCTTTCCGAGGACTGTTTGAAGAGAGTGTTTATAAATTTCTGGCTTTCAGAGAACTGGTCACTTAAACAAGAATAAAGTAAAAATTTAAGACTTTAATTTTATCAGGCAAACTTACATAAATTTCTCCTTTGACAAGTGGCAACTTCCCTTCCCCCCATTACAAACAGAACCACCAAATTTGGTTCAAATTAGGTGCTTCAGCTAACCTACCTCTGTGACCTTGACATCTGAATCGGTAGAGAGGCGGCCTGCAATCCTAATGGACCCAGGTTCGAATCCCGGCTGGGGCAGGGAACAGTTTAAGGATTTGAATTTCATAAAAAGTAGACTTTGCTGATCTACCAGATGACCCGCCGACAAATCATAACAGTACCCCCGCTAATACCAGTACACCAGTCCTGAATGAAACAGCCCTAGCATGTATACAATATGGATGGTGGGTGCTAGCGCCGAAGTGGTGACATGTGGAGATGTAGGAGGACTACTGGGCCCCAAGGAGGACTACTGGGACTTGGGAATAGGCACTGAAGCCTTTGCCCAGGGTCGAACACGTAAAAAAAAAATGACTAATTGCTTTCTTAACTGAATATCTCGTTTTCTTCTCGTCCTCAGTCCTTCAACCATGATTAGTCTGAAACAGATAAAAGACTTTTAATGCTGACTTTGCTAGACATTGTGATATTGACCTTTGACCTGTTGTGTTAAAAACTATATATCAGTCCATTTACAGATACTGAACCCTTCCACCAATTGCTTAAAACTGGATCAAAACTGTTTAAGTTATTATGTCAGCATAGACATACAGAGAAACACGGGGTGGCCAAAACAATAACCTGTAATCACTATGGCGTGCGCGGTTATAACGAAAAAAAATAGTCATCATTCCCATTTTCTTCGTCCAGTAATAATGTACCTGGAATGAAAGGGTGGCAGAAACATGAACAAGTAAAAAGAAAAATGTAAAGAACTCTCAGAGTGCTCAGTAAAATGAATCGCACATCATTTCACTCGTCATTCAAGTGTTCGTAATTCTAGACTTCGCCCCATAGGCCAAATAATTCACTAAGCACACACACACACACACACACACACACACACACACACACACACACACACACACACAAGCACTGTGCTTAAAATTACCGCATAATAGAGACCATTCTGTCGATTATCAACTTAAAAATGGGCTACAACCCATGTCCTGTACAGTCGCCGTCATTAATAATAATAATGATGATTCATTTTCCTCTTTCCCCCTCAACCCCAACCCAACCATACGAAATCCTGTGACATGTGATAGTTGTCTCATCCAGTCTCAAAACGCTGTAGTCTATTATACTGCAGTGACATAAGAACACTGAACTGGTTAGCAGATTACAGCAACTGGTTCATCTTATTTTGCAGAGAGGAAGAATGTTAAATTTATAAGGGCTCCTTCTCATTGTATTATTGTTGGTAATGGATCAGCATCTTGGTGGTTTTGTCAATAAGAATAGAATTGACTCCGTTTTACTGTAATCATCATAAGCGTGGCGTTATTGGTAATACTCGTAAGACTGACTTGCACTATGGTGAATACTTCTAATGTAAAATAGAAAGGTATGCATCTATTGACAAATTATCTGTGTAACTGGAGGTAACTCTCCATCCTATAATTAATACGGGTCTCCTTACAAGACCCAGCAGACTAGTTGTAGTAGAATAAGGCTTTGTTATCGTTATTAGTGGGAGGTATCGGCTGTCAGAAATGTCAACGTGAGGAATTGTAGATTTAGTAGGGAAACAGATTGTCATACCTTGTATCAATTCACTGTACAGTGCAACGAACTCAGAGACAATTAGGATGTTGTTGTAATGTGTCATTTACCCGTCTGTTATCTTTCTTTCTCAGAACTGATATTTTCAGGGGGGTTAAGACACGTTCTTAATGCATCCTAGGAATTTCCAGTTTATAATAATCTACTGCCATATATTTTGTGGTATAACATTTTTCTCTATTCACTGAGTAATACTCGTATATTATTAACTACACTCAGTTATCATGACAGTCATACTGACGTAACTTACCAAGGGGTGTGCCCTTCGTGTAGCATTTGTACACCTCTATATGCAGTATTACTATACATTGGCATTTGTAAATACAAACCCCCCAAATCCCACAGTTCACCTATCCCCACTTGTCTGGCAAAAACCTTTCTACTAACATGCCACAGTGAAGTGGAAAGAGTGTATAGTAGCTGCTAACGGAAGGAAAGGTGGATATGAGTGGAATGAAGCCGCGGGGAGGGGGGGGGTCATGAGCGAGGGATCGGAAGGGGTAGAGCGAAGATCCTAAAGACGAAGGATGGGATATGCAGTGCATAGAGGGAATCATAATTCTGTGTTCCACCTTCCTTCATTCACGGCGATGGGTAGCATGGGTATGAGTTAGAATTTGACTAGTAATGCCAGAAAAGGTGAGATATCTGGGTTTTGCCTTGATTCTAATGGCAAGAATTGGCTCGAGCGGGAAACTGTTAATTTGAGATTTTTGGAATAAGGTATTTCAGTGATATTTGATTTCTGGATGAAAACAGAATTTAATAATATTCATAGCTGACAGCGGCATGCCCACAGTAATGATCGTGAAACAATAGTTGCCAACAAATCTTCTCATAATAGAGTGGCAGTGTGTGTGTGTGTGTGTGTGTGTGTGTGTGTGTGTGTGTGTGTGTGTGTAGCAGAAAGAGAATGGGAGGATGAGAGACCCGAGTGGATTAAGTGTGGGGGATTATGTAAGAAATCATGAATAGGAGTCTTCCTGACCTATCCCTCTCCATTTACCATTTTCTCTTTTCCTTATTGTGAGTCTGAAGCTTTGTTCTGGATGCCAAAGGAGCTTGATGTCAGTATTACTTGATAATTCTAAGATCCCCATGTAAAATATAGATTAATGAAAGCTCGTATTGTTATGACTAGGCTTGGGATAATTATGCGCTTACAAAAGGCTAAATATACATGCAAATATGCAGTAAAACTGAGAAAATATGCACTTAAAAATATGTAAATGAGTATTAAGAACATAAGAACATAAGAGACGACAACTGCAGTAGGCCGGTTGGCCCATGCTAGGCAGCTCCTAGAAAAGTAACTGAACTACTAGAATGAGATAAAGTAGCACTGAAGTAGGCTCTACCCCGTCCTCCAAACCTTCTAGCCGAAGCCGGCACGAAAAAGAAAGAACACCACGCAGTATAGAAAAAATGGGTGGACATTTCTTTGGAAAGTGTAACCTGAAAAGGAAAAAGAATGAATTGGTATTGGTTATTAGATTTTATTGTTTTTTTCTATACCTACCCCTTCTTTGTCATATGCTTATCTAGCCAATGCTTGAAACTCTCAATGGAAGGGGCAGCAATTACTTAACAAAGTAGCGTATTCCATTAATCTGCTACTCTATTACCAAACCATTAATCTGCTACTCTATTACCAAACCAATTTCTACCTATTTCCTTACCGAAACGGAATTTTTCTAGTTTGAAATCATTACTTCTAGTTCTATCCTGTATGCTCACTACCTTGCTAATATCTCCCTTATTTATACCCTTCATCCACTTAAACACCAAAATTAAGTATCCCCTTACGCTATGCCTTTCTAGTGAGTGCAAACTTAGTCTTTTTAGTCTGTCTTCGTATGACAAGTTCCGAACATCATGTATCATTTTAGTCATTCATTTCTGTACATCTCCTGACGAGTTAGCATCTATTCTATAGTAAGGACACCAAAACTGTACGGCGTAGTCTAAATATGGCCTTACTAATGCCAGATAAAGTTGCAATATATCTTTTGATGACCTATTGCTCACGCTTCTCGAAATAGATCCTAGGACCCTCTTTGCTTTATTTCTCGCACTGATACACTGTTGCCTTGACTTGAGGTCTTTACAGACCATAACTTCTAGATTTCTCTCGTAAGCCGCCTTACTAATTTCTTTGTTATCTAAGCTGTATTTAGTATCTCCAATGGTCCTGGCTACGTTAAGTACTTTACATTTTTCAACGATAAATTCCATTTGCCAAGTTTTAGACCATTTGGACAATATATCGAGGTCCTTTTGTAAGCTATAGCAATCGTCAGTCGAGTTAATGATACAACCTATTTTTGTATCGTCAGCAAAATTGCTGATACTGCTAGTGATTCCTAAGTCTAGATTATATATATATATATATATATATATATATATATATATATATATATATATATATATATATATATATATATATATATATACATATATATATATATATATATATATATATAAAATAAATAATAAAGAACCGAGTACCGAACCCTGTTGTACACCGCTGGTTACTAATCCCCAATCCGCCTTAGTTCCATTTAGTAATACTCTCTGTTTTCGTCCTTTCAGCCGCGATTCTATCCATTTTACGGTATCGCCGTCTATGCCGTGTGCTCAAACCCTTCTAACTAAGCTTTCCTGTGGGACCCAGTCAGAAGCTTTACTAAAGTCCAGTTAAATATAGTAATATCGTAAGCTTTATCGCTATCTACTGCCTCAAAGACCTCCGAGAAGAATGACAAGTTTGTGAGGCAGGATCGTCCTTCCCTGACTCCGTGACGACTTTCATTTTTAACATTAAATCTTTCTAATTATTCTTTAATCTTATTTGCCAAAACTGACTCTAGCATTTTTCCTACTATTGTCGTTATACTTATCAGACAATAATTTGACACCGCGGCTTTATCTCCTTTTTTAAAAACGGGCAGTACGTTTGTGGTCTTCCACGCCTCTGGAACTTCTCCTGAAATTGAAGTCATTAAATAACGTTGAAAGTGGCTGACATAATTCTTCGTTGATTTCTTTTATAATTTTTGTATATATATCATCTGGATTTTTTAGGTTTTAGCTTATTAATTTCTTTCAATTCGTCCTCCTTACTAATGGTTATCTTACTGAGAATATTTTCCACATTATCATCGCAAAGATTTGCTGCTTGAGGGTCCAGGTCTAGATTTTCCTTGGTAACTACTGATATGAAATAATTATGTAGGATGGAGCACATTTCTTTATCTTCACTGGTAATGTCACCCGATTCTGTTCTGAGAGGTCCTATCTTATCTTAATTTTTCGTACAGAACATTTGATAAAAACCCTTGGTGTTTTCTTTCGATTCACTAGCAACCTTAATTTCATAACTTCTCTTTGCTATCTGTACCTTCCTTTTTACTTCTCTATTCAAAATCGCGTACCAGTTACGTAAGTGTTCCTCTCCATATTTTATTTTTCTATATATTCCTTTCCTTTTGCCTATGAGAGATTTTAATCTGTTGTTTAACAATCTTGGTTCTGAATTATTCATTCTAAACGGTTTTGAAGGGATATATCTGTCTTGGACTCCGTGTATTATATTTACTAACTCATTATATTTCTCACTGGCCGAACGGCTGCTTGGTACTGGACCTGAGTTAATCCTCGTCACCTAAACTACACTCCCACCTATGACCTGCCCTTCCCCAGAGACCTGGTGCACTTTCCCACCTGTTTCCTGCCCCTCACCTATGACCTGGGGTTCCCCACTGACCTGGCTCTCCTTAAAGTAGCTATTGTCGCTATGGAATACCGTTATAAAATAAGCTCTTAACCCCTTCCTGGACAAGGGCCTGGAATTTTCCGTGCATGCCAGGCTGATGCCGGGGCCATTTTTTGAAGTTTCGAAAATTGATTTTTTTTTCCTTGCCATATTGAAGAGAAAGTTCAGACACCCTACAGTGCAAATCCCAGCTTCCTAAACCCATTCTGTGGCTCGCAATGGTACACGAAAGTTGCAGAAATATCGGCCCAGAGCTGCTGCCGTAGTTCAATCTTGAATTTTTTTTTTTCTTACCCCCAAAAAGAATGCGAATGGTGCTGAAATGTTGCGCATATATGAGATATGATGGTATCGAATAATTTCAGTACATAATATGTTAGGAATGGCTGGGAAAAAATTATGAATATTTTTTCACCTTTTTAAATATGTTTATGGTAGTTTCGATCTATTATTTAGGTTAGCGTTGTGCTCATGCTTGGAAGATGGAGTGAAAGGGTTGAATTTTCAGTCCTAAATGAGAAAATTGACTGTCTCCCGGGGCAAGTCTCTCCCACGGGAGATGAAAGTGGAGGATGAGATCCGATTAGCAATACGGAAGTTTAGTCGCAGCTCCATCTCCCACACCACGTGCATGGCTAAAAACAGAATCGTAATGTAGTTGCAGAACTACAAATAAATCTAATATTACGAATACAGACACAAC
Source organism: Coenobita brevimanus (assembly GCF_032717465.1). Taxonomy (NCBI): domain Eukaryota; kingdom Metazoa; phylum Arthropoda; class Malacostraca; order Decapoda; family Coenobitidae; genus Coenobita; species Coenobita brevimanus. The sequence continues at coordinate 36,287,877 of NC_136959.1, read as the reverse complement.
GCAGAAATAAGTAAGTTTACAGATGGGGGAAAATGTATTATTTCCGTAATAACACGTTCACCTTTCTCTATCATTTTACCTTGTTATTTTCGCAATATATGTTGCTGTCTCGTAAATAGGGTGGTTGTGTGTGTTTTGCAAGGGAGGAAAAAGATTATATTTTCTGTCTGGGTCGAGATAATGGGTGTAAGTATGTGTTTTTAGGCATGGCCACAAGCAAAAAAATCGTACATCAACTCATCACAGCTGCAGGTGGTGAACTGACAGATGATACGAGAGAGGGTGAAGTGAAGGCCAGTCTCCCTCACATGTTCGTTCACTTCCCAAAAGTTTTCACAGTTTTCTACAAGTCGCACTATATCAAATAATCCAAACCAATACAACAAACCTGAGCAAATAGGTAAAGATACCAAGACAAAAATATATTTTTCACTTATCATCATGTCTTTTTTGTTTGTGCCTGTATTAATTCATAAGTGTAAACAGGTGGTTATGTGTGTTTTGCAAGAGAGGACAATGATGATAATTATTTTCTGCCTGGGTCGAGGTAATGGGTGTAGCTGTGCTTGTTTAGGCATGGCCAGGAGCAAAAAAATCGAAAACCCACTCATCACAATAGCAGGCTCTGAACTGCTTGATGGGGTGTATGGGAGTGTAGTGTAAGTCAGTCTGAAGACGTTCAGAACGTTCATTCACTTCCCAAAATTTTTTGCACTTTTTATAGGCCACGCTCAAATGACGCCTGTGGCCATTTAGTGGCCAAATGTCATTCGACGCAGGCGGCCATGGAGGGGTTTATCCATCAAAATCTCCTAGATGAAAATAGGAATGGTGGAGGGATTTTCAGTGGAAAAGACATCCTAAATAAATTTGAACTTAATTTATTCATCACCGCTATTACCAAGTCGTCTACCAACTTCTGTATCACTAATGATATTTTCTTTATTAACTAAAACCAAATCTAGTATATTATTACCTCTGGTGGGCTCCCTAATATACTGATAAAGGAAATTATCTTGTACTACCAATAGAAATTCCTCTGACTCTGCATCCCCTATCTGATTTTGCCAAGCCATCCATGGTAGAATAAGATCCCCTACAATTACTAAGCTGGACTGTGACGCTTTCCAAATTTCCTCCCAAAGGTATTTACTATCCGCTCTACTTAATTTTGGAGATCTGAAAATAGCCCCTAAGACTAATTTCTCCCTGTTGTTACTAATTTCAACCCAGGCTCTTTCGGTGTCCATATTTACTTTAGTGTCTGCTTTATTGTAACAGTTTAATGAATCCTTTACATAAATAGCTACCCCGCCCCCCTTGCTTCCCAGACGGTTTGATACAAAAATATTATTGCGCTTTATCTGATATTCTGCTAAAAACTTTCGAGTGTCTGCATTTATCCAAATTTCACTACTATTGGAGGTGTCTATTTTCTCTCTACAAATTAAAGCCCTCAGTTCATCCATTTTATTCGTAAACTCCTGCTGTTTATGTAGTACACTTTCAGATTATTATGAGTAGTTATACCTCTACCTTGGGACCTACTTTTTTTTATTTTGTTAATAACTGGGAACTCTTTACTAATATAACATTTTTTTTGTACTATCATGTATCTGTGTTCTATCATCGCCTGCTCATTTTGAGGTGCCTGAGTGGATGAATCTACACTAATGGTTAAACTGTTGTTCTTACTTTTCCAAGTCTTGATGCATCTATCCAAACTTGATGATAATGATTTCTGTGTGTAGTTGCTGTAACTTCCTGTACATCTAATTCTCAACATAAAAAAAAAAAAAAATCTAACTCCCTATCTATCATTCCAGCTAACAACCCTGCCATTACAAATAAACTACCTCCCCTACAAGCAAGAAGGAATGTTGCCTCCCTTGCATTAATTTACAGATATTTTTATGGCAAATGCTCAAAGTCGCGTCCATGGTGCCACCTCTCCATGCCTTCCATTGTGCTAGACGGGCATCTGGTAGCGCTAATGACTGGAATGTTACTCAGCCATATTGTAGAACTTCTGCCTATCAGATTTCTTTCATTCCCTGTACTGCATCTCTCTGCAACTCGCTTCCCCAGAGTTGTTTCCCTCCAAACTTCAACCCACAGCTGTTCAAGTCTAACTGTTACAGATATTTTATGAACACAGGACACCAGTAATCTGGTGTATGGATTATTTTTTTTATTCATTTGTTTTTCCTTCCTCTGTTCTGTTGTAAAAAAAACTAAAACTAAAACGCTAACTCCCAGCCTATTAAGATGAGTCCCATCCCAACTATACATGGAACTCTGTCCATGAAACCAGTCCCACCAGTCTATGCATTATCTTTGCAATACTTTTCAAGGCAGCAATTAAAACCTGTCGCCATGCTCAACCATTTCCTCCCAACTCCCCTCCTAGGAAAAACACCGAGTACTACAGGAGTCCCTCCCCTCTCCCTAACCTTCCCCAACATAACCTTGTACTGCTGCCACAGTACCTCACTCTTATACCTACCAATATCATTGCCTCCTACACTGAGGCACACAGTGGGTTTGTCTCCACAGTCCTTCACGATAATTGAAATTTTTTCTATCACATTACCCACCTTGGCCCCAGGAAGACACACATTTTTGGTGAGCGGAGTAAACATTGCTCTGTTAAGATATCTTACCTGGGAGTCTCCAACAATGGCAACATTTCTCTTACCTTTCTTGATTACATACCTGTATGGGAAGTTCTCTCACCGCCCTTCTCTACTTCCCTCTCTGCTTTCCCTTCAAATTGGTCATGTAATGCGTCGAATGCATTTGTGGTCTTTATCTTCGCTTGTTTCTTAAGGGTGAACTTTTTTGCACCCTTGTGGACAAGTGTCCAACCTTCATTCTTTTTTTTCTCTCCCCTCCAACATTATCTTCTTTACAACAATTTAGTCCTTCTCGGAACTTGCAGCAGGGACACATCTCTTTAGAGGAAGCCATCACGCACAAATTCACACAAAGGTATCACAGGTCACTACAACACACTAGCACAACACTCACAGGTCACTAGCACAAAACTATCACAGGTCAATACAACACACTATCACAGGTCACTACAACACACTAGCACAACACTATCACGTTCTCAGGAACGCCAGGAGATGTCTGAACAGGCTGACCTCATGTAAGTACTAATAAGTTAATAAGTTTAACATTAAATCTTATTTTTCAGTAGTTTTCCCTAAAAAAAATTATTATCCTTGAGACGATGCCACTTAGTGAAGCCTTTTAAATAAGGATTTAATTAAAGAACACAATATACTGACAAAATCATTTATTCAGTACTACAGAAATATACTTTTAAAGAAAAAATATAAACTCTTTCTTGCATAAGAAGTCTATCTATCTATCTATCTGTAGCCCGACACCCTAATCCCGCAAAGGGTGGCCGCAGACAAAACGCCTCCAAGTCGCTCTGTCACCCACCATTTGACTACCCTCCCCCCAACTCACCCCCCTCCTCATATATATATATATATATATATATATATATATGTATAATATATATATATATATACCTCTCAACTCCATCCCCTCCACCTCATCCTCGGTCTACCCCTCCTCTCCCTCCCCTCCACCCCCTCACTCCTACATACACCCTCTTAGTCACTCTTTCATGCTCCATTCTCTTTAAATGTCCAGTACATTTACTTTTATTAATGTGGGATTTGATACTTTTACAACATGTAGCAGTAAAATTTATAATGTTCAAAACCAGTCTAAAAAAAAAAAAATCGCAGCAGTCTATGAAAATGAACTGAATTTGATAACATGAAATAGAAGATTTTCAAACTTTCTCCTGTTGTCGGCAAAAATGCATTTATACTGTGAAAACACTCGTTCCACATCGCACGATACAGTCGGAGTATATTGTAACCTAACTATATCTGACAGCCCAAGTTCTCCTTGAGTGGGAAAATCATGGGAAGAGTTCTGTTGCAATATCTCACTGATTTTCTTCAGTCGGCTGTAACCTGTGTTTTTACCAAGAACCATGCTTTTTTTTTTTTTTTCAAATTAATCCTTCTTCTCAAGGCGAATAAAGAAATCTACAACTCCTTGTACTATATCGATGCTGCCCGTTAGGGTTGGTCCTTTTTCTCTATCATAAGGATCGCAGAAGAAATACATGCTAAGTTGGCTCTGATGAAAATTACAGTAGATCCTCTTGCGAGCCACCTTCTCCAGAACATTTGGTGCCTCCTTGATACATACAGATGCTGTGGAATCAAATGATTCAACTACACACTTGACAGTTTCAAAATTGTCAGCATAGTACAATGCTGCCTCGGTCCAGGTCCCCCATTTAGTCACCACTGGTGAAGGAGATGTGGTACAGTACCGGCAATTAGTCAAAATTTCTCTTTGCGAGTGAGCTTTCAGGAATACCTTCTTCACGGTGGAAACACACACACACACACACACACACACACACACACACACACACACACACACACACACACACACACACATTCACCTCAGGGAAATTTGTGCGAGCTAATTCAGCAACCTTATGCAGGCCACTGGCTAAACAAGTCACATCAATCATTTTTGGAAACAATTTCTAGTCCTTTCATGCATTTAACTACGCATGGTGCTGTACCACTGCATGCAAGAAGTACACCGTCATTCTTAACCCATTTCCGCCCAGCATCCTCAATATAGGACAGAACTGGGCATTTTCAAAAGAAAATAAAGGACGGAACCCCAGGGTAGGGTCCTATGAGATTCGCGACTGAGCCGACAGGCAAGGGGTGGTAAGCTTAGTACCCTTCCAGCAAAATCACTCACACGGGAATCTTGGGAGTTACTGGGTTAATGCCATCCACCCATAATATTCCCAAGGTATCAGTTAAAAATGCCGCTACCGTTGAGTGATTTGCCTTATTTAAGACATTCATATAAAGCAAGAATGATCTGTCTCTTTCTTCTTCCCACAAACTGCCAAACACAAAATTTGCAACACATCTTTCATTCACATCTGTTGCCTCATTCAATGATACCCAGATGGAACTATCATCTACCTTCTCTATTAGTCTAAAGTTAATGACTAAGATTAGGAACATATATTTTTTCTGTGTTAATTCGTTTGGCACTTTCTGATCCGTGTGCTTCTCTAGGAATGAGACCAGTTCCTCGTTGTTCAGCTTATTCAATGGTGAATCAGCTGAGACAAAGGTTTAGCAAAGATCTTGATTAAACTGAGAATGGTTCGGTCCTCGTCGAGCCAGTATTGTGGGCAGCAGTGTCTGTTGTTTGGCATTCGTTGTGGCATCTTTTTTCATGATTTGCTTTGCAGTTTGAATACATTGCTGCAATTGAAATTTCTTGGATGCAGAAACCACCACCTCGCAGTATTTACAAGATAATACTTGGCCATCGGTAGTCAAGTCACTGTATTCAATTACAAATGCATTCAGAATTCTGGAGAGCGATCTCTTAACTTTCGGCATCTTGCAACAATTAACCTGAAACAAAACAGGCACATTCACTGATTCCAAAACCAATCTCACCAAATCCCATCTTTTATCCCTTCAGCTTAACCCCTTACACTGCGGGCATGTTTACCGATGTTTTGCATGTGCCGCTGGGTTATTCGGGTTCACAGACTCTCAAAAATATTTGCCAAAAAATCAGTTATTAGTCCTAGAATATTAAAAATTATATATGCTTATGGCACATACCTTCAGCTTTCTCCTGGAATGTTTGTTGAGCCTTCGTCAGTTACCGTAGGACTGGTGGAGACCTCTGAAGCTTGGGTAACGAAGTCTCCACTTTACACTTCCCGACAACCCGTAATATGATTACCACAGCCAGATATTAACACTATAAACACTACTCTATGATTTTCAAGTAGTTTGGGATCCATACTCCAAAAAAAAAAAAACCCACTGTGAAAGCAATGAAAATTACGAGCGAGTCTGACCGTCGCACTTACGCTAGTTTGCTCTTGGTATTCTGTCATTTATTATTCATAAAACCCCTCACACTTTATATTTCTATTACTATATAACACTTATATATATCTACAGTCTTTATCCATAAGTTTCCTTCAGTAGTATTAGTTTATTGTCACTGTAGGGATTCAATTTTCATTCAGCAAAATACGTAGCATTCACTTTCTCGTCCTGTACACTAGCATTGAGAGTGAATATCACTTTCATCTTCACTCTCATAACTCATAGTATTCAGACATGCTAGAGTGAAACTTTCACTTTCATTACTCCTAGGGTATATACTCGTATTCTTATAATACTACTCATTTACATTTCTATTTACGTTCTCTATTTTATTTACGTTATTTACATTTCTATTTTATTTACACTGTGTTATGCACTGTCACTTGAAGTAACTTATAAAACTATTTTCCATTGTTCACGTATATTTACATTCATTACTTTCACTTGCTGTTTACACATTATTTACACATTATTTACAATTCCACTGCACTGTTTTACTCAATAGAAAGATCGTAGTCACTCTTTTATCAATTGTCAGCCCTTTACGTCTTTCCACACGAGGTTTAGTAGGGGGTAAACGTCACAGGGCCCTTTGCATGGGGGTGAAAAAGTCCCTGAAGTCAGCAAGAAGAAACAGACGTACCTCTACTTGGAAGGTGAGAGTAAACTGATAACGGAGGGCTGGGGTAGAGGCCTACTTAGGGGATATTCAGTGCTACTAATGTTCGCTCTTGAAACAGCTATGTATAGCACTGAAATGATTGGCAGGAAATCTAGACAATACATTATAAATTAGGTAGTTCCAGGTGAATGTAAATATCACTTAGGCTTCTCCCTTCCCTCCTTACATGTATATTTATTACGAAAATAGATTATACGGCATATTTCAAGGGGAAAAAACAGCGAAAATTAATAGCGAACGAGTGCATGTGAGAGGTGTTGTCAGGTAATAATTAGCCAATTCCAGGTGTATGGCACTCTCACTTACCTTATTTCTTTCTTGTATATATTATTTGGTATAAGAATAGGGCATAGGGCTTATTTCAATGGATGAAATCAGTGAAAAATTCCAGGGAAGATTTACTTAGCGTAGCACGGCCGGGCAGGTGAGAGGATAGGGTAATGGAGGGGGGGTAGGGAGGGGAGTCAAGAACGGGGAGAAATGGCTAAATTGTCAACAATGGATGGGAGTACAGATGAGATTAGGAGTGCTGACTAGTGTTGGACATTGGCAGTACTGATAGATGATACAAGCTCCCACTTGTAAGCCCGTATGAATTCAAAATAACACAGAATCACAAAAGCGACGCCCGCTGGTATGATCCCTTTGCTCCCACGCGTCACGAATGTGACGCCCCGCGGTTAAGGGGTTAAGGACGTATGCCTACATTTAGGGCTTTTAATATGAGTAAAACCAAGTAATTTAATTAAGCTGAGGGAGGATTCTCATTGTGACTTTATTAGATTATGCTTAAAATAAGAAACAAATTGCTTGTTTAATTAGTATCCGAATTCATATATAGTCATAGTAAAATAAAAATACAAGCTAATCAAAGTGATAATTTCGGAGGGGAGATGAGGGAAACAAAATACACATACACTGTACGTGCACACCAGGAAGCACAGACGGAACTGACGGAGCCTGACAGCCCGTGTACGCCTCTGTACTCTGGTGAGCCACTTGGTGATACACGAATCCATTACGTACAGTTGTCCAGCGTCCACTGACCACCAAGTCACGATATAACTAACTACAGCCTATTGAGCCGTACAGACGTCACTAACTATGGTCCTTATGATCATTACGAGATTTATGAGTAAATTATGACTAAATACTATAACAGGTTGAAGAATTTACTATAATACAGTACCCAAGAATTTTCCAAGAATATGCCGTATAAAAAAATTACGAATATGCACTCCAGCTCAAAAGTGGTTAAAATATGTATTTGCATATGCGCACATGCAAATGCATAATTACCGTAAGCCTAGGCGTGATCGTGTTCTGTGAGGAGTTTCTGTTGGTTGATGACTGGACTAGATTGGATATTATCAGAGAAATTACCAATATGCCGGGAATCGAACCCGGGACTCTCAGGGTGAGACCCAGGCAGCATACCACTACACCACGATCAGGTAAAAGTTAACTCACGTTGTCACAATCTTGTAACCAACGTCCCTCCTCCCCCACTGTGGGCATGAAGAGGGTGAGTTAACCCCCTGGCACTCGGGCAAGTAGATGCTTTTAATCTATCCCAAACACTTACGGCAAGTCAGAATGAAGAGAGAACCTGTATTTTTACACAGGAAAATCATCAGAGAAATTAATACTGGGGAATCGAACCCAGGACTTCAGGTGAGACCCAGGCCACAGCCACTACACCACGACCAGGTAAAATATAACCACGCAGTCACAATCTTGTAACCTCCGCTCACTGTGGGCATGAAGAGGATGAGTTGGTTAACCCCTGGCACTCGGGCAAGTAGATGGGATAGATTAAAAGCATCTACTTGCCCGAGTGCCAGGGGGTTAACTCATCCTCTTCATGCCCACAGTGGGGGCGGAGGGACGTTGGTTACAAGATTGTGACAACGTGAATTAACTTCTTCCTGGTCGTGGTGTAGTGGTATGCTGCCTGGCTCTCACCTGAGAGTCCCGGGTTCGATTCCCGGCATATTGGTAATTTCTATGATGATTTTTCCTGTGTAAAAAATACAGGTTACATTTTTAGATTGGATATATTTATGTATTATGGAAATGTGCGGAAATGCCTGGTAAACTGGCAGTGGAGAGAGCAAGTAAGGTTGTGCCTTACATGCAACTGTAAAGGTCAGGGGAGAGTATTTCTAACACGCTGGCATAGGTCGGTTAAATACACTAAAAAGCTCTGGACTATGATAGCTCAGTCTCAGGCCCACGCCTTAAAAAGAAGAATTTGGGATTGGGTACCTTTTTTTTTGGGGGGGGGGAAATTATGTTCCATATACAGTAGACTAATCAACAAAAAATATTTGTGGCAGCTATTTCAAAACATAGAGAAGTTGTATGTCCCGTGTGAACACATTTTCGTTAATATCTACTTCTTCACGGGGATAACTCGTTTATCCAGTGTATGTGATAAATTTTACTCTGATAAATGCAGCATAATGGTGGTTGGGTTCTGATTCATGATACGTGCTTTTTAACTTTGATGTCACTAATGATTATGCTGATTTTTCTAAAATTTCAGTATGTCTTCCTCCTCGTCTTTATTTCCTGGCAGCATAACTCTATATTTTAGGTTGGATATTTCTATTGTAATAATAATATTTGCGATTTGGGACTAACCTATCACAAGAAAGAAAGGGGAAAAAAACATAAAAAGAGTGAGGTAGTGAAGAACTTGCTCTCAGTTTCCCAACACATTTTAACTTATCTACGAGTCAAGTGTGAGTGCAGAAAGGGATGGAGAATAGAGGATGGGTGATCGATCTGGTGTTCTACCGTTACATTACTGCCGTTACCACATTAACGCCCACCCGTTTCGCATAATGACATTTCTATGGTCTTTGTTCTTCATACCATTCAAACCTTAGCACATTTCGCAATCCTCTGTGGCACTTAACGGAACTTTCATATTCTCTCGTGTGTACCGTAACATACTGGAGTCTGGGTGATCATAACTTCACAAAAACTTACATTACATTTTTCTGAACTGCATAGCCTTGCGAATTAATTCCGTATTTATGGCATGTCGGGAACAAATTAGAGATACAAATGACTGGCAACATTCAAGCATTTGTTTCTTCCGTAGCTAATTTTTTTTTTTTTTTTGTAATAACAACGGAGGAAGGAAAACAAATGAATAAAAAAAAATAATCCATACTCCAGATTACTGGTTTCCTCTGTTCATAAAATATCTGTAACAGTTAGACTTTAACAGCTGTGGGTTGAAATTTGGAGGGAAACAACTCTGGGGAAGCGAGTTCCAGAGAGAAGCAGTTCGGGGCATGAAAGAATTCTGATAGGCAGAAGTTCTGCAATATGGCTGAGTGGCATTCCAGTCATGAGCGCTACCAGATGCCCGTGTAGAACGAAGGAAGGCATGGAAAGGTGGCACCATGGACGCAACTTCGTCTGAGCATTTGCCAATATATATATATATATATATATATATATATATATATATATATATATATATATATATATATATATATATATATATATATATATATGTGTGTGTAAAATAATGGAAGGCAGGCAACATTCCTTCTTACCTGCAGGGGAGGTAAGGTAGAACTACACATTCGTCATGGTTAATATTTTGTATTTAATTTTTATTCGCCTCAGTAAACCTTTTTAGAAGTGCAGGAGTTAGATATAGCCTTACTTATTCTCTTCGATATCTGAGGGCACCTTTAGGCTGAATGAAATAGTATGGTGTCAGGAAGAATGAAATGATAAATACATCATCGTACTGAAGGAGTTAAGCTTACATACAACCTGAGTTTATACCTGACCATTGGCAATTGCGGGTATTACTTATTCCTATATCACGCACGCACACACACACACACACACACACACACACACACACACACACACACACACAAATTTTTTACTATTGATATTCATCTAATTAAAGTGGGAGCCACACAATCACTTTCATTAAAAGCTACCGCCTTTTACTAGAAGTTGACTGTTTTGTACTGACGACTCGATGCCCCCTCAGATGTTCAGACTTTCACTCCCGACTCTGTATCAGTATCAAAACATACTGGGTCCACGGCAATGCTGGGCTTTTTCCTTGAACAATGATAACATGAATTAACCTTGCCTTATACAGGGAAAGTACCAGTGGGAAAGAGGTGCATGTACTCCCAATAGGTTCATGTCAATTTCGAATCGTTGCAGTGGTTAGGCTATGTTTGTGTGTGTATGAGAGTGTGACAGAGTGCAAATATATGCAAGCATAGGAGGGAACACACTGCCACAGCCAACTTAATTACCTCGCCCGGACAGAGTCCAGCGAGGTATTGTTTTTGGTCGCTTGTTTATTTATTTATCATTCCTTGTTGGCAACATTACGGAAAAACGTCTGGATGAAATTACATGAAACTTTCAGGATATGTGGGCACTAGTCCCAATAGAAATGATTAACTTTTGGAGATAATCAAGTGATTTTGAAAGGTTAAAATCAAGGTCACGGATTTTCAGATGGCTATAATTTGAAAACGGTTGAAGATAGAGATACTTATTATTATGAACATACAGGAACTTGTGATATGGACTTTCATTTGGCACCAAGACCTTTGACCTTCAGTGACCTTGAAAGGTCAAACTCAATGTCACGGATATTCAAGGGGCTATAACTCGAAACTGGTTGAAGATAGAGGGATATTTATTATCAACATATAGAAAGTCCCATATGAGGTTTTAATTGGTACCATGACATTTGACCTTGAGTGACCTTGAAAGGGCAAAAGCAAGATCACTGATTTTCAGAGGGAGTAACTTGAAAACATTTGCGCCATTACCTTAGACTTTAATTGTCTACTGACAGTAAATTACAGTATTTTGCAGCAATATAATAACTGCCGGCGGGCGAAGTTTGTTGTGTGTGGCACCACTTGTTTTTCTATGAGTTTCGAGTTCCGTACCCAGGGGACAGGCAGAGCAGGAGACGAACACACAGTCACTGAACTGCGGTAGGTTAGTTATAATTTGTGACCTTGGTTATGGCTGTTAATTTACTGAACCATTGATGACGGTAATGACTCTGTATTTATTTGTACCGTACTTAGTGCTGATGACATACTCTGTTTTGAATCTTATATATATATATATATATATATATATATATATATATATATATATATATATATATATATATATATATATATATATCTGTACATTTGTCACTACCTGTTTATACTTTCTGTGCCTACTCTCTTTCCGCTTTCTCTGGTGTGTTTGTTGTATTTTTCGGTTTAATTTTATTCCGGTTCATATTCATTATTTATCATGTACTGTACCTTATTAAGTGTGTGTGTGTGTGTGGGTGTATGTATGTCTGTGTTCCCAAGGTGAAGTCAGGAAGCTTAAAGCATCCAAGCCATAATAAGATTTTTTGACCATACGTTTGTTCAATCGTGCTTTACAGGCTGAAGTTATAGGGCCATCTTGAGGACTAAGGGGTGAAGTGTATCCACACCAGATGATGGTGTACCCCTGACGTAGTGATCGACACACCCAGGCTAACCCTAAGGTCACACACACACACAGCCTACCTCTATATTTACAGGAGTATGGATATAAACTTGGAAAGGGCGTTTAAAACGCAATAATCTATCCTCTCATCACTGTTTTGATATATATATATATATATATATATATATATATATATTGCTGCCTCATGAGCTGGTGAGGAAGCCTGAAGAGTTGCAGGTTAATCCTGTATATGCTGCAGGAGTAACTTGTGCAGATTAAAAGAATGGCTACAAAGCCCGAAATCAGCGCACTACCGTATGATAATGTACATTGTGGTTGTGGATTAACTTTCATGAAGTATGCTCATTGTTTTATGGAAAGGAATATCGAGTTTTCGAACTACGATGGATTACTTTAATAATGCACTGTCCACCTCTAGCATCTGGGGAACACTTGGCATGATTTTGATATGCTTTGCAAGTGCTGGGGCAGTCACCTATGGTCTCGGGTAGTTGTGACTTTCATTAGTTAAGCAGTGCCTCCAATATACTAAATTCAGTCAATCTATCTGTCTATTGCCAGACTCCTAAATCCCGTAAGGAGTGGCCACAAACAAATCGCCTCCATGTCTCCCTGTCCCCCACCATTTCATTGTCCTGCTCCCAGCTCACACTCCCTTCTCTCGTATACCTCCCCACTCCATGCCTTCGTCTCATCGTTGGCCTCTCCCCTCCCTCCCCCTCCTCCACCTCACTCACATACACTCTCCTCGACAGTCTCTCGCACTCCATCCTCTCCACATGGCCAAACCACATCAGTGTGTTTCTCCAAACGTTTCCTATCACATTCACATCCACACCACAACGCTCCTTCCCTTCCTCATCTGTCAGTCTGTTTCTCCATGTGACTCCACTTGCTCCTCTCAAATATATCATTTCCACTGCTCTTACTCTTGATTAATGTCCCTCCAACAACGTCCAAGCTTCACTTCCATACGTTAGAGTTCGTATCACAATACTGTCATGTAGTAACTTTTTCACTTCCAAGCTCACTTCCCTGTTTCTTGTCACTTGTTTCAAGGACCCAGCAACTTTTCTTCCCTGCTTCACCCTTTCAAGCACTTCACCCCGAAAACTTCCATCCTTACTCATCATACTACCCAAGTACTTAAACGTACTCACATTTTCCATTTCCTCCTCATCAAACCTCACCGTACATTCACTGACCTCATTTCTCTCAAAGTAAATAACTTTACTCTTCCCTACATTCACCTTTAGATTCCGTTTCTTACACACTCTCCCAAACTCAGTCACCAAGCCTTCCAGGTCCCCTTCGTCTTCACTCAGCAACACAGTATCATCTACAAACAACAGTACAGGTAGTTTCCAAACACTACCCTCTCTCACTATGGCCGCTCCAACATCCGCTACCCTACCTTGTATCTCTTTTACAACACCATCCATATACAGATTGAACAACCATGGATACATACACATCCCTGTTTCAATCCAACCTTCAAATAGAAAAAATCACTCAGTTCACTATCCACACGCACTGCAGCCCTAGCACCCTCATACATACTCTTTACGGGATTCAGCAACTTCCCATCTACTCCATATATTCTTAATACTTTCCACAATCCTTGTCTATCCACCCTGTCATATGCTTTCTCCAAATCCATGAAAGCCCCATACAACTTCTTTCCCTTCTCTAGAAACTTTTCCACTAAAGATCTAAGAATGAATATGTGATCTACACAACCTCTTCCCTTTCTAAAACCTCCCTGTTCTTCTCCAACAAATGCCCCTATAATTACCACACACTTCCTTTTCCCATTTTCCATTGTACAGAGGAATAATACCTGACTTCCAATCCTCCGGGACTCTACCTTCCTCCCAGGCCAATCTACACATCTTCCACATCCATTCTACTACCATCTGTCCCCCATGCTTCAGCATTCCACCACACACTCCAAATCAAAATTAGTCAAAATGGGTTCAGGCCAGTTTATGAGAAAACGCAGTCAAATCGAGGGAAACTTATGGATATATAAAAAATAATGCCACTAAAAGAAATAAAAACTCCATTACTTAAAAATTTTATTAGGGCATCAGGTAAATTCTTTATCCCTCTAAATGATATAAGGAATTAAACTATGAACGTTTATGTTTCAGTTTCCCACGAAAGGATGCAGTTAATATATATATATATATATATATATATATATATATATATATATATATATATATATATATATATATATATACTGCATTTTTTTCCTGTAACTGAACAATAAGACATAATGGAATATTTTTGTGTTTCACCAAGTATATTAGTTTAGAAAATCTCTGATTTTCTGTTGCACGGAACCAATTACGTACAAACTAAGGGTGCAGTATGTTCTTATAAATCCCGTTCTTACCTATGGGCTTACCACACACACCGCAAAGCCAACCAGGAGACAGGACGTGTGTGCTGGGCAATCCGCAGGTCCTGTCCTGTTCCCTTCCTAGTTTTTTTTAACCAGCCCATATCCCACTGACTGGGCTAATGTATGGCCTGGCCTGCGCTATATGTGCAGGAAATCTTCAAACGAACGATGGGTTTACCATTTACCTTCGAAATATACTCTCAGAAGACTACTAAACACAGCCAGTACAACTCTCCCGCTTTTACACCTCTGGAGACGCCGCTTCCAAATTCGTGCTTCGGCAGCATGTGGCAAGGTCAAGTCTGGTAGTCACTATCTGTCCGAAGAGATAGTCCGGTTCTGAAGTGGACCTAGCGCAGTTGCAGATATAGTTCTGTTGACCAACTCAAGTTCCCCATTTCTCTAGGTACTGTACATTGTTTAATTGTTCTACCAGCTTCATACTTTTTTTTTTTTTTTTTTTTTTATCATAGCTCATCTCATCGATTATACTATAATCCATGTGCACCGTACTAAGCTTGCAGACCTTGCTTCCATTGATTCACGTGCTATAGATCTCTCTACAGAGGGAACTGGGTCAGGCTTATTGCTAGTGCTTGACATTCTATCTCTCCATTTTGATATTGCGGTCTGATTTACGTACATAACAAAGTAATGCCTGCAAATTAAGGAATGTGTAAATATCATTACGTAAAGGTAGGAAATTACAAATCCAGGAAGGTACCAATATGTGAGCACTTAAAGAGGAAGAGATAAGGGAAGGTTAATATATATATATATATATATATATATATATATATATATATATATATATATATATATATATATATATATATATATATATATAATTTTTATTCTTGTAGTACTGAAATATAACTATCTGGCTAGTGTCAGATGCCTGATCCTGATTCCAAGAGTTATTTACAAGTGCCAGCAACAATAACACCCCAAAGTCTGACTAACAAATTAGCGCCATCCTTCCGCGACATGCTTGATCTTTGTCTCCTAATTTTACCATTACTTGCATACTCGTACATTATTTATTTTTCTCTCCATGTGCTCGATACACACCTACCACCTCAGAACGATATTTTAAGGTGAGTCTAAGAAATAAATGAAATTAATTTTGCAAAAGGAGTGGGTTTACGGTAGGAGGATTGGATCGGATACGGCCGTGCATCACGCACAAAGATGCAAATCCAAGAAGTATATACTGTAGTAGGGGATTTTTCTACGATGCTAGTTCTGGCTGGCAGGGCCGCAGGTTGGTTTCGTGTGACTTTAACGTTTTAGCTTCCGGTAATCTAGCCTCTATGCCCTTGCAAATGAAGGAGGTAATTATGATAAGTATAATGGCATGGAATATATACCTAGGAACAGTACAGCACATGCTTGGACCCCCCCCCTCCCCCTATGTAACAGGAGTAGATAAATGGAGGAGGTGCAGTGTCGAAACTAAAATCAGAAGACAGCGGTCTCTTGACATACTGAGCTGATTGATACAGGTACTGTATGTGTGTCATATCAGGATCCGTCAGCCACTGCTTGAGATAGGGGTAGCAGCTCATTGGCGGTCAGATATTACTGAGCTTTAAAATGCTCTGATTTAGCCTCAACAGGCTTCCTGACAGATACGCTGTGCATTTCTGCATCATGAAATAAAGTACCGGTATACACTAAGGCATATACATTACCATTCTTCCCTGGGTACACGAAATGTCTCCCGACATAGAATAACAAGGAGAGATTATCAAGAGATGACTAAGTCATTAAAATAATTATTCTATCTATCTGTATACCTAGGCTGCTTCCTCCAAGGATAGGGAGGTAGCCGAGACAGGACGACACACTCCTGACTTACTCATCCACTCAAAAACATTCACTTGCATCTTAGCCCCAAGGGGAGGAGGGACAGATCCTAACCACACCACAGTGCACGAGGGTCAACTGCACGGTGCAGTCAGTGACATCTGCAGCAGGGCCCGACAGCAGAACTGGTTTACCCCTGCCTCATCATAATGGACCTATCCCCTTTCCTGCACCTTACCTGATCAGCTGATCAAACCAAATGTGGGAGAATATTCCCTCAGGGCTTCTTCATCATTTATTCATTCACAATTTCTCTCCAGTCATTTTCATCACGAACAGCTACTCTTCCTTGCTCAACAGACATCCCTCTCGCATCCAGTGCTCTTCACACTGTCCATCCATCCTATTTGTGGTCATCCTCTCAGCCTTACACCTCTCACATCAGATCTAGTTATCTTTTTCACCAATCGCTCATTATCCATTCTCTCCTTATGCCCAAACCATCGCAACACCCTCTGCTTACACGAGCAGCCATCTCCCGCATGACTCCAGTTCTCCTTCGCACTTCATCATTTCTCACTCGATTCTTACGCGTTACTCCAAACATACTCCTCAGACACCTCATCTCCGTTACATTCAAACCTTTCCTCTCTTCTACACCCATGTTCCATGTTTCAGCCCCATATAATGCAGATGGTACCACAACACCCTCATACAGTCTTCTCTCTACACACCCATTCTAAGTGAACGACATGTAAACACTTTTTTCGTTCCTCCCAGCACCTTTCCTATTTCATTCATTTTAAACTTCACTTCTGCATCTATTCTTCCGTTCACAGCAACATGTGACCCTAAATACTTAAAACACTATATTCCTCAAGCAACTCACCATTCAAAACTACAGTATATTCATCCTCCTACCATCTACAGTACCAACCTGATACACTTCATCACTTTACTTTTATTCTCATTTACTTTCAATTTTCTCCTCTCACACACCCTTCGAGACTTCTCTACCAACTGTCTCGATCTCTCCTCCGAATCAGCCTCAAGTGCAGTATCATCCGCAAACAGCATCTGCTTCATATTCCACTCTCTACAATCAACATTCACCAGACTCAAACCTCCACCTAACACTCTTGCATTCACCTTACAACACCATCCACATAAATATTGAACAACCAAGGCGACATCACACATCCCTGCCGCAGCCCCACTCGCACGGAAAACCAGTCACTAACAGTATTTCCCACTCTTACACACGCTTTACTATTTACATAAAAATTTTCACTCCTTTTACTAACCTACCGTCAAGTCCATACAATCTTAAAACAGTTCACAAAGTCTCCCTATCAGTTCTATCATAAGCTTTCTCTAAAACCATGAACTCCCAAAACACATCCTCACCTTTTGCTAAATACTTTTCACACACCTGACTCACAGCAAACACCTGATCCATGCATGCTCTCCCTCTCCTAAAGCCACATGCTCATCACCAATCAATCTCTCGTACTCTCTCTAACTCTCTTAATTAACACTCTACCGTACACCTTACCTACAACACTCAACAGACTTATACCCCTAAAGCTAGTACAGGCATACTTATCACCCTTACCTTTAGGCTATACAATGGGACCACACAAGCACTTGCCTAGTCATCTGGCAGCATATCTTTCACAAAGCACACATTAAACATTCTTACTAACCAGTCAACAATAGTTGCTCCACCACCTTTCAGGCATTCCACAGCACACCTGCCTGTACCTGCAGCTTTCCCTGTTTTCATCTCCTTTACTGCCTCCTGCACTTCCTCGATCGTGACCAAAGAATTATTCAACTCTCCCAACACATTTATTCCTTGCACCCTTCCATCTGCCACAGTCTCAGCCTTCCTTTCCTCCACTACATTTAACAATCTTTCAAAATGCTCCGCCCATCTCTTCCTTACTGCATCCATCTCAGTTAACATCTTCCATCCTCTGCTTCTACTCGCTCTTCTTTCCCATATGCTCCCTTTTGCACCCTACTCTCCCTTTCGCACCCTTTTCACCTCCTTCCAAAACATTTTCTTATTCTGTTGAAAATTCTCAGTCAACCGCCTACCCCACCTTTCATCTGCTGCCACTTTAGTATCACGCACTGCCCTCCTCCTCCTATTCCTCTTTTCCTTATACCTCTCATTTGAATAACACTTATAATTTAAGTGGATAATAAAGTGATATAATAATGTCACTTTATCACAGTGTAACAAATGTCATATCTTTAAACATAATCTTGTTTCGTCACAAATAAATCTCGTCATATACGAAAATACATAGGTATACAACATTAACACACTTTTAGATAATTACAATATAATAAACTGCAAATCAACACAATATTCTGAGATGCCACCAAGTACAAAAGTTTGTCCTGACAAAAGATTTCTGTGTGTGTGTGTGTGTGTGTGTGTGTGTGTGTGTGTGTGTGTGTGTGTGTGTACCAATCATCTCGTCCTAAGTTTTTCACCAGGGGATGGTCGTTTGGTGGGATGCAGCAATTTGTTCTTGTATTATAGTTCACATGTTTGCATCCTGCCAGGGTTCTCTTTCTGACATGTCCTGACTTCCTCTATTTCAAACACCTTTTCTCCAACAGAACATATTTTCACATGTACAGTCGTGGCCATAAATAATCACCTATCCTCCTGTTCCCCGTGCCTCAGACAGGCTCCTTTATGCGCGGCAAGTCACACTGGAGTAAGAGGGGCTGAGAGGGAGGGGCCAGTGAGATAAGGAAAGATGGGTGGGGGGATGAGCGATGGTGCTGGTGTGGAGTAAGGGAGGGGAGGGGAGGGAGGGTAGGCAGGGGAGGGAGAATGAAATGCGAAGTTGTGGCCACATAATTTGTCTATTTTCTTTCATTCAGGGCATCATATGAAGGAGTTACTCTTCGGTAGATAAAGCTGCATCACACCTTGTATAGCGGCGTCAGATAACAAGCTTTAGAGAGGTGGTGGTATCAAGGACTGACTCATGAGAGAAATATACTGACGTGGCAGATCAAACATTAGTGCGGAGCAAGATATTTATGTTTGTGTATTTTGACTTCAGACGCAGAATGGAATCTGGATGGCTTTGACTTCTGTAATGTTTGTGTAAGAAACGTCCTTTACCCTTATATGTAATAAATTTTTGGAAATAAATATTATATGCAACCTCTGAAATGGCTGTGTCCACAGTAAATATGATCACGCTTGAGGTATACATTCCATCGATACAGTCACCATCATGTCAGTTCAATAATTATTTAATGAAATCTCTATATGAAAAGGCTATTTAAAGTATCTCTGCAGAAAAGGTAATTAAATTTGATGTCTGTGCACGTCGGTGGATATGATAACGATATCTCTTATAATCTGTTAGAGAGAAAATGAAACGAAATTCTACCCAAACTCCCAAAATATATCTATGTGAATGTTTACCGACACTGGTCAAGCCAGAGCAACCGCGAACGCCATAAAAAGTAGTCCAGTGGCCTCTACCTATATATCTATTGCCAGACGCCGTAATCCCGTAAGGGGTGGCCATTTGACTTTGAGTTTTTTGTTTTACGGGGAGGAGCACTAACCCTCCACCAACCCACTTGTTGACACGTAGGGAGCACATATGGTTTGGTTATATGGTTACCACCCAGCGTTGTAAATGGTTTCTTGCTTTACAGGAAACCATTTGGCTTGTCATTCAATGTAAAGCCACCTGTAAAGGAAAGAAAAACAATAAGAAGTGACAGGAAAGATGAGATAAATAGGAAGAGAGGAGGGCAGGCTCAGAAAAGGGATGATAAAGGCTAAGGAAGAAGTACGGTAGGCAGCACTACATCAAGTGAGTCGTGCCTTAAAAACCTAATGCAGGCGTCGCGGCACCGGGGAAACAATGTTGTTGATGGTTTGCTGGTTTCGTCTGAACAGCTCCCACTCGTCCTTGGTGTGCTGGAGGAGGCGGGCCCGTGTCCTTTATATCTCTGGCTTCCACTCGTTGACAGTCTGGGCCCACACACTCTCGATGGCTCTGCACTAATGTTTGATCTGTCACGTCAGTATAGTTCTCTCACGGGCCATCCCTTGATATTACCACCTATCTAAAGCTTGTTATCTAACGCCGCTATACAAGGTGTATTGCAACTTTATCTACCGAAAAGTAACTCCTTTATATGATGCCCTGAATGAAAGAAAATAGACAAATTATGTGGCCACAATTTCGCATTTCATATCTCCTCCCTTACTCCACCCCAGCACCATCGCTCGTCACCCCACCCACCTTCCCTTCTCTCTCTAGCCCCTCCCTCTCAGCCCCTCTTACTCCCGTGTGACTTGCCGCGCATAAAGGAGCCAGCCTGAGGCACGGGGTACAGAAGGATAGGTGATTATCTACGGCCACGGCTGTACTTTTCTCTCAGCATTTCAAAAACCAATGCATGTAGTATTGATGCATCAGTTTCTGCTGTGACGGTAAGAGTTAGTGGAAGTCATGTCCCTTGGCATCACAGATCACTTTCCCATGAAGACGCGTACGACACCGCGGCAATCTGTACTGTGTGCTAAAACTGACCACATTGTCGGGTGTGTCCAAGCTGGAGGATGCAGTTCATTCATTCACTTAGGGTAACAGCAACAAAAATTCCTCCAAGTATTGACACATCACATCTTCACTCACATCCAGCACTCCAAGCCAATGTTCCTACTCCTTCCCGCCCCACCAATATTATTTTTTTGGTGGCATTACTATAGTTTATTCACTTTAACTTGGCCCAGTTTCTCATCATTTTGCAACTTATTTCACGCAGCTAGGTAACTGAAAAAACACAATCATTTTGCTCCACATCCTTTCCCTAGCACCTATTCGTGACTAGCACCATATTCAAAGTGTTTATCAGTTGTTATAACTTAGCATTAAAGATGGAGGGACGGCAATTTTAGTCCAATGTAAAGTGGACAGAGTACGAGTATAGTGCTGTAGAGGTAATACAAGTGATACAAACGTGCTGTGAGTGGTATGATGGTAGCTTTCAGTCAACATCAGAAGTTATGTTGCCTCTCCTGCCTCCATGTCAGTGAACTCTGGAAATCAGTCTAGTGAAACAAGGAAACCAACACTGATGACACAGATTTGTGACTAAATAGTGCCATCAGTGTCAGTTGTTGCTGATTCATTAGATTTCTACAGCCAGGAAGGAAGGTGAGGAAACAAGTCTATTGATGCCGACAGTACAAGTAAAATATGTGTAGTTTGGAGGTGGCGAGTAGGTAGTACAAAGTAACTTAAGTGATATGAAGACTCTGGATGTAGGTGAATGTGGTAGCCTGTGGAGGTAATAACTGACTGACACTCATGCGAGATCAACTGTACATGAGCCAAAGGAAGCCGATGGGCTTGGAGTTCGGGCGTGGCATGGGAGTGATGGGAATGATGTTGGCGTGATGGTAGTAATGGCGATTAGCTGGTAATGGTGTGGAGGGATGAACTGGAGGAAAGTACGAGCTTGTGGGTAGTCAGGCGTGATATGAGAATGTGGTAATGGTGGGTTAAGACAGAGCAATGTTCAGGTAATTTATGTCACTGCTGTTATTGTTGAATTTTGGGAAAGACAGTATGACATGATAGAGAGAGAGAGAGAGAGAGAGAGAGAGAGAGAGAGAGAGAGAGAGAGAGAGAGAGCGTGCACCCTTATGTAACCTCTTTCTATTTTTTTTCTTTTGTCATGTTACCTGCACTGCTTCCGTCCTCTCTCCGCCTCACTCTCCTCGTTTCTCCAACGCAGTCCTCCTTCAGGAAACAGCAGACTCTATTAAATTGCAAAGTGACAACAACGGCAACAACAACAAGAAGAATGGAAGAGGAAAATATGATATCGTCCTGACTTCCGTCTGCCGGACAGCCAATCTTGCACGACAACAAAATATTTTCCTCGCAGCGCACACTCCCCCGTCCCCCATCCCCTCTCACTCCCTGCTCCATCTCCTTTATGCGCTTCGTTCCTCTCCCCGCTCTCTTCTCTACCATTCTTCCCCCACAATTCGTCTTCTCCATCTCCCAGTCACTGCTCATCCATCCCGTACATACTCATTCATCCCCCTTTTATTATATCCTTCATTCTGTTTCGCTTCATTTCCTCTCTCTCTCTCTCTCTCTCTCTCTCTCTCTCTCTCCTTACCCTTAATATCAGAAATGTGAAATTCGGGATTTGGTGTCTGGCAATAGATGGTTAGATAGATAGATAAATAGATAGATAAATGGATAGACTGACAGAGAGATGGCAGTGCGCTGTGACTGTCATGTACGCGGAGGGTCTTATACAGGTGAGTGGCATAACACAACATGGCCGACAGCTCACGTCTCCACTGTCTCAGCCTTGGCGAGGAATGGGTGATGAGATGGGAGGGAGGGAGGAAAGAGGGAAGAGAGAGGACGAAGGAGGAGAGAAGGGGAGAGAGATAAGTGGGAAAGGAGAGAAACTTGGAGAGATTAGGAGAGGCGGGAGATGAAGATGTGATGAAATGAACTAGGGAAAATTAGTAGGATAAGGAATGGAGAAGGTAAAGTAAGAGGAGGGAGGAGGAAGAAGGACGAAAGGGATAAAAGGTGAGCAGAAGAAAGTGGGCAATGGGTGAGGGATTTAGGAGAATGGATGAGGGATGTGGAGGGAAGAGCTGAGATGGAAGAGGAGAGAGAAAGGATGAGAGAGGACTGGTTGATAAGAGAAGAACAGAGAAAAAGAAAAGAGAGGGAGAATATAGGGAGTGCACAGTCTGACAAGAGACGACCCAGGAAAGCAGAAATCCTGAGTGCTTCTGGCTGGCACAAAGAAGAATTGCGCTGGCAACACACTGGAACACATGTCGCTGGGACTGGCATCAAGAAATAGACATTGTTTTCTGTTTCTGTCATCTTCTTCGCAATATATTTTCGCTGGCTGTACAACCAAATAAGTTTTTTTTCTTTCCAGTAATCTTGTTTAATAAACAAGATGATAACACTAGTGTCGCCTTTGTTGTTATTTTTTGTTGCCGTTATCTTTATCACAGAATGTTTAACGGATTTTTATTTTTACGCCACTCGTTATTTGCAAAACATTAACGCAATACTGTGTGTCAAGTTTCTGTCAATATTTCATTGTTGTTTGACATACTCCACGTGAGGTGGAAGTGGACTGTGATCTCTGTAGTCTAATTTTGCCAGCTAACAACTGATATATCCCGTGTAAAGGGCAGCTGTGGCAGGACGGAATGGTTCAGTGGCTGTGTGAGTAGTGCTGTGACCGGTTGCGTTCCCTTCCCAATCCACTGATGCGGCGGTCAAAAACTACCTATGGAGCAGAGACAAAGACGATAGAAAGCGCAACATCCGTGACCATCATCTGGTCTTGTAGCCAAATACTTGACACTTCCTTGTGTCTCCGACCTACTATTGGTTATTTATAAAACTGAATTACCTCATTCTTGCCTAACCTATAATGCTTCCACCAGCTATGGTTCATACCAGATCAAAACTGTTTAAGCTGACTTTTGCCAGTGACACTGACCTTTCACTTTTCCCTGTGATCTTCACCTTTGACAGATTATTCTTAAAACCGAATTTCTTTATCTTTGCTTCAGTCTGAACCTTTCCTCAAAGGTTGGCTTACATCAGAGAGAGACTGCTTTAGTTGACCTTGTCATGAGTCCTTGACCTTTAGCCTAATGTTCTGAAAAACAGTATGTCAACCTCTTGATACATATAAAATTAAAACTGCCTCCGTTATTTTGCTCAGTCACACGGATCGAAGGTTGCTCTTGCCCTGTAATTTTGGTTCTCGTATTTGAGTGATTATTTTTTTACTGAATCCTTTTGTTCTTGACTGGACCATCATTTTTCCACTAAGAATGGTTTAAATCAGATCACACCTGATCTGACATTACCCTGTGCCCTTGGCCTCTCACCTTTCCCTATGACCTTGACCTCTGACTCTTTTTTCTTAAAACCGAATCCTTTTATGCTCACCTTGCTTCATTCCCAGTGCTCGTACAAAGTTTGCTCTAAATCGGATAAAGACTGTTTAAGTTGACCTTGGCTTGTGAACCTTTGAGCTATGGTACTAAATAACAATACCGGTAGGTGTACTCTTACCCTGACCGTCAATTCTTGCTCCAAGTTAGGTGCTATGCAAGGAAGAAATGAAGTTTACAGGTATAAAAAAATAAAAAAAAAAAGTACTCTTACACCACATTTTTAACAAAACAATAATAATTTCACAGAAGTAAATTAAACCGATCATTCTTCCTGACGGTGAAGTTAGCTGAGCATATTAGGAGCATGTTGCTCACACCGTCCTTGAGTCATTACTGGAAAATATAGAATAAAATGTAAGATATGCGAAGGCTTAATCTGAAGAAAAAAAAATAGATGCTGAATTAATGAGTAAAGATTAAGCTAAAAAAAAATATTGCAGTCTTCTATGATATCTATTTGTCAGTCTATCACTGAGTAATGTTTTGCCGTATCAGGAGCTCAGTGGCCCGTGGCTAGGCTCGTTATATGAGCTCCATGAAGACAAATCCTAATGAAGACATCCGGTCGGAGAGCACCAACTCACAAGATCACAAAGCATCTACTTGGTTATATGATTACCACCCATTTCAGTAAATGTTTTTTCGGGCTGCGGGAAATAATTTAGATCGTCACCTAGGGTACAGTCACTAGAATGTAGCATCACATCCAGTAAGCGGATGATGGGCATCCCCTCCTGCCAAAGTACCTGGAGGGAGTAGATACTAAATTTTGTACACAATTGTTCTCCGTTTGGAAGTGTTATAATTAACACTTGCTTTTTCCTGAAATATCCTACAGTTCCTTCATAGTCTTTCTATAGAACACAATTACCACCACAACAGAACACTACGTCCCACCTCATTTTATCACTATCACCACTTTCTTTATCTTCTCCCCTCACCACCATATCGACATACACACTCTCCCAAAAGGCCCCTTGTCAGGAACGTGAGGTAGGACCAAGGTTGCCTCGTGGGAAATTTGAAGCCAAGATATCCACAGCTTCCAGTTAATTTACCCACACACCACGTTGTCAAGTAAGGCGAAAATAAAAGAACAATTTTCACTATTCTTTGTTTTTACTCTTTAATAACACGGTTGAAAGTGTAAGTAATTACATCCCCAGATAGCTTAAAGTCTAAGCATCAATTCTCATTAACTAAAAAAAATAATTATTGTTGCGTATTTCTGATATAAATTGATATAAATGAAGTTCTTATTATCCTTAAAAAAGAAAAAAATAACTTATTTAGCTACTTAGACAGTACCCAGCTCCTTGATGGATTTAGCGTATCTCACACGTGTCACTGAGAACTGATGGCAAGCGAAAAATGTTCAAAAACTATAAAACTTTAGGATGGAAACTTTATATATACTTTTTGAAACGTTATATCTATCTGTCTCTATCTATCTACAGTATCTATCTATCTATCTATCTATATATATATATATATATATATATATATATATATATATATATATATCATCTCATCAGCCGTTTGAGTGTCCACTGCAGGACCGGCCTATCCCAACCGAAGTCGGGAGGATACAGCCAACGTAACTCTACCA
This sequence comes from Coenobita brevimanus, assembly GCF_032717465.1. Taxonomy (NCBI): domain Eukaryota; kingdom Metazoa; phylum Arthropoda; class Malacostraca; order Decapoda; family Coenobitidae; genus Coenobita; species Coenobita brevimanus. The sequence goes on along the minus strand of NC_136959.1, from coordinate 36,261,822 downwards.
AGTGGCCTAGTCTGTATGGTAGAGATTGTATGTAGAGTGAGAAGTGCTCGTAAGTGTAATTGTTGTGTTGAGTGGCTTTGGATCTGTGTGTTGTCCGTGAACCAAGTGTAATCGGCCCGCCCAAGCCGACTGGGTGCAAGCATACATTATAGTATGTGACACTGGTTCAACCACAGCAACCCTTATGTCTGCCAAGCAGTATGTGGCCAGAAGAACATTCCCAAAGTTTATTACCCTGGCGGGGCGCGAACCCTCGTTCTTCAGTGTACGAAAATGCACACTTTACCACTGTACCAAAGAGGCTCCTGCATCTGTGTGCATATATATATATATATATATATATATATATATATATATATATATATATATATATATATATATATTGTTACGGAACAGAGAGAGATAATGAACACTTCAAGTGATAATACTAAAATCACTACTGTCCCACAAACTTCCAGGTTCAAAACAAAAGAGTTAGGTAAAATTACAAGTTAAAGTTTGATGCTCAAACTAACAACTAAACATTCAGGACTCATAAGGATAATGTAATGGCAAAAACAGGTTATATATATGGTTAACTGCAATAGCCTCTATTAACACGAATTTAGCAAGAGTAAATTTATCTAAGTCAGGCCTGATAAAATGAGAAAACCGGATAATGCTCAGTTAATGCAAGATATATTATTACAGATACAAAATATTATTTATAATGGCTGGCATCAAAAACTCCACATGAATCACAAAAACCTCACCAGGCCCACGAATCAACACCCTAGACCACACAGTACAAGAAAAATGGTAACAACACTCATACTCAAATTATACAGCAGCTAAATGGCTGGAGACTTCCTGGGCACTCACAATAATAATACACTATACAGGGGAGGACAGAGATGTGAACAAAATGAGGAGTAGATCTAAGTGGCAATAATTCAGAGACTGAGCTCATTATATAGGGGCCGGCAGAGCTTGATCAGCCTGCAAGAAGGACGCGCAAATGAGGGCGTAGAGGACGAAAAGTTGATACTCCTGCTCTGAACAACAGAAAGAACGACTTACTCTACTATAAGGGGAGAAGGGGGGAGTGAGGTAGAACACGCAAGCCTGGTCACTATGGAAGCCATGAGGCGAATCGTGATCAAACATGCAGCATACTGTACGTTAGGATTATACAAAGGATGATGAAATCATAGGCTATGTAACACCTCCCCACAAAGAAAAAGAAATTGACAATGGAAATTTCTTATTACTCTAAAACAATCTGTCTAAAGTCTAGATAAGCAATCTGCAAAAACATTTTCTTTCCCCTTGACATGTTGTATGTCTAATGAACACTCCTGAAGAAGTAGACTCCATCTTGTCAATCTCTGATTTTTATCTTTAAACTTACTAAGGAATTTCAGTGGGTTATGATCGGTATAAATGACTATGGGGTCAAAACCAGAACACAAATAAAATGAAAAATGCTGTAAACCCAAAATCAAGGCCAAAAGCTCTTTCTCAATAGTGGAGTAGTTCTTTTGAGGTGGAGTGAACTTCTTATTGTAATAAGATACAGGGTGTTCAATACCCTGATCATCCTCTTGCAGCAAAACAGCCCCAGCTCCTGTATCACTTGCGTCAACAGCCATCTTAAAAGGCTTAGCAAAATTTGGAGTAGTGAGCACCGGCTGACTTAATAGGATAGCTTTAAGTTTACTGGAAGAGGATTCACAGTTATCGGTTCAGACAAATTTAACTCCCTTTTTCAGTAGGTCTGTAAGTGGTGATACAAGAGTTGAAAAGTTAGGAACAAATTTCCTGTAATAACCTACCATCCCCAAAAATCTTTGTAGCTCTTTCCTACATTTAGGTCTGGGAAGATCACTTATAACCTGAACCTTAGCTCCTGGTGGTGCAACATGTCCATCACCAATTACGTACCCAAGGTACTGAACTTTAGCTTGACCAAACTCACACTTTGATAAATTAGCTACAAGATTAGCCTGAACCAAATGCTAAGAAATTTACTGACATGGCATAGGTGATCTTTCCAGTTGTCACTGAAGATTAATACATCATCAATATAAGCAACACACCCTGCCAAACCCTCTGTTACAACATTCATGAGCTTCTGAAAAGTGGCTAGTGCATTCTTCATACCATATGGCATTACAGAACATGCAAAAGTCTTTCCTAGTGTTACAAAACATGAGATCTCCCTAGGACGTTCAGTCATAGGTACTTGCCAGTATCCCTTTAACAAATCAAACTTACTTATGTACCTAGCCTTTCCGATCTTGTCTATGCAATCTTCCACGCGAGGGAGAGGGTAAGTGTCTGTTTTCGTTATCTGATTAACACGTCTGTAGTCGATGCAAAGCCGCTGTGACCCACCTGGCTTAGGGACTAGAGTGACGGGAGAACTCCACTCGCTCTGACAGGGCTCAATCATCTTGTGGTCCAACAGGTAGCCAAGCTCCTTCTGGATGAGAGGAACTTTCAGTGGGTTCACACGGTAAGGAGGCAGTTTAATTGGCTTTGCGTCTCCAACATCGACATCATGCATCAACACGGTGGTTCTTCCTGGAGTGGCACGGAACACTTGCGGGTACTCCTGCAGTAATGCCGAAAACTCCTGCCTTTCCTCGGGAGCTAGATGAGAAAGCTTAGTCTGGAGATCATTCATGATATCAGGATTCTTTCCCAAACTATCACTCAGGCTCATACTGCATGGGAGAACTTCACTTGCAGACTCGGGTGGAACAGCTACAGTGCAGACTGGGTTATTTTCGTCCCGCCTGTGATATAACTTTAGCATGTTGATGTGACAAAGTTGCTTGTTCTTTCTATGATCTGGTGTGGCGATGACATAGTTGACATCACTGAGTTTCTTCACCACGAAATAAGGACCACTAAACTTGGCTTGAAGAAGTTGCCCATGCACCGGTAGCAGAATCAAAACCTGATCTCCTGGCTGAAAGTGGCGTAACCTGGACTTCTTATCATACCAAGTCTTCATCTTCTCCTGAGCAGCTCCTAAATTCTCTCTCGCCAGCTGTAAAGCAGTGGACAGCCGTTCTTTGAACTTCATCATATACTGCAGCAGGTTGACGTCATCTTCCTCCGACAGCCAGCATTCCTTGAGTAGCTTAAGCGATCCTCTTACTTCATGGCCAAACAGTAGTTCAATGGGTGAGAAGCCCAGAGATTCATTTTGAGATTCTCTTGCGGCAAATACAACGAATGGAAGACCTTTATCCCAGTCTTTCTGATGTTCCAAACAGTATTTCCTGAGTATCGATTTGAGTGTTTGATGATCTCTCTCCAATGAACCTTGGGTCTGGGGATGGTAAGCTGAAGACGTGATCTGGGTGATGCCCAACTCTTTCACAGACTGCTTGAAAATATTTGACATGAAATTACTTCCCTGGTCTGACTGTAGCTCCTTGGGCAGACTAAACTTGTTGAAGAATCCTAGCATTTCCTTAACCACATTCTTTGCAGAGATATTTCTAAGTGGAATGGCTTCAGGATAACGAGTAGCCATATCAATCAGGGTCAACACATAAGAAAATCCTGAAGAAGAAAATCCTGAAGAAGTCTGAGGAAGAGGGCCCACAATATCCACCAACACACGGGTGAATGGCGCCTCAGAAGGAGGAATGGGAACTAGAGGTGCAATCTTTTCGCTCTGATTACACTTCCCCACAACTTGACAGGTGTGACAAGACTTACAATACCAGGAAACATCTCTGAAGATACCTGGCCAGTAGAAGTGTTTCAAAATGCGTGCCACAGTCTTCCTCACTCCAAGGTGTCCTGCCAAACTGGAATCATGAGCCACTCTAATGATATCCTGCCTACAAACACGAGGGATGACAACTTGATGTACAACCTCCCATTCACAGTCGGCTGATGCTGTTGGGGGTCTCCACTTCCTCATAAGTACTCCTGACTTTATATAATAACAAGTAGAAGCACCAACTGACTCTTCCTCACTGAAAGCAGAGTTAGCTAGACCTTTCAACTCAGGGTCAGCAACGTGCAACTCAACCAACTCTTGACGAGGCAAATTATCAACACTACGGGGTACTGCCTCATCTGGTAAGCGGTCCAAATTAGCAAGAAAAGTGTCAGCTAGGATAACATCATCATCATCATTATCCTCTAAGTCACCAGTAACTTTAGACTTAGCCCTAGTGACAGCACATGCAGAGAACACATCAGGGACATGACAATCCTGGGTCGCAGTCACTGGCTCACTAGACAACTGAGGAGCTGGACACACTTGACTTCCACCAATATCATTTCCAAGTAAGAAAGTTTCACCTGACATTGGGAGTGTCTCAACCAACCCAACCATAACGGAACCATTAACAAAACCAGACTCTAAATTCACTTTGCACAGAGGGTCAGAGAATTAATTATTTCCTACACCTTGTAAGATTATAGTTTCATCAGAGGAATTAACATTAGAGCCTAGAACACTGGTCAGCATAAGGGATTGGCAAGTACCTGTATCACGATATATTTTAACTGATTTCCTGTCATTACTGTCCAGAGGACTGACAAAACCATCAGACAGGAAATTAGCACATGAACTTTGAGAGTGTCACCCACGTTACTGCTCATAAGAGGAGCTTCATCATGAGAATTTAATTTACCCCTCAAAGCAGTTTCAGTTAACTCAGTTAAAGAATTCTGGGAACTCTCAAGGGTGGACACTAGACCAATTGACTGAATATTTAAAGACTCCTTTTTGTTCACATCACGCTGTCTCCTGAAACATCTCTCCGTAGTATGACCAAGCTTACTGCAATAAGTACATTTACTTTTCTGAAATCTAGAGGTGGAGCTGGTATTTACTTCCTGAGAAACATCATCTTTATTCTCTTTCCTGTTACCTTTACTCTGAGTAGAGGCAACATACTTACTCTCAGCTTTCCTTTTTTCTTTAGAATATCTCTTGTGAGTGAGAACATATTCATCAGCTAAAACTGCAGCATCAGACAAATTATCTATTCTTTTCTCATCATGAGATAGGCTTACATCCTTTGAAGTCCTCCAGCAAATATCACCTTTTGAAGTCCTCCAGCAAAATCATCTGCTTAAATTTATCAAAATCAGAATTTACATTCTTAGAATTTAACCACTGCTCTAACAGATCTTCTTTGATTTTTGCATACTCAACATGGGATTGCTTATCTTACTTATAAGTTGTCCTAAATTTTACCCTATAGGCTTCAGGAACAAGCTCATAGGCCTTAAGAATCAAGCTCTTAACTACATCATAATTATCAGATTGATCCTGAGGCAAAGATGCATAAGTTACTTGAGCTTTACCAGTGAGAACACACTGAAGGAGTACTGGCCAATACTTTTTGGGCCAATTCAAACCTGTAGCTACCCTCTCAAACTACTGAAAATACTTTGTTAAATCAGATTCATTAAAAGGAGAGACAAGTTTAACATTTTTAGCCACATCTAAATCATCAGAGCTAGATGATCCAGTTCCACCTTGTTTCATGCGATACTCATGGTCTGCCTGAATCCTAGCAAGTTCAATTTGTGCCTGAGCTTGTGCCTGTGCCTGTGCCTCCTGAATACGAGCCTGAGACTCAGCCTCCTTAGCACGAGCCTCCTGCAGGGCTAACTGTAACTTAGCTATTTCAATCTGCGTTTGCTCATCTGGAGGAGTTACACTAAACAAGCTTTTATTAATCATGTCAACAATTTGGTCTTTAGACTGATGAGAGCGAACAGCAATTCCCAATTGTTGAGCTACAACTTTAAGTTCATCCTTTGTTCTGTTTTCTATATCACACACTGTTTGCACATTTGACAAAAAATCTTTGGCTTCATCAAGAGTAGTAATAGTAGATATCATGAATAAATCACAGTCACAAAATATCAAGCAATATCCTTATGATAATATCCTTAATATCCTGGCGAGGTCGCCAAATTTATGTTACGAAACAGAGAGAGATAATGAACACTTCAAGTGAGAATACTAAAATCACTACTGTCCCGCAAAGTTCCAGGTTCAAAACAAAAGAGTTAGGTAAAATTACAAGTTAAAGTTTGATGCTCAAACTAACAACTAAACATTCAGGACTCATAAGGATAATGTAATGGCAAAAACAGGTTAAATATATGGTTAACTGCAATAGCCTCTATTAACACGAATTTAGCAAGAGTAAATTTATCTATGTCAGCCCTGATAAAATGAGAAAACCGGATAATGCTCAGTTAATGCAAGATATATTATAACATATACACAATATTATTAATAATGGCTGACATCAAAAGCTCCACATGATTCACAAAAACCTCACCAGGCCCACGAATCAACACCCTATGCCACACAGTACAAGAAAAATGGTAACAACACTCATACTCAAATTATACAGCAGCTAGATGGCTGGAGACTTCCTGGGCACTCACAATAATAATACACTATACAGGGGAGGACAGAGATGTGAACAAAATGAGGAGTAGATCTAAGTGGCAATAATGCAGAGACTGAGCTCATTATATAGGGGCCGGCAGAGCTTGATTCAACTTGCAAGAAGGATGCGCAAATGAGGTCACAGAGGAAGAAGAGTTGACACTCCTGCTCTGAACAACAGAAAGAATGACTTACTCTAATATAAGGGGAGAAGGGGGGAGTGAGGTAGAACATGCAAGCCTGGTCACTATGGAAGCCACGAGGCGAATCGTGATCAAACATGCAGCATATGTTAGGACTCCATATTATAATTACAAATCATAATAGATAGATAGATAAATAGACAGATAGACAGCTCTATGCAAGCCTGGGAATGGGAAATGATCTTGCAAGTTACACTGAGGAAAAGCTGACGACGGATTACGAAGTAGCCAGTCAGGAGATGATGCAGTTAATTTGTCAGCGATACACCAGGTGAACAAAGCCTAGTGACCATACACACACATACACACATACTCACACACAGGCTTCTAGAACTTTCCAACCACAGGGAACACACGTGACACGACTCCTGTTTCACCAGAATTAGGAAAGAGAGCTCAGAAGAAGAGAGGCCATAGAATCGGCAGGTAGTGGGGAGAAAGACTTAGCAACTTGGAAGAAAGAGAGAGAGAGAGAAGGAGACAGGCCATAGAACAGGCAGGTAGTAGGGAGAAGGGCTTAGCAACATGGAGAGAGAAAGAGAGAGACCGTGACAGGGAGGTAGCTAGCTGGACTCTACTTATACTCACTTGTGTGTGAGAGACTCTGTTAATATTTCCAAGACTAATAAAAATAGTCCCATACTATACTTTACCTCTCCTGTCATTGCATGACAAAAGGGAACCAAGATTATCTACTTACAAAAACTCAAGTATAACAACCGCTCTTCCACAAGTCTAATATATATAACTTCTCTACAAGTAACTACAAAGTCTTTTTTATGACATTTGGTAGCAGCGAACGTATACAAACCTCGTCTACGAATCAACAGTGAATTCCTACAAAATATCAAGATTGAAAACAAAGAAATACCTCTCACAACCAACAACTTACAACCAGCTCCTCACACTATTCTCTCCAACCAGCCCCCTCCGTTTCCACGATCATCATGCTGATTTAGAAGAGGTCACAGGACGCCTTGCAAGTAGTTTAAGAAAGTACTGATAAAAACAATCTTGAATTTTCTATGACGAACCAATGAACGACAACCATCTACAATCAACTACAAGTAACAACTCCACAAGTCGTCTGTATAATCTTCTACATGCACCTACAAGTAGCGGCAGTCTTCATCCTACAACGAGTAAATCACAAGAAAAAAGGACCACGAATACCTCGAGGAAGAAAAACAAAACAAACGGAAAGTGAGACACGACTCAAAATTCACAACTACCAGACCTCATCCTCCTCTCTCTGCTACATCCACCCAACCTCCACCGCTGATGCAGGAGTGAAGAGGTCAAGACGACGAAGGAAATACCAAGTCCATATTCACAACTCATCGTACTCACTCATCTTCACTCAAGTTACTCATCGCTACTCATTTACTCACCACAGCTACCAGTGTGGGAAGTCGACGTCATCATGCGTGCTTGCTGAAAAGACGCCACGTCAGTCAACTCACCACCTGCACCATCACTAACACCATTCCCACCACGGTAAAAATTAGTGAGTTACATAGTTACTTCATTTATACAATACACAGTGATAGACAATAAGCTTCTGCACAAACATATAAAACGTGCTCCATAGTTACAGCTTATATACACATACTTACTTCAGTTATCTGCATAACTCAAACACTAAATAATCACCAACAATAAATATTCTACACTGTATATATTCATTCATTTATTAAAACATTTATTTACTACCAACGAGTGTTACCATTTATACCTACATAAAATACGTGTTTCATACATACAGCTATACATTATTACATCTACAAAGTGATAAAGAAAATATACCATCACAGTTACTCAGTGAGCGATTAAAAGAACTGTACTAAACATTAATTAAAGCTACCTTGTGGAAACAGATAAATTAAGTTACAAGGAAAACCGGAAAAAAAAAAAATGGCCAACACAAATGACGTTAGCAAGAATGAACATCTTCAACACAATCGTAAAGACAATGATTTCCACACAGTGCTGACACATATATTGCCCACGATAGGTACAAGTGAACAACAAGTCAGTGTATATAGTTAATACTGTATATAGTGTATATATATATATTTTTTTATAAAATAACAAAATATGGGACTATATAATATCATTTTCAGTAATATCTGTACAATATAAACTAAACCTTAAAATAGGGTCCCAAGGGATTTAACCAGCAATTATGCAACCATGAACAACACAGAAAAAGCGTAGACAAACGAAGACAAACAAACTATAGAAAATCAATACATACAAAAAAAAAAAAAAAAGAAGAAAGAAAGAAAAAGTAATAGAGTAAGATCACATATGTCAGGACTGCAATTATTACAATTATGTAACTACAAACGATATGTAACAATTATGTAACGATAAACGATTGCATTATGTTATACTTTCTACAATTATGTAACTACAGACAATATGTACCATTTATGTAACAGTTGCATTAACAAGATGTAACTTTTATGTAACTTTAACTACAATTATGTAACTACAAACGATATGTAACAATTATGTAACGACAAACGATTTCATTATGTTACACTTTGCCAATTATGTAACAGTTGCATTAACAAGATGTAACTTTTATACAACTTTAACTACAATTATGTAACTACAAACGATATGTAACAATTATGTAACGACAAACGATTGCATTATGTTACACTTTGCCAATTATGTAACAGTTCCATTAACAAGATGTAACTTTTATGTAACTTTACAATTATAAGGCCAAGACACTTATGTAACAGTTGCATTAACAAAATGTAACTACAATTATAAGGCCAACACAATTCTACATTACCACAATATTATGTAACGATTCATAAAATATTACAATTATGTATTACCACAATATTACTACAATATTATATAAAGTCATATCATTATATCACAATTCTGTATTACCAGTATCATCATACAAGTTAGGTGAAATATTAGACATTACTAAAGGGATAACTCAATATGTAATGTATAACCTAGCAGTATTACCATTGCACAATTATATGTGTATGTCTGTTATACATACACATCTTACAAAATGTTATACAACAATCATTGCATTTATTCAAATATGTATACAACTTGTTTAAAATGTAATATTACTGGATAATTGCTATTTACTATGAATGTTATATGTATACAATATTATAATCAATATTATATACTAATAGATTAGCATATGTCAATGATGATTGCTGACGGAGGACCTCCAGTGGCATGTACCGAGCATATGTTAGGACTCCATATTATAATTACAAATCATAATAGATAGATAGATAAATAGACAGATAGACAGCTCTATGCGAGCCTGGGAATGGGAAATGATCTTGCAAGTTACACTGAGGAAAAGCTGAAGACAGATTACGAAGTAGCCAGTCAGGAGATGATGTAGTTAGTTTGTCAGCGATATACCAGGTGAACAAAGCCTAGTGACCATACACACACATACACACATACTCACACACAGGCTTCTAGAACTTTCCAACCACAGGGAACACACGTGACACGACTCCTGTTTCACCAGAATTTAGGAAAGAGAGCTCAGAAGAAGAGAGGCCATAGAATCGGCAGGTAGTGGGGAGAAAGACTTAGCAACTTGGAAGAGAGAGAGAGAGAGAGAGAAGGAGACAGGCCATAGAACAGGCAGGTAGTAGGGGAAAGGGCTTAGCAACATGGAGAGAGAGAGAGAGAGAGAGAGAGCGAGACAGGAAGTAGTTCGCGGGACTCTACCTAACTTCACTCGTGTGTGAGAGACTTGTTAATATTTCCAGGACAAATGAAAATAGTCCCATACTATTCTTTACCTCTCCTGTCATTGCATGACAAATGGGAACCAAGACTATCAACGTACAACTCAACGTACAACTCAAGTATAACAACCGCTCGTCCACAAGTCTAATATATATAACTTCTCTACAGGTAACTACAAAGTCTTTTATGACACATACTGTACGTTAGAATTATACAAAGGATGATGAAATCATAGGCTATGTAACAATATATATATATATATATATATATATATATATATATATATATATATATAGATAGATAGATAGATATAGATAGATATTGCCAGACGCCTTAATTCAAATCGGGTTGGCCACAAACAAATCGCCTCCACGTCGCCCTGTCCGCCGCCATTTCACTGCCCTGCACCCAGCTTACACCCCCTTCTCTCATATACCTCTCCACTCCATCCCTCCATCTCATCCTTGGCCTCCCCTTCCCTCTCTCCCCTTCCACCTCACTCACATACGCTCTCCTCGACAATCTCTCACTCTCTATCCTCTCCACATGGCCAAAGCACGTGATGGAGTCCCTCCTGTTGTCCTCAAGAACTGTGCTTCAGCGCTTACACCCTTCCTAGATAAACGCTTTTGCCTTTTTCTGTCACCTTGTATCTTTCCTTCTTTCTGGAAGTTTGCTCTCATTCAGCCAGTCCCAAAGAAGAGTGACCGTTCCCAACCCTCTAACTATCGTCCAATTGCTTTAACAACCTGTGTTTCAAAAGTTTTCAAGTCAATTCTTGTAGGAAAATTTTAAAGCATCTTTCCTATCACAACCTTCTCTCTGATAGTAAGTATGGGTTCCGTCAGGGACGCTCCATGGGCGATCTTCTCACCTACCTTTCAGACTCATGGTCGTCCTCCTTTCGGGACTTTGGCGAAAGCTTTGCCGTTGCACTTGACATCTCAGAGTCTTTCGATTGAGTCTGGCATAAATCCTTAATTTCCAAACTGCCCTCTTACAGTTTCTATCCTTCTATCTGTGCCTTCACCTATAGCTTCCTTTCTGGTCGTTCTATAGCTGCTGTCGTAGACAGCCATCGTTCTTCTCCTAGATCTATCAACAGTGGTGTTCCTCAGGACTCTGTCCTATCACCAACTCTCTTCCTTTTATTCATCAGTGACCTTCTAAGCTGTACATCTAACCCTAGCCACTGGTACGCTGATGATTCCTCCCTTCACCTTTCCATTCGGTTCCCACAATCTCAGCAGTTACTTCAACAAGCAAAGGATGAGGCTATGGCACACCGTAATGTCTGACTTGGCTCGTATCTCTGACTGGGGGTAAAAATAATCTTGTTTTTAATGCATCAAAAACTCAGTTTTTACACCTATCAACCCGAAACAATCTTCCACAGGAGTACAAATAGTGTTTAATAATATCCAGCTCAATCCTGCATCATCCTGAACATGCTAGGGGTTTCATTCACTCGGGACTTATCTTGGAAAAATCATATTGCATCTCTTGTAAAATCTGCTTCCAAGAGATTAGGTGTGCTATGCCGACTCCGTATCTTCTTTACCCCTGTACAGTCGTTCACGTTATTCACGGGTTTTATTCGCCCCTGTTTAGAGTACAACTCTCATGTGTGGGGAGGCTTCCCACGTACAGCTTTTCTCAATAGGGTGGAGTCAAAAGGTTTTCGTCTCATCAACTCTCCTCCTCTTACTGGCTTCCTTCAACCTCTGTCTCTTCGCTGCACTGTTGCCTCTTTATCTCTTTTCTATCACTACTTCAATGGTCACTGCTCCTCTGGACTGTCTGTTTTCATCCCTCCACCTTCACGACTGGTTCGTAGAGCACCCGTGTAGCAACAAATTCTCATCCCTTTTCTGTCCAACTCTCTAATGCAAGAGTTAACCGTTACTCCCAGTCCTTCATTTATGCAACAGATCAGCTCTGGAACTGTCTCCCTCTGTCTGTATTTCCTACTTCCTATGATCCCCAGTCTTTCAAACGCAGTATGTCCAGGCATCTCGAAAGGAACGGATCTTGAATTTGGCTCTTTTGTATTGTTTTTGTTTTTTCTTGGACGGAACTGTTTGCTAGCTCCTGGCCTTTTGTTCCTTCTTGCATTAAAAAAAAAAAAAATCTATCATTTTTATCTTTCACTCCCCGACTAACGTCACTGTCACCCAGTCTAACTCTCTTTACTTCCTTTCACATAAATTTTCTTACAGTCCCTCCACTTTACACTCAAATTCCTACCAAATTCCTCATCCACTCTCTTCTTACTCTCTCTTACTAATCTTTTCACTTCTCTCTTCCTTTCTGCATATACCTCTCTCTTCTTTCTCTCAACTTCTTCCACGCCCCTGTTTCTCATCCATTCATTATATGCTTTCTTCTTTTGTGCCACAGCCTGTCTTACCTCTTCATTCCACCATGCTGTTCCTTGCACCCCCATTCGTCTTCTTTTCACCCCACACACCACCTCACATGCTGCACATATTACTTCTGTGAATATCTTGCACACACTTTCCACGTCTCCCATCTGCTTCAATTCATATTTACCCAGTTGTTCCTCCATTCTCTCTTATATTCTGCCTTTTTCTCATCCTTTTGTAACCTTTCCACTCTCCTAGCATCTACGCTTGCACACATCCTCTGCCACTCCTAAAGCCACCCTGTTCATCACTCACTAGGACTTCTGATATCTCTCTTACTTTCTCTATAATAATTCTTCCATATACAGTACCTTCCCTACCACTCTCAATAAACTTACGCCACGACAAATCTTGCAATCACTTCGCTCACCTTTATTTATGTGCAGGAGTACAGTCACAGCCTTCTTCCACTCTGCTGGCACAGTTTCACAAATCCATGCCTTCTTACATATCTCCAACAAGCATTTCATTCCTCCCTCTCCACTACACTTCATGAGCTCTGCAAACACCTCATTAACCCAGCTGCTTTCCCATTTTTCAGCCTCTTCACAGCGCTCTTCACCTCTGTGAGTGTCACGTTTCCTGGCACTGCATTCCTTCTCTGCACACACCCCAAACCAGTCATGTTCACAGTGGCTGTGCTCTGTTCACATTCATCAGGCTTTCAAAATATTCTTTCCATCTTGTCCTTACTTCATCCCCATAGGTTAAAAATCTAACACCCATACCCTTCACATTTTCACATTTCTTTCCACTGTCACTTTTACTCTTCCGCATCTCTTTACAGAATAACTTTCTATTTTCAGAGTAGTTTGCATTCATTTTTCTTCCTAGATCATCATTTACCTCCTTTTTCCTTTTCACTCGTCTCTTTACGTGCGTCTTGCTCTCAATGTATTCAGTTCTTAATTCAATTGAACCCCTGTTCTGTTACCCTTCTAGCCACTTCTTTCTCTTTTCCTCCACTGTTCTCTTAACCTTTTCATCGCACCATGCCGTACCTTTCTTCTTTGTTGTTACTCTTGCCACACACCGCTTTAGCATTCCTAACTAAGCAATCCTTATATGAATTCCACAGGCTGTCTAGATCCATTTCATTCCAATTTACTGATCTTAACTCCTCCCTTTCTTTGGTCGTGCATTCATCTCCCATTTCTTTGATCCTCAGCTTCTCGACTTTCAGTCTTTCTCCCTGACTGCTCCTCTATCTCCTGGTCCACCTCACTCCTCACAGCTTGATCTTGCATACCACAGTCATATGATTTGACGTTTCCACATCGTCCTCTCATGGCCTTCGTATCAGCAACCATTCCCAGCATCGACCTGTCTACGAACACGTAATCAACCAGGCTCCATTCAACACGATCCCCGTTCCCATTATACCATGTATTTTTATTTGCATCTTTGTGTTTGAAATACGAGTTACAAATGCACAACCTCCTTTCCTGACACATATCCTTCAGTCGCTTCCCATTACCATTTTCTCCTGGTACTACATGACAACCCACTATGCTATCCTCAGGACCAGTGCCTACGTTTCCATTCATTTCGCCCATTGCGATCATTTTATAGCTCCTGGGCAGTTCTCCCACTGCGTCATCCAGCATAATAATGATAATAATAATAATAATAATAATAATAATAATGATAATACAAACAATAATTTTATAATAATAATAATAATAATAATAATAATAATAATTAATTATTATTATTAATTATTATTATTATTATTATTGTTGTTGAAAAAAAACAAGAAAACTTCCCACAGGGATGTGGAAAATTTTAGTAATAATTTTCCCAAAACAAGGAACTTCTCACAGAGATGTGGGATGTTTTAACTAATAACCCACCAATTACAAATGAAGTACCACTCCTACAACAGATACTTTTATGATAAATGCTCAGAGGAAATTCTATCCATTGTGCTACCTCCCCATTCCCTCCCCCGTGTTACACAGACGTCTGGTAGTGCGACATGAACATCATAATGCCATATTGCAGAACTTCCTTCTATCAGAATTTTTTTAGTTACTGAATGCTTCTTTTAGGATTTTCCTTCCCCAGAGTAGTTCCCCCCCAAACTTCTGTTACATTTTTTTTTAATAAATAATAGGGGGACACTTGTACTCTGGTGTAGGGATTTTTAAAGATTAAATTTGTTTTTCCTTTCTCTTTTCTATCTATCTATCTGTCTATTGCCAGAAGCCTTAATCCCTTATACGAGGTGGCCACGAACAAATCGCCTCCACGTCACCTTGTTCCCCGCCATTTCACTGCCCTGCTCCCAATTCCCACACCCCTCTCTCATATACCTCTCCACTCCATTCCATCTCATCCTTGGCCTTCCCCTCCCTCTCTCCTCCTCCACCTCACTCACATACACTCTCCTCGACAGTCTCTCACTCTCCATCCTCTCCACATGGCCAAACCACCTCAGTGTATTTCTCCTAATGCATCTTATCACATCCACATCCACACCACAACACTCCTTCACATCCTCATTTTACATTCCGTAAAAAAAATAAGAGGAATGTGACTAAGATGCTTTTTCCGTGGCCGAAAGATAAGAACAGCAAAGCAAGAAATCTACCTTCTGCCCACCAAACGTCTTACACGAAGCCGGCAGGAAAAGTGGGAATGCAGCATATTAGAGCTGACATGAAAATTTCATAGGAAATATTGAAAAGAAAAGTAATGAGAACTAAATTCAACACCAACTTCATCTGTGACTGATAGGTAGCATTATCTGAGAACAACATTGCATTACTGCAGCATTCACCTCCATCTGAAAAGGGGGGAAATCAATCAGTCATGTTTTTGTATTATTCACCCATGAATGTGTTAAGCTGGAAATTCGAAACCAGATAATTATCTGAACGACTTTTAAATGTTATTAGGCTGCTGTTCTGCAGAGTATCAAATTTCTGGAAAAAAAAAATTCCATATGTTGACAAATTAACAACCTTCCCTACAATTTGCATAATTTTCCCTTGCATAATTTTACAGATACTGTTATGGCAAATGCTCAGATGAAGTTGCATCCACTGCACACCTCTCCATGCCTTCCCCCGCGCTATACGGGCATCTGGTAGTGCTTACGACTGGACTGTCACTCAGCCATATTGTAGAACTTCTGCCTATCAGAATTCCTTTATTCCCCAAACTGCATCATTGTAGAACTTGTGTCCCAAGAGTGGTTTCCCCTCAGACTTCAATCTACAACTGTTCAAGTCTCCCAAGAGTGGTTTCCCCTCAGACTTCAATCTACAACTGTCCAAGTCCAACTGTTACAGATTCTTTATGAATGGAGGACACCTATAATCTGGTGTATGGATTATTTTTTTATACATGTTTTCCTTCCTCTCTTCTGTTATTTTAAAAAATTATTGCAAACGTTTCCCCAAAATTTAATAACTAGTAAAACACCTTTGTCGACAAAGTACGAGCAAGGCCATTTAAACCTGAAAGCATTGAAATGTTGCCTTACACCAAGAGGATGCCTAGAGTATATTGATGGCTATCTACCTACCAAGTTTCACGTCTTTACGACAAACTTTCTGGCCAATTGTCCACTTCTGAAGATATTTGACATGCTGCACTTGGTGTTTGTCACGTGCCACGTGCACTGCCTGGGTGTGATGAAACCTGTCAAAAACATATCTTAAGGAGTTGGGCTATCATGTGGCAAAAACCACGCAGTGATCAGCCATAAGGTTGCTGAGATCATTAGCTTCTCAAAAGCGTTACGGTCAGGCCGGGCCAGGTTGGGCCGTTTGTGGGTCATTTGTTAATATTAAAATTCACTTGCCATGTTTGAGCCTGGTTAAATAATTCATTTAGATCTCTGAATCATCTGGATATGTTCAAATGTATCCACTGTGTTATTAATTTTTGTATCATCCACAAATTTTGCCACATTAAGATGTCATCGGTATAAATTAGTGGCAGTACAGGACCCAAAACTGAACCCTTTGGTACTCTAATGGTAGCATTAATCCAGTATGATTCTTGTGTTTTATTATAACCCACTGTTTATGTTCTGTACGCCAATATTAATTCAGCTTTGTACATTGCCCCTGATACCATGGATTTTAAGTTTCCCAAGAATTGGAAATCAATAGATTCAGTTTCATTTTAAATACAGTGCTGATATTATCACTGAGAGGTTATTAAGACATAAATGAATGTTTCAGAATCGGTGCTCCGAGCCATTAATATTTTTTCCATAAATGCTGAGCTATTTTGTCCAATTATGGTTTCAAACAATTTGCATACTATTGATACTAAGTTATTTGAACGATAAATTTCAGGTTATTACCACATTTATATTTTGGAGTTACATTCACAAGTTTCCAGTCATGTGGTACAGTGCTACTCTTAGTGATATTTTGAAAATTTGAGCTAACGTTATGATGTATTACTGTTTATTTCCTTTAATTTTAACCCGCCCCATCCCGACCACTTTTCCACCATTGACTCCCCCCAATCCCGACCATTTTTGGAAAAATTTTTATTTGGCTCAAACCTCCACTTTTGGTGAGAAACACCGAAAATTCATAGAGAAATCGCTCACCTGAGGTTTAAAATACTCGATCCAGGTAGCAGTACCTCCATACCTTACTGGGTTTTCTAAGAGGCTGGCACCAAAGAAAACGAGTTCTATGGGAGGGTAACTATTTCACACCACTAATAAACGGTATTTATTTATTTACTTGGTACGAATTGATCTGTAGTATGAGAGTATATTGGTTTTCAGACAGTAATATAGGCATTATAAGCATTGTTTCACTCACTAACTCATCACCATACCTGACCTTTTTTTGCCACATTACCTGATCATCATTTCTGACTGTTTCTTCCACTAATGCTATGTAAAGTTTGTCCTCCACATTGTCATCGATTGGGGAATCACTCTGGGCCTGAATTTCATACTGTGGCATGACATGGCTTTACTGGCCAGGTCACTGATAACAGGTGAATTGCTGAGACAATAGCGTGCAGGGATGGGGGGAGGTCATGCTGGGTAAGGCATTGTCCCTGCCTGGCATCTTGTAGAGGAAGGTGTCCCGTGTATATGTACCAAAAATCACTTACGAAAATTGAAAATTGTGCAAATTACGGACCTTGCAATTGATTCGCGTTTATGTACGTCGACAGGATTGGCAGTGACAAAATGTGTGGAAGTTAATTCACGTCGACAGGACGCCGAGGGTTAAAGTCTTTTAGATATTCCACATGGTCCAGCTGTTTCGTTGATAGAAATTGTATTGATCACAAAGAGTACTCTGTTACTGATGGAAAATCACTAATTGTTCAATATAAATCTACATGTGCAGTGGGAAAATGAGGAACCATGGGATGGAAAACAGGGCATTCAAGATTGAAACCATACATATATATTATCTTTATGCAAGAAAGAGGAAACCAAAGGCCAGGGGCCTGCAAACTGTTCCAAGAAAAAAACAAAAAACAAAAGAACGCCAAATTCAAGATCCGTTCATTTTGAGATGCCTGGACACACTGTGTTTGAATGACTGGAGATCATAGCTAGCAGGAAATACAGAAAGAGGGAGACAGTTCCAGAGTTGACCTGTTGCATAAATGAAGGACTGGGAGTAATGGTTAACTCTTGCATTAGAGAGTTGGACAGAAAAGGGTTGAGAGTTTGTTGCTAGATGGGTACTATGCGCCCGTCATAGAGGTGGAGGGATCCACGCAGACAATTCAAAGGAGCAGCGACCATCAAAATAGCGACAGAAAAGAGATAAAGAGGCAACAGTCCGGCAAAGAGACAGAGGTTGAAGGGAGCCAGTAAGAGAAGGAAAGTTGATGACACAAAAAGCCTTTGACTCCACCCTATTGAGAAGAGCTCTATGTGGAGAGCCTCCCCGCACATGAGAGTTGTACTCTACACAGGGGTGAATAAAACCAGTGTATGAATTCAAACACTGTGCAGGGGTAAAGAAGGTATGGAGTTGGCTTAGCACACCTAATCTCTTGGAAGCAGATTTTACAAGAGATGCACTATGGTCTTTCCAAGTTAAGTCCCGAGTGAATGAAACCCCAAGCATGTTCAAGGATGATGAAGGATTGAGCTGCATATTATTAACCCCTACACCGCGGGCATGTTTACCGATGTTTTGCGTGTGCCGCGGGGTTATTCGGGCTCCGACAGACTCTCAAAAAATATTTGCCAAAAATCAGTTGTTAGTCCTAGAATATTAAAATCAAATATGCTTATGGCACATACCTTCAGCTTTCTCCTGGAATGTTTGTTGAGCCTTCGTCAGTTACCGTAGGACTTGTGGAGACCTCTGAATTTGGGTAACGAAGTCTCCACTTTAACTTCCCGACAACCCGTAATATGATTACCACAGCCAGATATTAACACTATAAACACTCCTCTATGATTTTCAAGTAGTTTGGGATCCATACTCCAAAAAAAATACCCACTGTGAAAGCAATGAAAATTATGAGCGCGTCTGACCGCCGCACTTGCGCCAGTTCGCTCTTGGTACTCTGTCATTTATTATTCATAAAACCCCTCACACTTTATATTTCTATTACTATATAACACTTATATATATCTACAGTCTTTATCCATAAGTTTCCTTCAATAGTATTAGTTTATTGTCACTGTAGGGATTCAATTTCTTTCAGTAAAATACGTAGCATTCACTTTCTCGTCCTGTATACTAGCATTGAGAGTGAATGTCACTTTCATCTTCACTCTCATAACTCATAGTATTCAGACATGCTAGAGTGAAACTTTCACTTTCATTACTCCTAGGGTATATACTCGTATTCTTATAATACTACTCATTTACATTTCTATTTACGTTCTCTATTTTATTTACGTTATTTACATTTCTATTTTATTTACACTGTGTTATGCACCGTCACTTGAAGTAATTTATAAAACTATTTTCCATTGTTCACGTATATTTACATTCATTACTTTCACTTGCTGTTTACACATTATTTACACATTATTTACAATTCCACTTGCACTGTTTTACTCAATAGAAAGATCGTAGTCACTCTATTATCAATTGTCAGCCCTTTACCTCTTTCCACACGAGGTTTAGTAGGGGGTAAAGGTCACAGGGCCCTTTGCATGGGGGTGAAAAAGGCCCTGAAGTCAGCAAGAGGAACAGCCGTACCTCCTCTTCGGAAGATGAGAGAGAACTGATAAGGGAGGGCTGGCCCGGGTAGAAGCCTACTTAGGGGATATTCAGTACTACCAACGTAGCTCTTGAAACAGCTATGTATTTCACTGAAATGATTGGCAGGAAATCTAGACAATACATTATAAATTAGGTAGTTCCAGGTGAATGTAAATATCACTTAGGCTTCTCCCTTCCCTCCTTATATGTATATTTATTACGAAAATAGATTATATGGCATATTTCAAGGGGAAAAAAACAGCGAAAATTAGCGAACGAGTGCACGTAAGGTGTTGTCAGGTGATAATTAGCCAATTCCAGGTGTATGGCACTCTTACCTTATTTCTTTCTTGTATATATTATTTGGTATAAGAATAGGGCATAGGGCTTATTTCAATGGATGAAATCAGTGAAAAATTCCAGGGAAGATTTACTTACCGTAGCACGGCTGGGCAGGCGAGAGGATAGGGTAATGGAGGGCGGGTAGGGAGGGGAGTCAAGAACAGGGAGAAATGGCTAAATTGTCAACAATGGATAGGTGTACAGATGAGATTAGGAGTGCTGACTAGTGTTGGACATTGGCAGTACTGATAGATGATACAAGCCCCCACTTGGAAGCCCGGGTGAATTCAAAATAACACAGAATCACAAAAGCGACGCCCCGCGGTATGATCCCTTGCTCCCAAGCATCATGAAAGTGACGCCCTGCGGTTAAGGGGTTAAACATTAGTGGATACTCCTGTGGAAGATTGTGTCGGGTTGATACGTGTAAAAACTGAGTTTTTGATGGATTAAAAACAAGATTATTTTCACTCCAGTCAGAGATACGGGCCAAGTCGGACATTAGGTTTGTCATAGCCTCATCCCTTGCTTGTTGAAGTAACTGCTGAGATGGATGTTGCGGGAATCCAAATGGAAAGGTGAAGGGTGGAATCATCAGCGTAAGAGTGGATATGGTTAGATGTACAGCTTAGAAGGTCATTAATGAAAAAAAAGGGGAGTCGGTGATAGGACAGAGCCCTGAGGAACACCACTGTTGCTAGATCTAGGAGAAAAACGATGGCCGTCCACAACAGCAGCTATAGAACGACCAAAAAGGAAGCTATAGATGAAGGAACAGATAGAAGGATAGAAACCGTAAGAGGGCAGTTTGGAAATTAAAGATTTTTGCCAGACTCGATCGAAAGCCTTTGAGATGTCAAGTGCGATGGCAAAGCTTTTGCCAAAGTCCCGAAAGGAGAATGACCATGAGTCTGAAACGTAGGTGAGAAGATCACCAGTAGAGCATCCCTGACGGGACTCATATTGGTGATCAGAAAGAAGGTTATGGTAGGAAAGATGGTTTTAAATGTTTCTGTTAAGAACTGACTCAAAAACGTTTGAGACACAGGATGTTAAAGCAATTGGACGATGGTTTGAGGGTTGGGAATGGTTACCTTTCTTTGGTACTGGCTGAATGAGAGCAAACTTCCAGCAATAAGGAAAGGTACAAGTTGAACGACAAAGGCAAAATAGTTTTCCTAGGCAGGGTGTAAGCACTGAAGCACAGTTCTTGAGAACAACAGGAGGGACTCCGTCAGGCCCGTATGCCTTTTTAGTATTAAGGCCAGTGATAGCAGAAAATACATCAGCTGAAGAAATTTTGATGTCAGCTATGAGGAAGTCAGAGAGGGGATGTGATCAAGGAACAGCACTGGAATCATCTAATGTGTAACTGAAGGAGAAAGTCTGAGCGAAGAGATCTGCTTTATCAGTTGAAGAATTAGCTACAGAGCCATCAGAAGAGAAAATAGGAGGGAAGGATGATGAGGTAAAATTGTTAGAAAAATTTTTGGCAAGGTGCCAGAAGGAGCGGGAAGAGTTTGATTTGGAGAGTTGAGAGCATTAAGTACGAATGAAATTATTTTTAGCAGAGAGAAGAACAGACTTAGCATGATTCCGGGCAGAGACATAAGCAAGATGTGATTCAGGGGTGGGTTGGTTCTGGTACCTTTTATAGATCCTCTCTTTGTTGCGGACAGCATTAGAACAAGCTTGATTAAATCAAGGCTTTCTTACATTAGTCAAAGGATATGAGAAAGGAATGTATGCTTCCATGCCCGAAAGAATAACTTCCATAATGTGCAATGCACACTCAGATGGCTCCTGGCCATGGAAGCAATAATCATTCCAGGGAAAATCAAAGAAGTACTGCCGGGGGGCCTCCCAATCTGCAGCTCCAAATTGACACAGATGACGTTTTTTTGGAGGGTTCACAGGCCGTACCAGAACGATAGGACAGGTCAAGGTAATAAGGTTGTGATTGGAGGAGCCCAACGGAGAGGAAAGATTAACAGTGTAAGCAGAAGGATTAGTTGTAAGAAAGAGGTCAAATATGTTGGAGCTCTCTCCAAAGTGGTCAGGGATACAGGTAGGGTGCTGTACAAGTTGCTGTAGGTCATTAAGGATAGAAAAGATGTAGGCTTGTTCACCAGGTGGATCAGTGAACGAAGAGGAGAGCCAAAGATTGTGGTGAACATTGAAATCTCCTAGAATGGAGACTTCAGAGAAAGGAGAAATGGATAGAATGTGTTCCATCATAGAAGTAAGATAGCCGAAGAAGTTCTCATAGTCAGTAGAATGAGGAGATAAGTAAAGAGAGCAGATATATTTAGTCAGAGAATGACAAGAAAGCCGAAGCCAGAGAGTAGAGAACTCAGAAGAATCAAGTTCAGGAACACAAGAGCAAGATAAATCGTTGGGTACATATACACAACAGCCACCTTTGGCTTTGAAATGAGTATAGAGAAAGTAGGAGGAAACAGAAAAAGAATTGCTTTCAGTTGCCTCAGACAGCTGAGTCTCAGACTGGAAGAGAAGGTGAGGTTTAGAGGAGGAGAGGTGATGTTCGACAGAAAGTTAGAGTAAAGGCCGCGAATGTTGCAGAAATGAAGAAGTGAGTCAGACAGTGGTTCCAGGCATCTCTCAGAGTCGTCACCAGGAGAGGGGCGGATAGTGGGTGAATTTATGCCCCTCCCCCCCAGAGGACTCCTAGACCGGATTTAATTGTGCCATTTTTTCCTTTTTTAATTTTGAAAAGGAAGTGTGCTGTGTACTGTGCATATAGTTTGGTGTTGACAGAGAAACTTGAAATGGAGAGCATGCTGGTCTACTCTCTGTGTTAGTGAGACACTGAAAAAGTCCAGGAACGGGGGATGGTCAGGAACTAGTCCCGAGGGCTGATGAAACGGGAGCTCCAGCTCTCCCTGTCATCAGTTTTCCATCCACCTTGGGGTACTGCCCTGCTCGACTGGTGCTACAGATTCTGTGTGTATGTGTGAGTGTGTGTGTGTGTATATCTATAAATATATATATATATATATATATATATATATATATATATATATATATATATATTTATTATATACCTAGCTGCTTCCCCCGAGGAAAGGGAGGTAGCCGAGACAGGATGACACACTCCCAATTTACTCATCCATTCAAACACATTCGTTCGCATCTTAGCCCCAGAGGGAAGAAGGGACAGATCCTCACAGCACTACACAGCACGAGGGTCAACTGTGCAGTGCAATCAGTGACATCCGCAGTGGGGCCCGACAGCAGAGCTGGTTTGCCCCTGCCACATCATAGTAGACCCATCCCCTTACCCGCACCTGACCTGATTAGCTGATCAGACCAAATGCGGGAGAATACCCCTCAGGGCTGCATCATCATTTATTCATTCACAATTTCTCTCCATATAATTCTGTCATGCACAGCTACTCTTCCTTGCTCAACAGACATCCCTCTCGCATCCAAAGCTCTCTTCATATATATATATATATATATATATATATATATATATAGAGAGAGAGAGAGAGAGAGAGAGAGAGAGAGAGAGACTCGGCGGGAAGGGGGTCTTGTACTGAACTCTCATACTTTGATCCTGAAGGGCTGAAAGCACTTATGAATATTGGAATTGGGTTAAGGATTATTTATGTTCGGCATGGCAGTAAGTGCGACTCAGGGACGGTGTGGGTTAGAGGTATTGTGGATGAGGGAGGATGCGGGTTAAGGATGGTGTGGGTGATCGTGAATGAGATACTGGGTAACGGAGAGTGTGGATATGGGAGGGTGTGAATGACGATGAGGGAGGGTGAGTGTGATGTACGGAGTGAAAGAAGGTGTAGGTTAGGAAGGTGTTGGTGAGGGAAAGTGTGAATATACATATAAGGCTGCGAGTGAGGAACGGTGTGGATGAGAAAGAGTGTGAGTGACTGTGGGTATGGGAGAGAGAGGGTGTGGATGAGGAAGACTGAGTGACTGAGGATTTGAAAGAGAGAGAGAGATAGAGAGAGAGAGAGAGAGAGAGAGAGAGAGAGAGAGAGAGAATGAGGAAGGGTTTGAGAGAAGTTTGTGGATGAGGGAGGGTGTGAGTGAAGAAGAGTGTGAGTGTGGGAGGGTGTGGATGAGAGAGGGTGTGCTTTAGAAATGGTGAGACTATGAATAAGAGAATGATGAGTAAGAAGAAAAAAACTCAAGTTCTGAACTGAGAGGGTGAGGAAAGACTGAATGAGTAAGTGCAGTTTGTACGACGAAATAAGACTAAGTTGATGTGAATAATAGCTAGAAAAGAGGGAGAAAGGACAGCGTGTAAGGTTTTGATATGAAAAGTATCGAGACTGAGAATACCTAGTTGAGAAGACGCTGAGAGAGAAAGTTAAAGTATGTGAACAAGGATGTGCTTTAGGAGGGTTAACTGTGAGCGTACGGTGAGCACGAGGTGTCCTTGAGGAGAAAATTTAAGGTAAATAGTAGTGACCGCAAATGCAGATATCATTATGTGAAGACTAAGAATTGATGACAGTAGGTTAAGGTGCTCGATGTGGTCCGTATGGGTTTGCATCCGAGGGATAAGGGTCATTGCTCACATACTAAATATTGCCAGTCAAGGGCGAGGTAAGCCGGTCGCATGCGCTTTAAATGTCACAACTAAGTATCTTTGAACCGGATCTATATGTTCTTGATGGGAAAAAAAATAAGTGGATGATGTATAGAGATATAAACTGAAATAACTATCTTCGCACCCCACTTCTCTCATATACAACGTCAATAAACAGTTTCTCTAACTTACCCGATGTTACGTATACCTGTCTTCACTATAACAACTCTTGCTTCACTCCCAGTTGCACAGTGCAGTAATATCTAGTTCAGCTCAGCTGCTAACATAGAATCAGAGAAATGGAATCAGAGAAATGGAAACAAATGATAAAGAATAAGAGGTTGGTATTAATCAAATCCTCTTACGCATATTTGATGAATGCCGCAATAATTTTTTTTTTTACACTTGATGCAATCCGATTGTTTCTCTTGTTCAGCGATTGTGATAAAAATTTGTAAACCGTATGTAAACACACACACACACACACACACACACACACACACACACACACACACACATATCTATCTATCTATCTGTTTATCTATCTATCTATCTGTTTATCTATCTATCTATCTATCTATATATATATATATATATATATATATATATATATATATATATATATATATATACCGGATATAGATAGATAGATATAGATATATATATACATATCTATCTACTCTATCTATCTATCTATCTATCTATCTATCTATATATATATATATGGAGCCTTTGTGGTACAGTGGTAAAGCGTGCGTTTTCGTACACTGAAGAACGAGGGTTCGCGCCCCGCTAGGGTAATAAACTTTGGGAGCGTCCTTCAGGCCATGTACTGCTTGGCGGACATAAGGGGTGCTGTGGTTGAACCAGTGTCATATACTATAAAGTATGCTTGCACCCAGCCGGCTTGCGCGGGCCGATTACACTTGTTCCACTGACTACACACACATCCAAAGCCACTCAACACAACAATTACACTTACAAGCACTTCTTACCCTACATAAAATCTCTACCAGACAGCCTAAGCCACTTGGTAGTTACATTGGCTGTATCGTCCCGACTTCGGTCGGGATAGGCCGGTCCTGCAGTGGACACTTAAACGGCCTCCCCCTCCCCCTCCATCTCATCCATGGCCTCCCCCTCCCTCTCCCCCCCCTCCACCTCACTCACATACACTCTCCTTGTTAGTCTCTAGCTCTCCATCCTCTTCACATGGCCAAAATACCTCAGTGTATTTCTCCTAGCTCTTTCTGTCACATCCACATCCACGCCACAACACTCCTTCATTTCATCATTTGCCAGTCTGTCTCTCTATATAACTCCACATGCTCCTCTCAAATAACTCATATCCATTGGTCTCACTCTTGACTTCCTTCCAACAAGGTCCAAGTTTCACTTCCATACGTTAAGAGTTGATATCACAATACTATCATGCAGCGACTTTTTTACTTCCATGTTCACTTCCCTATTTCTTATCACTGCTTTCAAAGAACCAGCAACTTTTCTTCCTTTTTTTTTTTTTTTTTTTTTTTTTTTTTTACGTGTCCGACTCTGGGCAAAGGCTTCTGGGCCTGTTTCTCGGGGGCAGTGACCTATCCCTAGGCCCAGTAGTCCTCCTACACCTCCACATGTCACCACTTCGGCGCTAACACCCACCGTCCATATTGAATACATGCTAGGGCTGTCTCATACAGGACTGGTGTATTGGTATTAACGGGGGTATTTTTACGACATGTCGCCGGTTCATCTGGTAGATCAGAAAAGTTTTTTTTTTTTTTTTTTTTTTTTTTTTTTTTTTATAGGAAACTCAAATCCTTAAACTGTTCCCTGCCCCAGCCGGGATTCTATCCTTGGTCCATTAGGACTGCAGACCGCCTCTCTACCGATTCAGCCACCGCCTCCCCCTTTCAGGCACTTTATCCTCCAAACTTCCATCCTTGCTCATCACACTACCCAAGTACTTAACCCATTTGCGCCCAGGGCCCTCAGTATAGGACGAAGGTGGGCATTTTCAAAATCAAATAATGAAGGGAACCCCGGGATAAGGATCTATGAGCTTCGCGACTATGAGCCAATAGACGGAGGGTGGTACGCTCAGTACCCTTTCAGCAAAATCTCTCGCACGGGAACTCTGGTCACTAATGGGTTTAATGCACTCACATTTTCCATTTCCTCATTATCCAACCCCATTGTACATTCAGGGACTACATTTCTCTTGAAGACCACAACTTAACTCTTCCCTACATTGACCTTTAGATTCCATTTCTACACACTCTCCCAAATCCATTCACTTAGCCTTGCAGTTCCCCTTTGTCGTCACTTAACAATACAGTATCGTCCGCAAACAATAGTACAGGAAGTTTCCATATGCTGCCTTGTCTCATTAGGGCAGCTGGAACATCCACATTCCTACCTTGTAACTCTTTTATAACCCTATCCATATACAGATTGAACAACCATGGAGACATGACAGCCCTGTTTCAATCCAAGATTCAGACAGGAGAAATCTATTAGTTCACCCTCCACACACACTGCATCCTTAGCACCCTTATTCACACCCTTCGTGGCATTCAGCAACTTCCCATTTACTCCACATATTCTTAATATTTTCCTCATTCCTTGTCTATCCACTCTCTCATATGCTTTCTCCAAATCCATGAATGCCGCATACAACTTCTTTCCCTTCTCTAGGAACTATTTCACTGAAGATTTAAGGATGAATATCTGATGTATACAACCGCTTCTCTTCCTAAAACCTGACTCTTCTTCCCCAACTAATTCCTCTGTTAATTCCCTAACTCTCCCAAAAAAGTTCCTACCATATAGTTTTCCTATTACACTATGAAGACAAATGTCCCAGGGATTACTACTCTTCTTTTTCCTTTTCTCCTTTTTACAGGGGAATAATTATAATTGACTTCCAATGATCTGGGGCTCTACCTTCCTCCCAGTTCACTCTGCACGTCTTCCACATCTATTCTACTACTATCCCTTCCCTATGCTTCAGTATTTCACCACACACTCCATCAATTCCTGGGGCTTTCCCAATTATAACTTTCTTCATTGTTTCCACTATTTCCATTCTACTGATCTCTTCCCCCTTTCTCACCTGTCTCCTTCTCCCAGCCGTTCCCCAGCCACTTATACGCGCATTACTTTCATTATTTATGTTTAACAGTTCCTTAAAGTGTTCTCTCTATCTGTTCACTTTTTCTCCCTTCTCCACTATTAATCTGCTATTTGTGTCTTTCATTCCCCTAGTAACTTCTCTCTTACCTTGTCTAACTTCTCTTTACCTCCTTCCATAACAGTTTCTTACATTCCCTCCACTTTACACACAAATTCCTTCCAAATTCCTCATCCAGTCTCATCTTACTCTCTCTTACTAACCTTTTCACCTCTCTATTTCTCTCTACATATAACTCTTCCATCTCTCAACTTCCTCCATACCTCTTCCTCTCACTCACTCATTCTTCTTTTGCACCACAGCTTGTCTCGCCTCTTCATTCCACCATCCTATTCCTTGCACTCCCTTATGTTTTCTCTTCATCCCACACACCACCTCACATGCTGCACAGATTTCTTCTGTGAATATTTTGCACACACGTTCCACCTCCCTCACTGATGTAAATCATATTTACCCAATTGTTCCTCCACTCTTATATCCTGCCTTTTTTTCATCTTCTTGCAACCTTTCTACCCTGGTGTATCGGCTTCTTCCTCCTATCCATCCCCCCCTTCTAGTTGTCCATCTCACTTGAACACAAGTGTCCTCAGAGTAGTATATTTTGTTTCTTTCCTTTAAAAAATTATATCTCTTCCAAAGAGGAAGACACAGAATGAAAGAAAAAAAATCATTTATGTATCCCAAACAAGATAAGGGAGACAAAAATATTTCACCCAGCTTTCTAATCTTTCCTGCTTCCTGTTTTTCTATCCTTGTCTTTAAATGACAGAACAAGGTAAAGACATCCACAAGCGAACTGCCTGAGCGTGCACGATTCACGACTCTCAAACACTCAGGAATGTCGCTAGCTATACAGTAGTTGCGACGCACGACTCTGAGGTTGTCATTATCGTACCCTGGCAACCTACCATTCAAAAGTGCGTCCGATTTCGTATCATATTATACACGAATCATATTATTATGCAAGAATACATTAGACACGAATATTATTATACACGAACATATTATACACAAATCACATGCGTCTCATGTACAGTACACGAAATCAGACGCAATTTTGAATGTTAGGTTACCAGGGGGCGATAATAACAACCTCAGAGTCGCGTGCCGTGACTGTCAATTTCTTTGAAGTCAAACACTCTTTTTGTGTGTACATTTCTACGTTTTTCACAAATGTTTTGGCCATTTCCTGTCTCATTTTTTATCAGTAGAAGGAAGAAAGAAGAAAAGGAAAAATGGAAGTGAAAGAAGAAGAAGGGAAAAGGAAGAAAAAAAATAAAAACAGTATCAAAAACTTCCTACAGAAACGGGTTTACAGTAGAAAAAAAGTATGAAAGGGAGTGTACCAAACTGAAACCGAGTGTACCAATCTGAATCCACTGATAACGAGATGGGTGTGGTATGGGTGTCACCGTGACATTTGGATTGTTAGTGATTCTGATTGGCTTTGGGGAATAAAGGGAGATTCTGATTGTCTGGACGGAATAAAGGAAGAAGGTAATAGCCTGAAATACATGACGGGGCCTCTCTTCCACAAACTATCTTTACTGTTACCACTAATGCGCTCGATGATAGGAAATAGATGGACAAATAGAGACACGTGACAGATAGACAGGCAAACAGATAGAGTATGTCGCAGCAAGAGTTGAGCCACGCCCTCTCTCCCTACTCGACCAATCAGAATGCTGGCTTCGTTCAGGCCAAGCTGTGACGTCATCGAGAAAGCCACGCCTATATGATGAAAAATATTGCATACTTTTTTTTTTAAACTGCTTTCAATATAATTTGAGCTCGTTCGCGCACCCAGTAATTTATGTTAGTTATAGCATTCCCAAAACCAAACAACCGCAAAAGGCCCAGCAGGTCTGTTGCTGTTTGCTTTCGTTTGTACGCCTTTATACACCCTATCCACCTCCTGGCAAAATATAAACAAAGCATTTTATTGGGAAAATGAAGAATTTCCCTGATTTTTCTCTATTAAAATGAGAGAGAGAGAGAGAGAGAGAGAGAGAGAGAGAGAGAGAGCCGTCAGGGCAGATAAGGAAGAATGAGAAGTAATGATAGTAGGAAAGATGATATGAAAGCCTTGTACTACACACATGGGCGAAAACCGCCTCTGAACAAAAGCAACAAAGGAGTGGAGTTAATGCATGTAGTCTGTTCACTCCTATCGTGCATCGCTGAAGTTTTTATAAGAGAAGTACTGTGAACTTCCCATATGAGATGAGATAAAGAAAAACACACCAAGGATATTTAGAAATGATGAAGGACTGTGATGTGTGTGGCTTAAGAGGTGAGCCTAGTTGAGACAGAACTAATTTACCGTGTCATGTAAGCAATAAGTTTCTTTGCCTAAAACAGAAAAACGAGACAATCAGAAGTCACTTACGGCAAAACACCATACCGTGATTTTTAAAGTTCTTGTTGTGATGGGCGCAGTGAGAAAGATGTGGTGAAGTGGGGAATGGAGTCATCGTTGTATGAGTGATTTGGGCTAGATATACAGAGTCGGTATAACGACAAAATCTTGAGGAACATAATCACTGATAAATATCGCCTGCATAAGAAGGTGATAATGAAATCACCTGTGTGTGTGTGTGTATGTGTGTGTGTGTGTGTGTGTGTGTGTGTGTGTGTGTGTGCGTCCAAAATGTCTCAAAATGAATTGGACAAATTGTATCCAGACATTGTGGACAGCATCCTGCGATATCTGGCTTGCTGGTTAATAATTTTAACGAAGCTGCGATGAGATGCGTCCGATTGCCAGAGGATTATTGATCAAGTTTTTCTTTCATTTAGACAGGAACATGTAGAGACACTGAAACGGAACGGGCGAAATCTTTTTTTTTTTTTTTTTTTTTTTTTTTTTTTTTTTTTTGTGACGTTGCAGTGATATGCCTCTGACTGCCAGAAAATTATTGATCTAAATTTTTAGTGATGGCAGGCGGTGAGCATTTGTAGGCGAATGCTTTGGCTTTTATTTTAGAACAGTGGTTGTGTATTATTGGTCACAATAGTAACGGTGCACAATATGGGTGAAACATTTGGAACCACAGAACGAAGGCCACTGAAATATTAGTGTCTGACCTACCACATGTTAGTAGCCCTGATGTATGGAGGTGTCATATATTGCCAACTAGCAATATCGTCTTGCAAGCATACAGCAAGTGTTATGTTGATATAAACATTGTTCATACACAAAGAGACACTGGCAATGTCGACAGTTGTATGAACGTTTTCGGTAGCAATCGGACCCCCTGTGCACCGATACTTATGTGACCCATAGCACAACTGAAGCTGTAGCACAACCAGTGAGGAACCTTGAGAAAGAGGATCGAAACTGTGCAAGAGCAGTTTGGAAATAAGAGATTTGTACCAGGCTTTGAGATGTAACGGTTTCACGGGAAATCTTAAAAACAGATTATCTCAGAATCCTAGAGGAGTATTTGAAGATACCAGTGGAGCATCCGTGAAGGAACTCATAGTGACGATTAAAATAAGTCATTACTGAACAGGATTCCGGATATTCCTGTTATGGTAGATTATTATTTTTTTTTTTTAACATGCAAGAGATTAAAGCAACTCTGCGATAACTAAAAAAAAGTATGTAAGGTCACGGCTTCTTCACGACAGGCAGAATGAGAGAAAACACACATCAAGAATGTTAAATGCAAGTTAATACACACATGCGAACGGGTACGTATGCAGGGTGTCAGCATGGTTGCAGACTTCTTAGGGACAACAGTTGGACCAAAACATAACCGTACACTTTATTAGTAGTGAGTTTAGTGAGGTAGAGAGCAGATCTAAAGACACTTCAAATGCAGACACAAGACAGTCAGAGGGGAAGGAGATGGACTATGGCTCCGTAATCCTCTAAAGAAGTGTTAGGGCGAAGAGTTTGACACCATAGTTCAGCTTTGTCACAGGATGAAACAGTGATTGAACCACATGACTGGAACAGAGAGAGGAAAGAGAAGATATAAAGTAAATAATAACAGTTTTGGCATGATGTCAGAAATACTGGTATGAGTTTGAATTCAATATTCCCTGAACTAAAAAATAATGAAAACTGTTTTTCGCAAGACGAGCGAACAAAAGCATAATGATTTAGAAATAACATGGTGCTAGTATAGTCAGCCAAAAAAGTCGTGTCTTCGTTCCGAACCCCGCAAATATTCGAAGAGATAATTCGAAGCAGAAGGGATAGCTTCACAAGTCTGGCAACTGTGTCAGACCAGACTGTGATGGGGGTGAGTTATTTGGGGATGGAGGTGGGGTAATGAAGTATGTGTGTGCTGTAGTTGTTGTTGGCAGTGTAGTCTAGCATTACACCTCAGAGTAAAGGTGCTAAATGTGATATTACACCTGATTTCATACCTGCAAATAATTTAATGTATCGTCAACCTGAAATAATGCTTAATCGTGTAGCCAATTAAACAGATGAAACGACGAGGTGCAACCCCTCCCGCTCCCCACTTTCCTCCTACACCCACTCTGCCAGGTATCAACTAGACATATGACATTGGAATAATGGACAGAAAGCTGTGTTTTTACTGTATGTTTACCTTCAGAACATGGCAGGATATATTGTATATATACCATGTTTGGTGTGGCAGAGGCATGCGGTGCCTTCACAGAAATAACGAGAAAAGCATTCCACTAGTGGTTAGTGTCTTGGTAAATGGGTAAGGGAACCCATAGATATAAATAAGCCTAGATGCCGCATGACACTACTTTAGATGTATCTGCCAAGCCCGCTAATACCAATACACCAGTCCTGTATGAGACAGCCCTAGCATGTATTCAATATGGACGGTGGGTGTTAGCGCCGAAGTGGTGACATGTGGAGGTGTAGGAGGACTACTGGGCCTTGGGATAGGTCAGTGCCCCCAAGCAATAGGCTCTGAAGCCTTTGCCCAGAGTCGGACACATAAAAAAAAAAAAAAAAAAAAAAAAAAGTAAAAAAAGCCGCCATCTTGCACGGTCGAGGCAGACGATGTCCAGTTCCTGACGATGGTCAAAGTTGACCACCATTTACCTAGCAATGCAGCAACACTGTGCTGCCTTTGGGTGTAGAAAGCGTCGGAATATATCTATAGTGACACCGATAGCATGAGCGGCTCAAGTCCCTGATCATGCAAACGTCCCTCAGCTGCTTCCCTATCCCCCGAAAGGAGGATGGTGGGTTCCAGAAGGGAAATTAAAACCTGCAGTCCACCGAGTTCAATTTTCAGATGAACCAGGAACCACAACCATTTCCACCACAAAAACAGCCACTACCATAACAACCGCCACCATGACATTCACCATCACAACAACCACCACCACCTCCACCACCATAACAACCACACCACCACCACCACCACCACCACCATAACAACCACCACCACCACCACCACAACAACAACCACCACCACCACCACCACCACAATAACAACCACCACCACCACCACCACCACCACCACAACAACAACAACAACAACAACAACAACCATAACAGCAACCAACACCACCACCACAACTACGACCACCACGACCACCACAACAACAACAACCATAACAACCGTAACGATAACAACCATCACCACCACAAGAACAACCACCACCACCAAAAAACAACAACAACAACAACAACCACCACCACCACAACAACAACAACAACAGCAACAACAACAACCACCACCACCACCACAACACCACCACCACAACAACAGCAACAACAACCACCACCACCATAACCACCACCACCACCACCACAACAACAACAACAACAACCATTCCAACAACAACCACCACCACCACAACAACAACAACTACCACCACCACAACAACAGCAACCACCACTACGACCATAACAACAACAACCACCACAACAACAACAACAACAACAACAACCACCATAACAACAACAAAACCACCACCATAACAACAACAACCACAACCACCACCACCACCACTGCAACAACAACCACCACCACCACAACAACCACCACCACCACAACAACAACAACAACAACCACCACCACCACCACAACAACAACCACCACCACCACCACAACAACAACAACAACCACAATAATAACAACAACCACAACCATAACAACAACAACCACCACCACCACCACCACCACTGCAACAACAACCACCATCACCACAACAACAACCACCACCACAACAACAACAACAACCACCACCACCACAACAACAACCACCACCACCATTACAACCACCACCACAACAACCACCACCACCACTGCAACAACAACCACCACCACCACCACAACAACAACAACAACAACAACAACCACCACCATTACAACCACCACCACAACAACCACCACCACCACCACCATTACAACAACAACAACCACCACCATTACAACAACAACCACCACCACCATTACAATAACAACAACCACCACCATTACAACAACCACCACCACCATTACAACAACAACCACCACCACCATTACAACAACAACAACCACCACCACCATTACAACCACCACCACCACAACAACAACCACCACCACCACCACCATTACAACAACAACCACCACCACCACCATTACAACAACAACAACCACCACCACCATTACAACAACAACAACCACCACCACCATTACAACCACCACCACAACAACAAAGACCACCACCACCACCACTACCATAACAACAGTGACCACCACCACCACAACATCAACAACCACCACCACCACCATAGCAACAACCACCATCACCACCACAACAACAACCATAACAACAACAACAGCAACCACCACCACCATAACAACAACAACCACCACAGCAACAACAACAACAACAAAAACCACCACAACAACAACAACAACAAACACCACCACAACAACAACCACAACAACAACAACCACAACAACAACAACCACAACAACAACCACAACAACAACCACAACAACAACAACAACAACAGCAACAACCACAACAACAACAACAACAACAACCACAACAACAACAACCACAACAACAACCACAACAACAACCACAACAACAACTACAACAACAACAACAACAACAACAACCACAACAACAACAACAACCACAACAACAACAACAACCACAACAACAACAACAACCACAACAACAACAACAACCACAACAACAACAACAACAACCACAACAACAACAACAACAACAACCACAACAACAACAACAACCACAACAACAACAACCACAACAACAACAACCACAACAACAACAACCACAACAACAACCACAACAACAACAACCACAACAACAACCACAACAACAACAACCACAACAACAACAACCACAACAACAACAACCACAACAACAACCACAACAACAACAACAACCACAACAACAACCACAACAACAACAACAACCACAACAACAACAACCACAACAACAACAACCACAACAACAACAACCACAACAACAACAACCACAACAACAACAACAACAACAACAACAACAACAACAACCACAACAACAACAACCACAACAACAACAACCACCACAACAACAACAATCATAACAACCACAACAACAACAACCACAACAACAACAACCACAACAACAACCACAACAACAACAACCACAACAACAACAACCACAACAACAACAACCACAACAACAACAACCACAACAACAACAACCACAACAACAACAACCACAACAACAACAACCACAACAACAACAACCACAACAACAACAACCACAACAACAACAACAACAACAACCACAACAACAACAACCACAACAACAACAACCACAACAACCACAACAACAACAACCACAACAACAACAACCACAACAACAACAACCACAACAACAACCACAACAACAACCACAACAACAACAACCACAACAACAACAACAACCACAACAACAACAACAACCACAACAACAACAACAACCACAACAACAACAACAACAACCATAACAACAACAATAACGACAACCACCACCACCACCACAACAACAACAACAGCAACCACCACCACCATAACAACAATCACCACCACCATCACCACAACAACAACAACTACCACCACACAGCAACAACCACCACCACCACCATAACAACAACAACCACCACCACCACCACAACAACAACAACAACAACCACCACCACAACAACAACAACAACCACCACCACCACCACAACAACCACCACCACCACAACAACCACCATCACCACAACAACCACCACCACCACAACAACCACCATCACCACAACAACCACCACACCACCACAACAACAACAACAACAACAACCGCCACCATAACGCCACCACCACCACCACCACCACCACAACCACCACCACCACCATAACCACCACCACCACCACCACATCCACCACCACAACCATCACCACCACATCCACCACCACAACCATCATCACCACATCCACCACCACAGCAACCACAACCACCACAACAACAATTACCATGACAACAACAAGCACTATCACAACACCAACCACCACCATTACCACAACCACCATCACAACAAAAACCACCACCATCACAACAACCTCTATCACATCAACCACTACCATCACAATATCTACCACAACAACCACCACCACAACAGCCACCATTATAACCATCATCACAACAACCACCACCACCACAATAACCACCGCGACCACAACAACAACAACCACCACAAGAATCACCATCAACACAACAACGACCACTACCAACAAAATAACCACCACTACCACCACAACAACAAAAACCACCACCATCACACCAAAAACCACCATCATCACCACCACCACAACAACACCAATAACCACCATCACTATCAGCACCACAACAACAAAAACCACCATCACCACCACCACGACAACAGCAACAACCGCCACCACCACAACAAAAATCACCATCACCACCACCACAACAAAAATCACCATCACCACCACCACAACAAAACCACCATCACCACCACCGCAACAAAACCACCATCACGACCACCGCAACAAAAACCACCATCACCACCACCACAACAAAACCCACCATCATCACCGCCACAACAATAACTATTATCACCACTACTACAAGAATAACGACCATCACCACCTCCTCCACAACAACATTCATTTTCATTGTCTGAATTCACTCTAAAACAAGCCTCACTATTACATTTCTTGACCGCTCCAAGATGACGGCCGCACAGACGCACCGCTGTTGTACTGAAGAATGGGCGATGCGGTATCTAGTCTTATTTATATCTATGGGGAAACCAAGTCACAAGTGTTACGCAAGATGATGAAACTAAGATATACACCCACCAGCATATAGTCATATCTTCAATGTCATTCAGTTATCTATACTGGACGACGGGAAATAGAGGGGAGTTTTATCATTAATAAACGCTGTTTTATATTATCATAATTGTGACGTTTCATTAAATTCCAAACACTCGTTATGAAACATATTCCACCTTTATTCCGTCCTCTGTAGTATTCCAAATATCAAAGATGACAAACCATGTATATGAATCTGTAGTATATTCTGATTACATGTAAACTCGTGATGATGGATATGTAGACATTTAGTGACATAAGTGATAAAAGTTGACCATAACCCTATTACCCAGTATGTTATTCCCAACAATTTCCACCCGACATTAATACATGGCACCTCATACCACTCACCCCCACCACCGTCTGGTCTTACACAGTTGCCAGACTTGTGAAGCAATCCCTGCTGCTTCGATTTATCTGTTCGAATATTTACGGGGTTCGGAACGATGACACGACTATTTTGGCTGACTATACCATAGAATGCAACCTCCTAATTGAAGATGCTATTAGTTCTAGTGCAATTAAATCACAGCTTTCTAGCACTGATCAGGAAGTAAGAGAAAGTATGTGTGCTTCCATGCATTAGAATGATAACCTCTATGTTGTGCAAAGCACACACAGATGACTCTCAGCAACAGAGGTAATAAGATGGTGAAGCACTCAGAGAGTGTAATACACGCGTGACTATCAACTGGTAGAAGGACTGAGTAAATGAGTGCTCTATGACTTGCCTTTCGCTGTTTGCATTATAACATCATCCTTGCTTTACGCCGAACCCTTAACCCTCACCGTGCACATCGCCTCATATGAGGTGATATGCAGGCCACCCCAGGGTGCGCTGATCGCCTCATATGAGGCAATGGGTCTCTGCGCCATAATTTCAAGCACGAGGAAGCATCAGTGGTTTCCATGGAAAAGTTGACTCTCCCTCTACGCCATCAGAGGTGTTGCCAAGTCCTGCCGTACCGCAGTTGCCAGACTGCATATTTTGTAATTCAGATTTGCAGGCCACTGATGGCCTCATATGAGGCGATGAGTCTCCACACAATAATTTCAAGCACGAAGAAGAAGCGTCATTGGTTTACATGGGAACGTTGGGTCTTCCTCTACACCACCAGAGCTGTTGCCAAACCCTGCCAAACCGCAGTTGTCAAATACTGCATATTTAGAATTCAGTTCTTATTTGTAGCTCAGCAATGGCGGATTCACACCCATCTACCTCTGGCGACTTATGGCAGCTTCCACACCCACCCAAAAATTACAAACTGGCGAGGGTGATGAAGAGTCCAAGCTCAGCTACTGTACACTTGATCTGATGACAAAAAAAGAAAAATAATAATAATAATAATACTAACAAAAAAGTCCTAAAACAATAACTCAGGGAAGGTACTCAAGCTGTTGAGAATCAGCGCGGCAGGGGTTAATCAGCGTTTTGTAGAAATCAGATTGAAGCATTTTATGTTGACCTTGCCATGGGACCTCGGCCTTTGATCTTTTTGTGTGACTATAATTTACTGTTTTCAAAATATTAGCCTATTTTTTGCTTCATACTCTGAAACTTTCAGCAAATTTAGATCTACCTGTACATCAGATAAAAACTGCTTATGCTGGCCTTGCCCTGTGACTTTTGTCTTTGGCCTATTGTTTTGAAAAACAAAAGATTTATTCTCTGGCTGACCCTCTGGTCTTCCACTATGTTCGGTGAAAATCGGATCAAAACCGTTTAAATCTGCTAACCTTTGCTCACACGAGGAGAACTCTGACCTTGCCATGTGACCTTGACTTTCAACTAATATTTCTCAAAACTGATTCACTTTATCTAAATCAGTTCACCAAGTTTTGGTCAAAATTAAACAAAAATTGTTTAACGTGACTTTGGTAAGCCATCATTTGACATAGCCTGGTGACCTTGGCCTTTGACCTGTTGTTTGAAAAACAACTGGTTAACTCGTGACACGCACGGCTCTACTGGGGTCTTTAGCACTTGTCCAATTTAGAGGTGTATCTGAAACAACCATTGCTTTTGTGAAAATGCTTTGTGGTCTGATAGGGCCCAAAAGTACTTGCCCAAATGCAAGTCAGTCCTAAACAGCTACCACTACGACGACCACCACCACCACAGCTTGTGCCACCACCATCACAACTGTTACCATCACAGCTACCATCACCACCATCACCACCACCACTGGACTCGCCACCAGAGGGCCTGTGTAAACAAACCTGTGTTCTGCTCTCCTATTATCTCTGGCGTTTTACGTGGATTTCTGCTACCACTGCCTTACAGCTGTTGCAGGGAGCTACACGAAGGTTCAGTCTTTGCACTCGTTTTATTTGAGTTTACCTCGTGTTGGACTTAGCCTGTAATAATTAAGGGAAATTTGACTCACCTAACCCAGCCCCTCTGGTCAGTTTTCCCGATTTCTGCGCATGCGCAGTAGCCCTGTTATGTCGTCATGGCAACGTCTCGACTCTCTTGACGTCTCTACCCCACCGTGCCCACTTCCTGCTTCTGTAGGAGAGCGTTATGGAGCCTTCAGGCCCTGTCTCTATTGCAGATATTGAGGCTGACCTGGCGCTCAGTGATGATGATATTTCAGATATTGCTGACCAACACTGGCCTCAGTTACCAACTCCTGAGCACCGTGATGCGCCTGTCACGGGAGCTGAGGGTTCGTCAGTGTTACCAACACCTGCCTCACAACACCCTGGCACCACTAAGCGCCCCATGGTTTATACCTCAGACAGCAACAGTGAACCTTCATCCCCGGCTGCTAAGTCCACCCGACGGAGGGAGTCTAGTGGTGCCCTGCAACGTGCACATGATAATGAAGGCTACGTTTCCCACCCTGTGCAGCCCGTAGTTCCCCGACTTGAGGCTATGTCATTAAGCGCCCCTCCTTCTCCAGCGTTTGCTCCTAGGGCTGACTACATTAAGCTGCTGTTCAAGGACAACACATCTGTGGACACCAAGCTTCGCTGGTTATCTGAGGTCAACCGCCACTTTCATCTCGATCGAGACCTGGCTGAGGTTAAAATGGCAGCGATTTCCTCCCGCTTTGTTTATATCTCCCGCCGTCGCTCAGACATTGTTGACAGTGTAATGCGTGGAGATTTTCTGTCTCTTTCCCTCGAAATTCAAGACTCACCAGAACGGCCTCGCAAATTTCCTACATTTCTCCTTACCCGTTACCCTGTCTGCACTGATCCAACACTGGCCAAGGAGCTGCCTGGCATCCACACTGCCCGTCGCTTCTACCAGAACGGCACACCTATTAACCGCCTTGTGATCACCTGGAGCCTCCCTCAGCCACCGCCACCGAGTATTGCCTTCAGCTTCCTCCCTTGCCTGCCTTCCTGTGAGTTTCGCAGGATGAGGGATGAGCAGCCGTGGTGTTATAGATGCTGGAACTTTGGTCACATTTCTCGGTACTGTTCAGCACCTGAGCGCTGTGCATTTTGCTCCGAGTCACATGACTCACGGTCTTGCCCCCACCGCACTCCCCCACCGCCTGCTCCTGCCTCTCCCTCAGCCTTGATGCAGCCACCGCCCTCCACTCCCGACACCTCGCTCTGGAAATGTCCCCGATGTCACCAACCTGGGGTTAATGTTTGGCATCCTGGCTGCCCACGCCGCCGGGCTACCACCATATCGCCCGCCACACAGGTGGCTGCTCATGCATCGAACTTGCCGCCACCACCACCTCCACCCCAAAGTGCCATCCCTGATGTTTCAACTTCCACCTCAAGCTCACATCAAGTAAATGAACTCCAGGACGCTGTCGCCGCTCTCAGGACTCGTGTTGCTTCACTCACAGCGCGCTTCGATACAATCGATGAGCACCTAGGTAGTTTGGTAAGCAAACAGGTTGCCTTTGAAGCTACCTTAAATTCCTTGGCTGAAACTCAAAAAGTTGTCATTAATTCCCTTACCAGTCTTACAGAGCAGCTCCAGACCATTGCCTCTCGCCTTGAGACCCTGACTGCCCTCCCTACACAGTCCCCACAACATGGTGCATCACGTGTTGATGCCCGCATCATCACTGCCTCCTCGTCCGGCCGTCGTCATCCTAAAGGTCCTGTTCAATAATCTAGCTAAGCTGCATGTTGTCTCTTGGAATGCCTGTGGCATAACAAATAGGGCCAAACTGACTGCACTCAAGGGTTATGTATTTAGTCACCACCCGGACATCGTTCTCATCCAGGAGGCATTTGTTGGTAATGCTTTGCCCGGGGTGGATGCCCCATCCCTCAGTGGCTACGTGTCTTATGTCCATCAGGTAAGACATGGCCTCATAACCTACATTCACTCCTCCATTCAGCATCGCCTCCTTCCATTTTCTGTGAATGAGAATACCACCTTTCAGCTCTTTGACATTACTGTTGGTGCTGGCACCATACGGCTTTGCAACGTATACGCTGCACCGAACAGGATAGATCCCGCCACTCTTCCAGCTCCCACCATTTGTGGAATGGTTTACATGGGGGATTTCAATGCCCGTCATCCTGCTTTGGGAGATCCTTCTGGCACTGTGAATTGTAATGGGAATCGACTTTTAAAGTACATTCGCCGAAATCAGCTTACACGCTGGGATACTGCTGGTGCTACACATGCTCGAGGTGGTACTCTGGATCATGTACTTACGTGTGGACTTGTACCCTCCCAAGTAAAGTGTGCATCTGTTCCGACACTCTTCTCAGATCACATTGGTCTCAGCATTCATTATTCCCTTCCCTCTGCTCCCTCGCCAGTACACACCCGCACTCGCATTGCAATCCCTCCCAAGTACCGTCCCACATACATCTCATACATGACTAACTTTCTTCCCACATTTAACTTCCACTGTCCTGAACAGTTATACTCCTCACTTGTCAAAGCCACACATGCCTTCTATACCCGATATGTCAGCAAGCCACACATCAGGCATCGTGTTGGTGCCCATAGCTTTACACTGGATAGTAGAATCGTTCAAGCAGAGAGACAGGCAATGGAGGCTGGCCGTGCCTTTATGAGGCAACCAAATCCTGAGACTCTTCACCAGTATCAACTATCAAGAGATGATCTTGTTGCTCTCCAGCTCTGTGTTCAATCTGATTCCTGGCACAGATTCACTGATGGTATTAATCATCAAACAAGCGTGAGTACCATGTGGCACCTCATCAATAAGGTTGTAAGAAAGAAGCCTCCAAGTGTCCTCCACCACAACCCTGTTCAGTACGCACAGGACCTCATCAATGAGTGGTCAGCACAGTCACGAACCGCCACCCTTCCAGTTCATATACGAGATGCTCTCTCCACCCAGGAAAACTATCGTGCACTTCGTCTCGCTGCCGCCTTACTGAGTGTTGATGATGATGATGATGTAGCCATATCTGAGAGCGAGCTGCACCGTGCCCTCGCTAGGGGCAGAAATTCAGCTCCTGGTGATGATGGCATCACCCATGCAGTCCTTCGTGTACTCGTAACAGTGCCTGGCAACCCTCTCCTCCGTCTCTACAACCTCTGTTTTAGTCTGGGTTACGTGCCACAAGCCTGGACCCAAAGTACGATTGTGCCCATCCCCAAGCCTGGCACCTACAAATTCCGGCCCATCTCCCTCACTTCCTGTTTCTGTAAGGTGTTTGAACGCATTCTTCTCTCACGCCTCATGTTCCGGCTGCGTGACAAACTTTCGTCCAGACTTTTCGGCTTCCTGCCCCAACGAGGAACACACCACTGCCTCATGGAGCTCTACACTCGTCTCTCCTCAGATAGTGTTGTGGCCTTCATTGACTTGAAGAGTGCGTTCGACGTAGCCAATAGAGAGATCATTCTTGATCAGCTTGTTGACTTTGGCATAAAAGGAAACCTTCTTAAATGGATACGTGGCTACCTACGAAACAGAACTTCTCGAGTTTTGTTTAAAGGAGCATTGAGCACTGCCCGAGACTTTGAACTTGGTACTCCACAAGGTGGTGTCCTTAGTCCCTTTTTATTCAATATTCTCATTCATCGCCTTCTGTCCTTACTGCCAGCTGTCGGTGACACCACTATCACTTGCTACGCAGATGATATATGTATTCACTCACGTTCTCCGGACCATTTGCAACGCTTTCTTCACTCCTTTCATGTTTCAGCTTCCTCGTGTGGCCTCATCATCTCCTCGGATAAGAGTAGAATCTTCTCCTCCCGTCCTGCATGGAATCTGCCAGAATTCACTATGGGGAATGATGTCATACCTCTCTGCACGCAGTATCTCTATTTGGGAGCACCAGTGCGGATTACACCTTCCATCCCAGCACGACAGCGGGTGCATCCCGTTGTTCAAGATCTGTTGGTCCGACTGCAGCGGCGCCTGACTCCTTTAAAGTGGCTGACCAATTATTCTACTGGAGTATCTATCCCAGTCGCCAGGACCATATACATTGCATTCCTCCGCTCGGTGGTAGATTATCTTTCCCCAGCATTATGTCAGCTCTCCAGAACAGCTTTAAGACCTCTTGAAATCTTCCAGAATCAAGCAATGAGACTCATCCTGGGCTGCCCTGACTCCACCAGAATTGTCAATATGCAGCACGAGCTCAATCTCCCACCACTCGTTGATAGAATATATTCCAATGTCACCTATTTTAGCATTAAATGTCTGTACTCTCCTCATCTTTCTCCCCACTACTCTCACACTATTAGGACTTCTCTGGATCCAGCGGCGCCTCGACCTCTGCTACGCCAAGGTGGACGCAATCTGGTCAGTACCATAAGTTCCAATATTCAGAGTCTTAATGTTGACATCGTAGAAGAGGACGTGGACACTGGCCTTGCACCCTGGAGGATTCCTGTGCCAGCAGTCTCCTACGCCCCAGCCTCTAAGACTGATCTGCCTCAGCTTCAACAACAACGTGCACTGGAAACCATAGCCAGCCTATCATCATCCCTCAGTTTGGCCCACCATCTCTATACTGACGGCTCCCTGCAGAGAGATGGCAGGGCAGGATGTGCTGTTTTCTCCCCCAGCTTAGAGCCCCCGCAAGAGGGCTG
Source organism: Coenobita brevimanus (assembly GCF_032717465.1). Classification (NCBI taxonomy): domain Eukaryota; kingdom Metazoa; phylum Arthropoda; class Malacostraca; order Decapoda; family Coenobitidae; genus Coenobita; species Coenobita brevimanus. The sequence goes on along the minus strand of NC_136959.1, from coordinate 36,217,401 downwards.
GTCGGGTCGCCGCCTCCCAAATTCATCAAGTTCTACATATTGTGAACTACATGGACTTCTGGATGCTGTCACTTTGCTTACACAGACCAGGAATAACGGCTTGATCATTTGTGACTCACAGCCAGCTCTCTGGGCCCTCACGTCTCACAAGCCAGCATATCAACGTCTAGTCACACAAATCCTTCGGCTACTAGCCATGGCTGATGCCAGCTCACTAATGGTGCACTTTTTATGGATTCCCTCTCACATCCATCTCCTGGCCAATGACACTGCTGACCGACTTGCGAAGGCTGCTTGCGATCTACATCTGCCAGATGCTGCTACTTCCACTGCATCCCTTCTGTGCTGCAAGAAGATGGTACAGCAGGCTGCCCGCTCCCCCACCCGCCATCGTAGCAATGCTGAGAGGGCCACGAGTGTATCAATACAGCATTATGATCACTTTCTCACTCATCCACACAGGTATCGTCGCAGTGGTCTTATGGTTCGCCGCTATAATGTGGTATGTGCACGTCTCCGACTGGGCTGGCGACCAGTTTGGCAGGTGGCAGGGCAGGAAGACGCACCTCACTTCACCTCCTGTAGGCTGTGTGACGCACCCAATGCCAACACCCTGGACCATTATTGCCTGCACTGTCCACATGTTGTTAACTTCTTACCACAAAGACTCACATTGATTGACACTTGTAAACTGCTGTTAACAGATAATGACTTGCTAGATGTTATTCTTATGTGTCATCCTCACTTTGGTGGATTTTGATTCCATGATGACTACAGTACATAGCGTGTCCTACGTGGCACGAGTCCCATGTACTATCATTGTTAACTAATTGTACTTTATGTCTGCCACCTTCGGGTGTAATAAATTAATCAAAACAAAAAAACAAACCACCACCACTACAGCTACGACGACCGCCACCACCCTCATTATCACAGCTACTATCAACATTGCCACCACCACCACCACCATTATCATCACAGCTACCAGCAACACCACAACCTCCACCATCATCAACACAACCACCACTGCCACGATCATAGCTACCATCACCACCACTACCTTGATCATCACAGCTGCCAAGACGTCCATAACACCTACCACCACCACCACCATCACAGTTAACACCATCACCACAACTAACACCAATTTCTGCTGAATAAAATCGTCAGTTCCAAGCATGAATGAATCAACAGACACCGTACTGTAGATGTACAACAGCTCTCTCTCTCTCTCTCTCTCTCTCTCTCTCTCTCTCTCTCTTCAAAGATGCATGGAGCTCTACGGAAATGCCCCGCCGCCTCTTCCACAATCGTACAATGTAACATTAATAGGGACAATTATCTGGGGCCAAAACACCCCAACAGAAAACATCCATCAACAAAAAATTGAAACTGACCCTTCTGAGACCCATTTTCAATCATCCTTTCAAGTTTCATCAAAATCCCTTTTTCCAGTTTTGGCTGCGACACACACACACACACACACACACACACACACACACACACACACACACACACACCGAAAATTATGGTACATTAGGTTCTCCGTCCCATAGCCCTTGCATCAAGTTTGGTTAAAATTGGATGAAATTTTTTTGAGCTCGTTTGCTCTCTCTCTCTCTCTCTCTCTCTCTCTCACACACACACACACACACACACACACACACACACACACACACACACACACACACACACACACACACACACACACACAAACACACTCAGGTCACGTCCGAGTTAAGGCGTGTGGTTTGGCTCTGTGTAGCAGCAAATCCTCCATTTCAACACACTGTCTTAATCCTTCGCCAGCTTGAAGGAAACATTTAATACAGTACAATGCAGACACATTTGTGTAATGGAAAGTGCGACATTCAGTGACGCTAGTGAGATGACAATTTTTGTTTACTCCACATACATACTTCATAGCGCCCACCGCGGTGCACCATACCCTCCACTGGACTCAATAGCGACAGTCAAATTATGTGGGTCGTTCTCTAACCGCAGCAACCGGGAAGGCTAGCGTGTGATTCGCTTCATTCCATTCACAGCAACACGGGAGTATTTAATGAAACTGAAGGCCAAACAGATTGTACAAGCACATCGAGAGTCCTTCCCTCTGGTACAAACTTTCATCGCCGTGCCTCTCCACTGTAAGATCCCCATTTAGAAGGAGACTGTAGCACCAGTCTTCCAGGATAGTATTTCCAGTTAATATACAGTTAGTGATAGGGGGAGGTGGAGCTCCTGTTTCACCAGCTATCGAAACACTAATCCTGACCATCTTCTTTACTGATTATTTTTCAATGCATCAATCACCCCGAAAGTGGCTCAGCAAACTTTCCTGGTCTTTCCTTTCACTATCAATGCTAAACTACGTGTGCCACTTTTTTTCTTCATCCTTTCTTGTATACACTGAATGTTTGACTTCAGGGGTTGAAGATTAGTGGTTTTGTCATAGCTTTATACCCAGCATTCCGAATCACTAACATTGTACTGCCGACCCTAAGTTATGAGAAGCAAAATGACGAGGTGAGTGGTGACAGCAGTGCAAACATGCCACCTTCGTTGTCTGCAAACGATGATGCCACCATTCTGTAGATCGATGTAGCTTTACCTGAGATGTGGCTGCTCTATCAGGTAAATCTGTTGGTTCTGTACTCTTTGAGTTGGTTTTGGATGTCTTTTCTGTTCTTTTCCCATAATCAGTTTACTTCTGCCGGCTTGTGATAGGCCTATGTATCCTAATCACTCCCTATTAATTTTTGCAGTTCTGTACTCAAATAGCGGGGGCTTGAAATCTTCTTGATCTTCCAGTTGCTTTCTCTATTACCGTGTATCATTTGTTGCTTAGACATTCTTGTTGGAGAAAGCCATTATGGAACTACTTATAACCAATTTCAAAACCTATTTTACTTGGCAGTAATTCTTTTCTTAGGGTAAAAGGAATGTTTCTCTAAATTCACCCAGACTTAAAACTTGTCGTCTGCCTGTTAAAGAGCGTAAATGTCATTATGTCATCCTAGTCAGAGTTTAGAATTTAACGATTTTTATGATATTTTCCATATACCGAGATCCTGACCTTGACAATAATATTAATGCGTTCCTCCTAACTGCTATGGCCAACATTCAGTTTTTTTTTAATTTTAAAACTGCCCTTTTTGTAGGTGATTTAAATGTTCATCACTCACAGTGGTTTAACTCTGTTTTGCATACATATCAGTACATTTAGCTGCCCTGGGTTTTGCTTATTTATCTGGATGTTAACAAATTTGATCTGGTCCTACTCCTGAATCAGATAATATTTCGACCTTATTATAACTGATGTGCATTTCCTGAAGTTGTTGATGTAGATATGACTTCTCTCGTAGGCACCTCTCACCTCTTTACTTTACAAGTTTCAAACTGACATCACTCCCCCAAATGTTTCCTTCTCCATTAACGAATTCATCAAGCTTCAGACCAACCGTGCTGCCATAAATAATACTGACTTCAGAAACATTAAATGACATGCCATTTACAATGCCCCTGCTCTTTAGGCACTTAATAGTGTCGTAAAAGATATCTCTTATACAGAGAACCTAGTAAGATAATGAAGACTAGGTTAAGGGGAAAATCCTGGTTTAATGAACACTGCAGGATTATTTAGTGGGAGAAGCAGAATACATTTCGTTTATCAAGCACAGTAATCTGAAGGTTACACTGCTTCAGTTTTGTTTTCCTTAAGCTAAGTTCACATCCATCCCATTTAGATCTACTGAGTTGTCAAATCTTTTGAATGACTTGGGTCCCTTTGGTGGGTCTGGTCATATTGGTTTTCCCTTTGCATTTTTAATGGATCAGCATCCTATTAACACCCAAACTAACTGTTGTTATTATTATTTTAGTTTGATAAGGCACATTTCCAGCATGCTGGCTCACTGTTAATGTTGTCCCTATGCCTAAGGGCTCATTGCCACTGTCCATACTTGAGAATATACACATCTCCAATACTCCGGTTTTATTTAAGGGTTTTCTACACCATTTGGCCAGGCGACTCTTCACAACATTTATTAACAAATCTAACCAGCTGTCGCCAAATCAGTTTGGATTTAGGTGTGGCTTAGTTACGGGCAATGCTCTTATGCTTCTTTCTTATGAACTACATGATTTACTGGATGTGGGACATGAGTCGAAAGTAGTTTCTCTCGATTTTAGTTCTGTGTTTGATTTAGTTAGTCATAAGGTACTATTATTTAACCGGGGCTCCATTGGAATTAAGGATTCTGCTTTAAATATTTTCATCTCACAGAAGCAGCATTTGGTGGTACATGGTAATTTTAGTACCGTTAGTATTGGTAGATCCGCAGTGCCACAGAGTAGTTTCCTTGAGCTTCTGCTCTTTTTTTAAACTAGTGATAATTATGTGGTGTAGAACTTTATTTCAAATGGTTGTGTATGTTGATCATACGTATTATATGTTCTTATTTCTTCTCCTGCTGATATAATTCAGGTCATCAATACTCTTAGGGATGGTATATTGAATACTGTATCACTAGCTAGCCTGATCAGAGGCGCTTGAAATTAAGCCCTGCAAAAATTCATGGTCTTACTGACAGTACGTCTAGGGTGTTTCTTCATTCGCATCCCAGAACTGTAATAAACGATTTTATAATCAAAGTGCTCCCCAGTTAGGTTACAGAGTGTCACCATTAAAGAAAAAAACAAAAACTCACATTTGAGATGTATAGTATTTACTGTCAACTGTTTCTTCAGTATCTTTGAATTTTGTCTTTATACGAAAAATTTGATAATTTATTCGAATAATGATATTGTTAGGAATTCTTTTATTCCCTTGCCTTTTTCTTCTTTCAGTACTGCTCTCATATCTGGTTGTCTGCTGCAGAATCAAACTTTAGGATTTTGAATCGTGTTTTACTCAGATTAGGTTCTTATTACCTGATCTTAATCTACATCTTGAACATCATCGTTTTGTTAGACCTCTGACTCTGCTTCGCAAGATATTTCTTAAAGCTAGCCATCCTAATCATATTACATTACCACCACCTGCTCAGCAAGTCTGTGTCACGAGATGTTCATTAAATTTACGTAATAAGGCCAAATCTTATGTAAAATACACAGCAGTATATCTAGGAGTTTTCTCCAGTCAGTCACTACACACTGGAACACTCAGTCTAATGGTAATTTGGATACAGAGAAAACAGTCGTTTAAAACTGGAATTAATGCATTTTAGCCGAGTCAGTACTTGTTTCTTGTTTGATTGTTCTCTCACACTGTCAATGGTATACTTTTGGATTTCAGTGGGGATCACATTGTGTCCCTAGGTAATAATAATAATAATAATAATAATAATGGTAATAAAAATAAAAATGATAATGGTAAAAATAAGAATGATAATAATAATAATGATAATAATAATAATAATAATAATAATAATAATAATAATAATAAGGAATAATAATTATAACAATAATAACTAGAGGCTCCCCCAAGGGGGGAATCACACCAGCCGCGAGCCGATACATATGTAGTGCGGCTCGGAATATGACCTTGACCTTGACCTACTTTCACCAATTTCGAACTCTTCCAAGTTTTTCATTCCTACTATACACCTTTAAAATTTTTTGATGATATCTTGAACGGTTGTCAAGTTATCGTGCTAACAGACACGCAGACACCCACACAGACAGACAAACTGAAAACAATACCAGCATCGTTATCGAGGCTGGTAATAGTACCAAGTCTATCTATCAATCTGCCTATCTATCTACAGCCAGTTGCCTTAATCCTGAAAGGGGATGCCACAAACAAATTGTCTCCATGTTGCCATGTTCCCTGTCATTACGCTACCCCCTCCCCCCAACTCACACACTCTTCTCTCATATGCTTCTCCATTCCATCCCTCCACATCATCCTCGGTCTCCCTCTTCCTCTCTCCCCCCTTTCCACCTGATTCATATAAACTCATCTCTTTAGTCTCTCACTGTCCATCCTCTCCACAAGGCCAAACCACCTCAGTGTATTTCTACCACATCCACATCCACACCACAACGCTCCTTCACTTCTTCATTTGTCAGTCTGTCTTTTCATGTAACTCCACATGCTCTTTTCAAATAACTCATTTCCACTGCTTTCACTTTTGACTTGTCCTTCTAACAAGGTCCGAGCTTCACTTCCATACGTTGGAGTTGGTATCACCTGATCATCATGCAGTGACTGTTACTGCAGTATGTATATGATATTAAATGCGCTTTTGTTCGCCTATTTATGTTCACTGTATTTGTATAGCCTAGAGCTGGGTCTTATACTGTTAAATATTTTGTCGGATTTGTTGGAGGTCTTGTAAACCCAATGCTTCACCAAGTTTTGTTTCGGTGCCTCGAGAAATTGATAGCTATGACTTGAAGTTCATACTAGACAGCCGGCTACTTGCTGTGTGTGCTTTAGAGCCTCAGGCAGACGTCTGTTGGGAGGCATTGAGCGAGGTCTGGCTGTGGCTGCTAGTGTTTATGAGGAGCACAGATGTAAGTTAACATTTCCTCGAGCCATAGAGTTAAGCAGTGGATGAGTGCTTGTAAAATATGGCTGTTCATTTAACTTAATGTAATTTGAGTATTTGTGTATATTAGAGTGAAGCATTGGGTTATTAGGAATTTTCTTTTTCAGTTGTACAGTGCAGTTACGTCATGTGAGATGTCTGCGAGAATAAAGCCGATGTATCTGTCACAGTCTCTGTTCACCCTGATTGCTGGCAGCCATAAAGTACAAATCTCCTGGCGGATTAACACTGCGGCACCGGGTCTGCGGTTCACTTGGATCTGCTTCACCAGAGTGCAGTGTTGGGAACCATGAGTGTTTAGGTTTAACTGGTGCAGTGTTAAGAATACTTGGAGTTACCGTGACTTTTGTGTATAAAATGTCTCGCAGTGGCGATATTAGCAAAGAAAAACATGACCTTGGCCGGGAGGATGGCGCCAGAGGTATAGAGGATTTTGTGGATAGTGTGTTGCGTGAACAGATTCTGGCGCTACAGCGTTCCCGTGCTGGTATAGTGGGATCACTCACGAAAAAGGAAAATGAGTTAAGTGATTTGCTGACTTGTGAAAATACAGACAGACTTCTTATAACAGAGAAAGTGGATTCTATTGAACGAACCTTGAGTAATTTCCGAACATGTCATACTCAACTTACCGGATATCTTGAAAACTTAGACTCGACACATCACCTTAGTGAAGCACAAGCATATCATGAGAACATTATCCAGCGCGTGCAGGGAATATTGTCCGTGGCAAAACAGTGGATAAAGAAACATCCCGGCAACGGATTAGTCCAACCAAAAGTTACTGCACGTAAGAATGCAGCTATCGGTGGTGAGACAGTGCAACCCGAAGATAGTGTTAGTGCTGCTGGTAGAGCCAGTGCTGTGTCCTCTACTTCCAGTGCTAGGGCGAGGGTGGCGGCCAGGAAGGCAGCACTTCAGTTCAAAGCACAGCTACTCAATGAGATACAGCAGAAGAAGAATGAAGCTGAGCGACTCGAGCTACAAGCAGACATTGCAGCCGCCGATGCAGAGGAGAAGGTCTTACTACAGATGGAGGACAAAAGGTCAGGACGATCAAGCATGGGATCAACGCGTGATGGTACCAAGGGTCACTACACTCATAAGGTCTGTAATAATAATGCCTATAGTGAAGTTGTTGACCATGATGGGAATGAACGTAGACCATTTGAGCTTAATCCTTGTGCCGAGGAATGGAAAGAACGCCCACCAAATGTAGTGCCTTTGAACAAACATAACCATCATAATTCGTGTGATCAGGTTCAGGATCAGCGCCATATTCTCGACATATTAAGACTTCCTAAAACAGAAATGATGGTATTTGATGGTGATCCACTAAAGTACTGGCAGTTCATCAGAACATTTGATTCTTGTGTAGGTAACACACTGGCTGATCCTGCTTCAAAATTAAATAGATTACTTCAATATTGTTCGGGAAAAGCGCTGCAGGTAATCGAGAGTTGTGCCATTTTTGACCCCAATGTAGGTTATTTCAGAGCCAGGGAGTTGTTAAAGGAGAGATTTGGTAACGAGTATAAGATTTCTGAAACATGGATAAAGAAAATTACAAGTGGTCCAGTGTTAAGGATGGTAGACAAAGAAGCCTTACAAAACCTGGCAGATACTGTCAGAAGCTGTAAGGAGACACTTGATGCAATGGGTATGTTACAGGAAGTGGATACTCGTAGAATTATGGTGAAAGTCTTGGAACGGTTACCCCTGTACATTCAGGGAAGATGGCGTAAATCGGCAGTTGAGTATCTAGAAGAGAGAGGTAGATATCCTAGTATGTCTACACTAGTAACATTCCTGGAGACCGTTGCTAGAGAGGCCAATGATCCATTCTTTGGATGTTTTGAGGAAAGACAGAGAGAGGATAAGAGCAATAAGAAGGTTGGGTATATAAAGAAAAGGAGTGTAAACTTAAATACAGAGGCTTCAGGAAACAAAGGACAAAGGAACTTTGAGTGATGATAAATGTGTTAAGCAATTATGTTGGATCTGTAAGAATTCTCATCAGCTACGTAATTGTCCTCAGTTTCTGAAGTACTCTCCTGAAAAACGAGTAGAAGTAATTAAGGACATGAAAATATGTTTTAACTGTTTGGCATCAACCAAGCACAAAGCCCAAGGATGCTGGCTGAAAAGGACATGTGATTTTAACGATTGTAAAGGAAAGCATTCAAGACTGTTACACACAGGACTGCAGCTTAGTAAGGGTACTGATACAGAAGCCAGTGAACCAGTAGCAGTAGGTGCAGCAAAGAGTTATGCTTGTGGAAATGCAGGAAGGGACGACTGTATTGCATTACCAGTCGTACCGGTAAATATTCATGGAGCTGGTAAGAAAAGAGAAATAAAAACATACGCCTTGCTTGATCCTGGCAGTAGTAAGTCTTTCTGTTCCGTGGACCTGATTAAACAGCTTGGCGTGGAGGGTAATCAGACTTCATTGTTGATGACTACTCTGAGTGACAGCAAAACCATTGAAGTGTTGGAAGTGTCTTTGGAGGTGTCAGGTATTTCTGGTCGGAGTAAGCAAAAGGTTGTACAGATCCCTAAGGCATATGCAGTGTCGAACCTCCCCGAGATGACTGACAGTATTCCAGATGCTTCTTATATTTCAAACTGGAGACATTTAAAGGACCTTGATTTTCCTCAGGTGGGTGGTGGAGTTTCCCTAATCATTGTTCAGGACCTTCCGCATGTGTTAACTCCTCTCGAGGTGAGGAAGGGTCTTCACGGTGAGCCATATGCGGTACGCACACTACTGGGGTGGACTGTAAATGGACCTCTCGGGAAGAGTAGTAAGAATAATGCAGTGTGTAATTTTATTAATTCATTACCAGGAACAGAACCTAGTCTAGAGGAACAGGTAGAGAAATTTTGGAAGCTAGATGTTGGTCAACATCTGGCTAGCTCAGACACACAACTTTCAGTTCTAGATAGGAAGGCTGTGGACGTCTGGATGAACTCTGCTTGTCTCGCTGATGGACATTATCAGTTAGACATACCTTTTAAGTCCAATCCTCCAGAATTACCTGATAATTTTTCTGTTGCTCTTAAAAGGTTAGAGTCTCTTGGTAGAAAGCTATCCAGAAACAGCCAATTGCATGAACTTTATGCGAAGGAGATAGACAGGTTATTGGAGCAAAAGTATGCCGAACGTGTGCCAGATGAAGAGGTGGATGCTCATAGAGGTAGGATATGGTATATTCCTCATCACAGTGTCGTACATCCTAGGAAGCCCGGCAAATTTCGAATTGTGTTTGACTGTGCAGCTGAGTATGAGGACACCTCTCTAAATAAAAGGGTATTGCAGGGACCCGACTTAACAAACACACTTCTTGGAGTGCTGCTTAGGTTTAGAGAAAACAGTATTGCGGTCAGTGGTGATATAAAAGAAATGTTTCACCAAGTGAAGGTGTCACCTCAGCATCGTGATGCTCTGAGGTTTCTCTGGTGGCCAGGAGGTGACCTGTGTAAGAAGCCGGTAATATATAGGATGACTGTTCATTTATTTGGAGGGATCTGGAGTCCAAGTTGTGCTAATTTTGCACTGAAACTCACTGCTCAGAACAATGCTGGCGAATATTCTCCAGAAGTAAGTAAAACTGTCACGCAAAATTTTTATGTTGACGACTGCCTTAAATCTGTAAGAGATGAAAGTACTGCAATTGAACTTGTGAAAGATTTGACAGATCTTCTATCCAAGGGAGGATTTCATATAGCTAAGTGGTTAAGTAACAGTAAAAAGGTGCTTGACTCTATTCCATTATCAGAAAGAAGCAAAGAGGTGACCGATCTTGATCTGGAAAGTGATGTCCTTCCCACAGAGAGAGTTTTAGGTCTACAGTGGAACATGGAAGGTGACTACCTGAGTATAAGTGTAATATCAAAGGATAAGGAATGTACAAAACGAGGAATATTAAGCGTAATAAGTTCAGTGTATGATCCTTTAGGTTTTGTTGCTCCCTTTGTGCTTCAGGCTAAGAAGATTTTTCATGAGGAATGTAGACTGGGTAAAGGTTGGGATGATCATTTGGAAGATATAAACAAGCAGAAATGGAAGGTGTGGTTAGCAGATCTGGATAAACTTAAGGAAATTAGGCATGACAGGTGTCTTGTGCCTAATGAGTTTGGTGAAGTAACTTCTTATCAGATTCATCACTTTTGTGACTCATCCCAAGAAGCTTATGGAACTGTTTCATATCTGAAGATGACTAACGCTGAAGGTGAGAATCATTGTTCATTTCTTATGGCAAAATCTAGGCTTTCACCCTTAAAAGCCATGACGATACCGAGACTAGAGTTATATTCAGCAGTCTTGGCAGTGAAGGTAAACAGTCTGTTGGAGAAAGAGCTGACGATAGAACTACGCGAGCCAGTATATTGGAGTGACAGCATGATTGTGCTTCAATACATTAAAAATGAGAGTAAAAGGTTCCACACATTTGTTGCCAACCGTATTGCTGTTATTCACGATGGTTCTTTCCCCAGACAGTGGCATTATGTGAACACGAAAGTTAACCCTGCAGACGACGTATCTAGAGGCTTGAGTGGAGCAGAGATGGTGTCTAACAGGAGGTGGTCAAAGGGGCCGGAGTTTTTGAGGCGTGATGAGTCAGAGTACCCTGAGTCTCCAGTCAGCCATACTGACTTGTTGCAGAATGATAAGGAAGTAAAGGGACCAGTGAGGCAGTGTACAGTCGCAATGGAAACCTCAGGTAGTGGTAATTGCATTGATTACTTGATCAACAGGTATTCTAGCTGGTTCAGACTGAGAAGAGCAGTGGCTTTATTGCAGCTGTTTTGCAGATGGTTTATAGCAACTAAGATTCACAAGGAAACCATAGTGTTAAAGGCCAAATCTGATTTGAATGTAAACCAAATGAAGTTTGCTGAAGCTGCCATACTGAGATACGTGCAGGAAAGTATCTTTAAACGGGAAATCGAAGAGCTAGAGAAGACTGGTAAAGTTTCTAAGCAGAGTAAATTGTACTGTCTTAATCCTGTCATGAGTGATGGTTTGATCAGAGTAGGAGGTAGGCTGGAAGCTGCACCCATTTCTCACACGACTAAACATCCAGTAATAGTGCCTTATGTGAGTCATGTCGCTGAACTGCTTATTAAAGAAACTCACGAATTTGAAGCGAAGCATTTTGGGAGAGAATATGTATTAGCTTTGCTTAGGAAAAGATACTGGATTCCTAAGGCACGTCTTCTCGTCGATAAGGTTATCAGAAGATGTATAACTTGTAAGAAAGTAACAGGTGCCACCGCTACACAGCAGATGGCAAATCTTCCAGTTGACAGGTTAACGCCTGGGGGTCCTGCTTTCACGAGGGTAGGGGTTGATTGTTTCGGGCCCTTTCTTGTGAAAAGGGGCCGGGGTCGAGAAAAAAGATACGGTTGTCTGTTCACATGTTTGGCAATTCGTGCCATTCATATTGAGAAGCTGTATTCACTGGACACTGACTCCTTTATTAATGCTCTCTCTCGTTTTTCAGCAAGAAGAGGTCTTCCTGAGAAAATCAGGTCAGATAATGGGACTAATTTCGCGAAGGGAGAGAGAGAGCTCAGGGAAGCGGTTCAGGAGTGGAATGAGAGTCGCAAGACCAGGGAATATCTGTTAAAACGCCACATCTCCTGGGAATTCAACCCTCCCACGGCTTCACACATGGGAGGTGTTTGGGAGCGCCAGATTAGATCGGTGCGAAAGGTACTCAGCAGCATCCTGAAGAAAGAAGTGCTGGATGACGAGCGACTGGACACAGTTTTTTGTGAGGCAGAGTCGGCTGTCAACGGACGACCCTTGTCTCCTGTGTCCGGGGATCCTAAGGATCTAGAAGTGATCACACCCAACAGTCTCCTGATTCTCCGTCCAAGTACTCAAACTTTACCTGGAAAGTTCCGTAAATCAGATGAGTATGGTAGAAGGTGGAGACATGCTCAGCACTTGGCTAATAAGTTCTGGCGTCGTTGGTTGAGAGAATATATTCTCACGTTGCAAGCAAGGCGTAAATGGGTTGACAGAGCTAGAAACTTCACGGAAGGGGATGTAGTGTTAGTATGTGATGACAGTACTCCACGAGGTGCGTGGCCTTTAGGTCGAATCACAAAGGTTTACAAGGGTCAAGATGGTCTTGTTCGATCGGTTGAAGTAAAGACAAGGGGAAATCTTTTAGTAAGACCAATCGGTAAACTGTGCCTCTTGGAAGAGGCTGATGAGAAGTAGGTGAAATTGTTCATGGGAGTTTTATTTCTACTGTACTATCAACCATTACGAACAGCATTTGTGTGCATAATTCTGCAGATAACTGTAGGGGTGTAAAGAGTTTTTTGAGTAACATGTAAATAGATATGTGTTCATGTAGTAAAATTGTCATACTGTTATGAGGTAAATGTGCCTTTGTAAATTCACATTTAAAGGGCCGGTATGTTACTGCAGTATGTATATGATATTAAATGCGCTTTTGTTCGCCTATTTATGTTCACTGTATTTGTATAGCCTAGAGCTGGGTCTTATACTGTTAAATATTTTTGTCGGATTTGTTGGAGGTCTTGTAAACCCAATGCTTCACCAAGTTTTGTTTCGGTGCCTCGAGAAATTGATAGCTATGACTTGAAGTTCATACTAGACAGCCGGCTACTTGCTGTGTGTGCTTTAGAGCCTCAGGCAGACGTCTGTTGGGAGGCATTGAGCGAGGTCTGGCTGTGGCTGCTAGTGTTTATGAGGAGCACAGATGTAAGTTAACATTTCCTCGAGCCATAGAGTTAAGCAGTGGATGAGTGCTTGTAAAATATGGCTGTTCATTTAACTTAATGTAATTTGAGTATTTGTGTATATTAGAGTGAAGCATTGGGTTATTAGGAATTTTCTTTTTCAGTTGTACAGTGCAGTTACGTCATGTGAGATGTCTGCGAGAATAAAGCCGATGTATCTGTCACAGTCTCTGTTCACCCTGATTGCTGGCAGCCATAGTGACCTTCTTACTTCCATGCTCACTTCTCTGTTTCTTATCACTGCTTTCAAAGAACCCGAATCCTTTCATTCCTGTTGTACCCTTTTTAGCAGTTCATCCTCTAAACTTCAATCCTTACTCATCACATTACCCAACTACATGAATGCCTTCAGTTCCCCTTTCCTCACCATCCAGCCTCTCTGTTCATTCAGTGACTTCATTTCTCTCGAAGACCACAACCTCACTTCCCTGCATTCACATTCAGATTCAGTTTCTTACACACTTTTCCAGACTCATTCACCAAGCCTTGTAGTTCCCCTTTATCTTCACTTAATATTGTTTCATCTGCAAACAACAGAACAGGAAGTTTCCAAACGCCACTCTCTCTCATTAGGTCTACTCCAACATCCTCTTCCCTACCTTGCATCTCTTTTCTAACTCCATCCATATACAGGTTGAACAACCATGGAAACATGACACATCCCTGTTTCAATGCAATATTCAGACAGAAAAATTCACTCAGTTCACCATCCACTAGCATTGCAGCCATAACACCCTCATACGTACTGTTCACGGCTTTCAACATCTTCGCATTTACTACATATATTCTTAATATATTCCATATCCATTGTCTATCCACTCTCTCATTTGCTCTCCAAATCCATGAAGACTGCGTGCAACTTTTTTCCTTTTTTTGGAAGCTTTTCCACTATACATCATAGGCTGAAAATCTGATATGCACAGACTTTTCTTTTCCTAAACCCTCCCTGTTTTTCACCAACCAATTCCTCTTTTAGTTTCCTAGCTCTCTCAATACGTATCCTACCATATACTTTTCCCATTACACACAAAAAAACAAATGCCCCTGTGATTACCACACACTTATTTTTCATTTTTTCCTTTGTACCGAGAAATAATTACACCTGACTTCCAATCCTCAGAGTCTCTACCCTCCTTCCAGGCTAATAATAATAATACTAATAATACTAATACTAACACTAATAATAATTATAATAATAATAATAATAATAATTATATTATTACTGTTATTATTATTATTATTATTATTATTATTTTATTATTATTACAATAACCACAGCAAAAAATCTAATCCTGACATAGTCATGAATCCTGAAGCTTGGCAAGTTGTTTGGAACTATGAAATATCGAAGAGTGTTTAGAGCTCATTATCTACCTCGTCTCTTATTTTGTATTCAATTTTTTTTTATAAGCATAAGCTTCCCTTGCCTTAATATTGATTTATTTCCTGAAAGTTGCTGACTTTGCTGGCCATGCTATGGTCATTAATAAGACTTTCTTATCTTGGCCTCCTTCCCCACCTGGTAACCTAGCTGGCTAAATTTCTCTTGGTTTGTACGCAAAGCAGCAGGTATCGGCGACATTCCTCCACCTTCAAGAATGGAGATTCTGTGCTTCCTGCTCTTCATAAAGTGCTGCATTGACAGCCAGACACATCACGATGCTGGAAATTACGTGAATGACTCCGAGTAAAAAAAAGACTGTACTGTAGTGTAGACGATACACTCCACTTTACAGCCAGCTTCAGGGCATCCTAAACCAACTGCAGGTCTTGACGTCGAAAAACCACATCGCATTAACCTCAGCAAATCCTTGGGGATGCGTTTCAACAAGTCCATCAATGCAGTTCCACTATCTGCCGTCACAGTTGACTCAAATGCACTCCACTTGGTAGTCTACCGACCTACTGTGAGTTATGGTTGATTCAGAATTGACTGGAAACATCATATATTCAACATAGTGCATCTGCCTGTCTACCGTGCAGACTCAGGAGAACTCCGCAAGTGTCCGACAACAACAACTTGACCAAATGTGCAAAACCTTGTGTTCCCTAAGCTGACATATACATCCCCTGCTTGGCCATCCTCCCTCAGTGCCACACAACAACAACCTAGGGTACAGAAAGTAGTATAGAGGGTGAGTAGAATCATTCTTGGCGCATCGTGCACGTCCTATCAACTAGTAATACACGACATCAACGGTCCTACTTTGTCTTAGTGTTATCAACAAAATCTTCCGCACTTTGTTGACAGACGTATTCACCCACACCACCAACAAATCTTCTGTGCACTCTACTCCCATGGCAAAATCCACCTTATAGGTACGAGAAGTGGTCTCTACAAAAACAGTGCTATTCCAACCGTAGCAGGTATCATCAAAATAAAGGCCTATGGAGGAAATGAAATCAGTACAGCGAATATTAATCACAGTGAACACTTTAAACCACCTGCAGTGACAAAATGAAGTACTTGGATTACTTTTATTCCAATTATGCATTATATTGCTCTACTTTATTAGTCTTAAGTACACAGATTTCATTGTCTTAGATTAATATCCTTCTCCTTACGTAACTGGCAATCTCAATAGTAAGTTTTAGACATAATTCTTCCCTCACAGGGATTATGGTTAATAATGTGTACAATTTAATATTAGGCTGCAGATTGCTAAATTAACTCACCATCATCATCAGTCATTACGATTATTATTATTATTAATATTATTATTATTATTATTATTATTACAATTAATAATAATAATATCAATAATAATAATAATAATAATAATAATAATAATAATGATAATGATAATTGTTATCATTATTATTGTAATTATTATTATTATTATTATTATTGTTATTATTATTATTAGCCTAGTGGTAGTAGTAGTAGTAGTAGTAGTAGTAGTAGTAGTAATAGCAGTAGTAGTAGTAGAGTAGTAGTAAAAGTAGTATTGAAAACAAAGAAATCATTTACTGCACTGAGTGATAACAATATACTTCTATCATGCCTGGTGGTCCCTTGGGGTAAGGTGCTCCAGCTGGGTTGTGCCTGTAACAGTTGACATCTGAGGGATGCTTTGGTAATATTTCTCACATAATGCCACTCGGGGCAGGGCGAGGCTGGTTACCTTCGCCATAAATGTCGGATCACAGTAACCCAGCCCCAGATTCCAATGCTCCTGCCTGGGCAAAAATGGATGATACGTGGAGAGACAGAAAGAGCGATAGATAGAAAGACATAGATATATACAGTAAGACAGAGGTACGCAAACACAGGGATAGAGATGGAGGTTAACGAATTTATCATTATTTTTATTTATTATTATTATTATTATTATTATTATTATTCTATCTATATACCTAGGCTACTTCTACTACTACTACTACTATTACGAATCACGCACTTGTGAGGCGAGAGTCGGGTAATGTTTTGCTCAATTTGTGTGTGTGTGTGTGTGTGTGTGTGTGTGTGTGTGTGTGTGTGTGTGTGTGTGTGTGTGTGTGTGTGTGTGTGTGTGTGTGTGTGTGTGTGTGAAGAAAATTGAACCAAACTTGGCAGAAGATTCAGGACCCTTGTAGGAGTTAATCTTTTGTTTTGCTAGTACAACTGGTCGGGGATAAGGACACGTGGTAAGATCAACTTACGGGAAGGGCTGAGAGCAAGGCAAGGATGAAAACGATGCGACTTTGAAAACAATCAGTTAAAGGTTAAGGACATATGGATGGGTTAAATATTTGACCCTAGAACTCATTTTTTTTTTTTTTATTTAGACCAGACATGGTGGAAGGGTCAAGGATCTGCCAACGATGAAGAGGTTTAATTTAGCAAATAATGGGTCATTGGTCAGGATCATAAGACAGGGTCAAATCAAACCACTCTGATCCAATTTTTACCAAACATGGCAGGAGAGTTGAGACTAAGACATAAATGAAATAAATCGATTTTGAGAAAAGTTGGTTGAACGTCAGGGTCACAGGGCCGCGTCAAGTGTGCAGGCTTAGACCAGCTGTATGAAGCCGGTGTTATGCTCTTCGGTGCTCTTTATTTGTTGTTGTTGTTGTTGTTGTTGTTGTTGTTATTATTATTATTATTATTATTATTATTATTATTATTTTTATTGCTTGCAGCAAAGTTTCGATTCAGCATGCATGTTGGTCAGTACCGTAAGTTTTTCTGTCTGTCTGTTTGTTTTTCTGCACTCTGCAGGTCACAATTTTATACCAATCGTTCTGAAAAAAAAAAAAAAAAATCAGAAGGTAGATATCCATAAAGTCTGGAAGCCAAGTGTTTTTCTTCAAAATCGGTCAAAGGCCCTGAGCGCAATAAAGCGCGAAAAATCTCGTCAAATGACTCCCTGCACTCCAGTGAAAACTAAGCAGAGGAGTGAAAAACATTGCACAAGGAATTATCCATATTTTCACACCCAAAATATTTCAGCTGTGCTGAAATGGTTTGAAATGGCTAGATATGTGTCTTACGAACAAAATCAGTACATAATATGGGAGGCTATCATCTTCACTTCTATTCCACATCTTTATTCAAATTTCAATCCACTCGAACTGGCAAGCGCTCCGCCTATTCCAGTTTCACTGTTCGCTGGAATCTTTTGATTTAGCAAGCTTGTTGGTCAATACTGTATGTTTGTCAGTGTCTCCGTTGGTTTGTTTGTGTACATTCTACAGACTAAGTCAAAATTTTGCACCAACCATTCAGAAAATAATTCAGTAAGTATACATCCATAAACCCCAGTGTCACGGGGTTTTTATAATATCACGGTAATTTTGAAATAAATGCTTAAATATTATTCAATTGATAATAATATTCAATAATATTGAAGAGCAGGGACAATGATTGTCTTACTAAATCAAACAACGATTACTTTACGCTGGCCTGCTTCGCACGATTCTCTCAGAACGAGAATTTACAAACTTTCTCAACAGTACACAGCAGAGACTAATTACTCACAATTGCTGAATTAGTACTGTTAGCCTCTGGAGAAAGTTACTTCACCCCTGACAATAAATAACTAATACTAATAATAATATCAGGTCCTTGCTGATGCATTAACTCCTAGGTGACACAACGGATTTTAAGTTAATACAAGACTGGTCTAAGTACCAGTTATGAATAGTAAAACGTCTATGCAAGCTAGGAGCTATGTGGGAAATAAGCTTAATTACGGAGAAATGAAACAAGAGTTTACTTTACATTAAGCTCAAGGAAAAGAACTGTTAAATTTATTAATTACAAAAATAAATTTAACGTTACATTTCAAATCAAATCAATGAGACGCACTCACTCACTCACACAAAAGCTAAATACTTACGCCTAGGAAAAACACCTTAATTAAACTCTTAAACTAGGATTACAAAAGGAAATACCGGTCGATGAATGCTATGTATCACCCGAGGGGTGGGAGGACTGGATTAACTGTCTCAGTGGAGCTTGGGTGCTAGCGACCTCTCACACTTCTTGGAGCACAGGACCTTCCTCCGTCACAACAAACACTCGACTGCCCAAGTCGTGGGAAAGAAAAGCGGAGCACTCGGCCGCATTTTCTAACGGTCGGGTGAGCAGGGGCGAACAATAAAAAAACAATAGTATCGCTCAGTACAGCACTTAGTGACGTGCATTAAATCGGTCACTTTTGAAAACGGTGACGAATGTTTTGAAAAGTATACTCCGAAATGGAGAGAGAAACGGTTAACTGAGCGATACACAGTGAGTTTTCCACTAATAGTTCGTGGCTTCTCACAAAAGGGAAATGTCGTGAATTGATTCGTGACACCCAGAAGCCTATGGTTTTTCATCAATATTAGTCTAAGGCCTTGGGCTGGGTGGGGAGTTGAAACCTCTCAATGGCCGTGGATCTGGAAATGGTCGGAACCCATTGGCTGACTGCGGCACTTTTTTTTTTTCTCTTTTTTTTTTAAAGAAAATTTCAAAAATCGATTTTGTTTCTTACCAAACTGAAGAGAAACGTCTGGTGTACCTGTCAATGCAATTTTTAGCTTCCTAAACCCATCCTTTGCTTCACAATGAAGTGCAAAACATATCTTCAAATGACTACCTACACGCTGGTGAAAACTAAGCAGAGGAGTGAGAAAAAAACATCACAAAAAATATCCATATTTCCACCCCCCAAAATTTCAGTGGTGATGAAATGGATTGAAGTGAATCCATATTCCAACCCAATCCATCTGGCTAGCATTCTGCCTACGGCAGCGTCATTATTATTATTACACACACACACACACACACACACGCACACATTGACGGTATCTCAGTAAAAATTATACACAACCTCAAATTAGTGATTCAATTAAGGAGCAGCCAAATCTATGAAGCGGGTTTGTGGCTTAACTCCTAGGATAAGCAATTCGCTCGACCAAACTTCTGTGAAAACCTGTTTATGGAGCCGATTTTTCGACTCTTACAGACGTAAAAAGTGTTATGCCCAAGATCTAGAGCCTGAATTTACACACCTTATGCTGCATACCTGAGCATTCTAGACCAACTGGTTACAGAGCTCTAGCCTGTCAAAGATCGTCAAAAACTGACACCGGCAATCCTTGCATATATGGAAAGAAAAAAAAATAAATGCATCAACATCAATTTTTGTATTATAGAATGAAAGAACTTGATTTTACCTACCAGAAAATGTATATACCATTCTCATATGTCAAATGTTTACCATGTAGCCACATCAAGAAAGTAGCTGGAGGTACAGGGAATATGAAGGGGTGGGGGTAGTATGAAGAGGTGGTGCGGGGAATGTGAGGGAGGAAGATGAAGGGAGGATGGTGGGGGGAGTGTGGCATGGAAACTTCAGCTTTATAGAGTTGGTAGGAGGAGCTGTGAGTCCGGTCACAAGCGAGGGAGGGGGAGAGGGAACAAAAGGTTTGGAGCAGAGGTAGGTGGCGAGAGGACGGTGGGGGAATTACTCCCCCGCCACCATGGGTGGGGCCCGGATCCTCCCCTCTCCCTACTCAGGACTTAGTTCTCATTGGTTTGCATCGACATACGTCACAATCGAGCCGAAGCAAAGTGTCCACAGTTTTTTTACAAAGCCTCCTCAATTGATCTTATTAGGCATCAAGCGAAATTCTGGAAAAGGGTCGATCGATCCTATATTACAGTAGAACTTTAGGGGTAGAAGCAAAAGGGGAAGGCTGAAGTGAATACCAATCTCTCTCTCTCTCTCTCTCCCTTCGACCTGTGTAATTATGCCTCCATGTCTTATTCATTTACTTCTTCCCCTCTGATCCATATCCTTCTGACTTATCAATCTTGTGTTCTTTCATGTCACTTCCGACCATTCACATATGAATTTCTTTGTAAAATAATTTTTTCTTCTTGTTTTCACTTTTTTTTTTTAGTTTTTTTCCTGCTCATGCTTTCTTTTCTCTGTTTACTCGTATCTACACATCACCTATTTCCAAACTTCCTGTAATTCTTCATTAACTTCTCTTTATGTGTGTGATTGTTTCTAGACCTTGTCCTTGCCTTCTGCAGCAACTAGTTAGTACCCCACCTTCATGTAGTAGCAATCAGTGTACAGTGCCACTCTACACCCACTGCACTGGTAGTGCATTTCCATCTCTACTTGCTGCCGTCACTGGATATTCAGGCAGATACGGCACCACCCATGGAGCATTTTCCAAATTTGTCCCGACTCCCTAACAGACATGTTTATCGACAACAATGGACGTGAACAAGCAAGTGACTTTTGCAGTGGGTATTACAGTTCTCACCCTGCAGCGACGCTGCTATAAATTCACATTCGTTCTGACGTCATTATTCCACACATTATCGTTTCGTGGCGAGGATGACAGAACACGTGTTGGTAGTACAGGTAACATGATATAAGAGAGGCCACACAACAGACTGGGTTTGCAGACCAGTGGCTGGAAAATGTGTTTTTGTTGGATAACACTAATTTCACCCATACTCCACCATGTAGCTTTGGATAAGAACACCTTTTGCCACTGGAAATATGGTTAAATGTCCTTCAAAAAAAAGTATTGTACGTGCAGCCAGCTGTGATGGTGGTATGGGAGCAAATAAGCGCGTCCTGGCTGAGTGTGGATGCGTGTGTTGGCTGCAGCCAGTGAGAATGTAACTGGGCCGTGAGCCTCTTTTGCTGATTATCTGTCGGTACTGTACAGTACATGGCGGTGTGTTTAGCGGGAGTTTTTGCCACTACATTCGTCAGCCTCTACCGTAGTGCTCTGTTCGTAACAGGCAAAAATGAATTCTCACTGTTATACGGCCTACCCGAATAACTTTATGGAGGGGAGCATAGCATATTCATATTCTTTAAGGTACTTATCTTCATTCTAATCAGTGTTTTTGTTTTGCTTAAACAATCAAGTTTTGCCAGAAAATGGGTCAAAAGTTCAGCAAAATAAAATAAATGAAAAAATATAAAATATATTAATATTAGCGTCATAGACATGGCCAAAATATTATAAGACTCATAATTTACACTCAAAAACCGTTCCTAGAAAATAATGGATATTCTACCATAAACATTTTAAAAAGTTAAGGTTGTGAGAATATTTACGAACGTTGAGAACGTTTTCTGGCATTTTATGATTTGACCTGAGAACACCTTATGTCACGCGACCTCTCATATATTAGATACGAGTTTTGCAAGAGTACCGTAGGTATGAATAATGAATTACAATTTCCTGATTAAAGTGCACAGAAGTCAAAAGGTTAAAAGACTAAAATAAATCCTCAGTACATGCTGACAAGTAACCAGCTAAGAGACAGATAATTTTATCCACACTCCAAAGATAATAAAAAGAAATATTGAACCATACAACAATTACATTATTTATTTTACCCCAGCATAGTAGAAAAATATGTGTACAGGTATCAAACAAAATACAAACTACATCAGTCTGTCCATAGCCAGTATGTTAACAACTTTGTTATGGCGTTACTATTATGAATCATAGCTAACCTGAAATTTGGTGAAAACTGCTGAAACAGTAAAGTTTTAGTGTGGTCTGTTTTGGTCATACGGACGGTTGGTACCACTGACATGAGTTGCCATTTGCTACAGGTGACAAACTTTTGGATGAGAGCATATTTTTGATAACTATGCAAAGTATATATATATATATATATATATATATATAACAGTTGTGTTTTTTCCAACTGCTACTTTTACTTCACATATATATGAACAGTTTCTTATGTGTTTTCTTTTCTAATTTCACGTAAAGAACACTGGAGTTCAATTACCTAACACATGACCGGAATTTGGTTCTACTTCTTTATTAATTTAATTTTTGCTTAGCTTCATTTGGTAAATATAAGCTGTGATTGTCATTATCTGTCTTCAAACAACGTTGTTACATATGAGGATAGAATCAGTGTATAATGATAATCGAAAACTTTGTTATAATTGGCGAAATGAATCTCACAAACTTGAGTTTCAACATATGACCCAGAAGGCTGAAGGCTGTGCACAACTATTCGTGGGCTTCATTCTAGGTTCAGTTTGTCTCTTACGGAATAAGCACTGCTTACAGGTGCTACCATCCATCTTTGTGATTATTTCCTGGTTCTGCATTCGTGTGGTAGCACTAGGGTAACCCGAACGATGACCACTGTTCATTGTGCCTTCCTCCCAAAAGCTCCTAACCCACCTTTCTACGGTTTTGCTTACACCAAATGTTTGAACTATTTGTTTGGGATTGTTTCCTCCTAAATAAAGGTCTATCATGTCTTCTCTCATCTTTCCAGTAATTGGACGCATTTGTTCTGTCCTTTCCATACCGAAGTATACGGTATACTGGGTCTGCCTGTCATTTTGTGGTAAAATGTAAGATGTAACGGCCAAGCAGTCATCTGATCAAATATGGTTAACATTTCGTCTCTCAGACGCAACTGTTCTAGGAACTGGATAAGGCCTCGAAATTTCCTGGGTTCATTTATACTGCCATCTCATCAGAAGCATACTGTATATGAAGCTTGAGAAAAGTCAGACTAGGGATGGATGGTTGCGGAGAGAAAGGACGTGTGCTGATCTCTCCTCCAGATTTTAGGGCTGCCCCACCGGCAATAGTTTTTTGCGCTTCTTCCTAATAAAGTTAGGTTAGCTAGCGTTCATATTCCTCCCTACCCTTATTAGAGATATAGCAGGTGTCTGTATCTGTTTACTGAGATTGCCTTTGCATTCTCACCTCTGGAGTGTACCCCCCACTGATCGCTCTGGGTTGTGAGTTACACACAGGTGTGTCCTCTCGAGAGTGGTTTGAGAGGGTAATCTCAGGCAAGGTGTGTCTTCCCCGGGTTATTTGTCCCTTGCTTGGTTTTCTCCTTTTTCCCACTTCCCCCTCACGGGGGGAGTGGTTACTATGACGGACGCCCCTGCTGCCTCCCCCCCCTTCATGGGGGGAGGTCGTCCTGACGAATGTAGGAACGACCGGACTGACCACCCCCAGACTGACGGACGCCAGACTCGAGCCCCACTTGACATTCCGATAGCAAATGCGACATACGTCACCATCCATGTGCTAGGTTCCACTCTCCTGTCCAGTCTCAATCCCTTCCTTATCAAGAAAGTGACTGACCACTGTGCGGGAGAAGTCGAACAAGTGAAAAAACTTGCTAATGGAGATCTGGTCAAAACTGTAAACTCGGCACAGGTAAAGGATTTGTTGAAACTGTGCAAATTCCAATGTTACGATGTTGAAGCCAAAATCCCAGTTTCCATGAATTCTTGCAAGGGTGTTGTCACTTACAGGGATCTCATGGTGATGAGCGAGGACGAGATCGTAAGTGAATTGGCGCAGCAAGATGTCATTGAGGCTAAATTCATAACTCGCTACTCAGAAGGCATAAGGACGAAGACAGCAACTATCATCTTGACGTTTGCCAAATCTTCTCTTCCTAGTGATATCAAAGTTGGTTACGAAATCATTCACGTTCGGCCATACATCCCTAACCCTTTGCGTTGCTTGAAATGCCAGCTGTATGTGCATGGTATAAATACTTGTCAGGCTTCCCAGCCAGTGTGCAGCAAGTGTGCAAGCCAGGGTCATGATGCGGAAAGTTGCACATCAGAGATAGTAAGTTGCTTTCACTGCAAGGGTACTCACTCCACATCCTCTAGGGACTGTCCCAAGTGGAAGGAGGAGAAGGAAGTCTGCACAGTGAAGGCAACTGAAGGTATTTCTTACTACGAAGCTAGGAAAAAGGTGAAGGAGTTGCATGCAACTCCCACGCCGAATAGGTCCTATGCTTCGGCGGTAATGTCCCCTCCTGTGATGTACTCTGTCAAGATGCAGACTGACCCTGTCCTTCTCCCTCCTGCCACTCACAGTACATCTCCATCTCGACATCCTGTCCGCTCCAACTCTCTCACTGACATCTCTAAGGTTTCAACTTACTCTCAGGTTGCTGCTGCCTCTCCATCAGTACGGCCTAAAGCGAAGCCTGACAAGCCTACTAAGAATAACATGACCACCCTCACGAAACAGTCACGTCCTCATGTCCTTCCGGTTCCTACTCCAGCGAGGGAGAGAAAGGTTAGCTCTTCCTCGGGGGAGGCTGGGAACCTAGTTATTGATGAAAATATGGAGGTTTCCATCAACAAGCACCGGGAGAGGTCCCCTGGTAGTCGCTCGCCTTCTGGCGGGCGACAAAAAAGATGAAGCACACTGGCCCCCAACGAAAATCTTAAACCGCCACATTCACTTTATTACAGTGGAATTGTAGAGGTGGCGGGAATAAATTACCAAGTATAGCAATCTCGCTTTCACTACACAGGCCAGACGTTGTTTGTTTACAGGAGACGCGCCTGGAGGATCATCCTGATCCTCCACAATTCAAACACTACCACTCATATAGAAGATATGAAGGTCACGGAGTTGCTATTTACACACACAAATCACACCCACAAATGGAAGTGATTCTAAATTCTACTCTGGAAGCTGTCGCGTGCAGAGTAAAATTTAATAACACATATCTGTCTATTTCCTCTCTGTACTGTCCTCCACATGGCCTCATCGATAGTGATGCTTTAAATTCACTATTTGAACATCTTCCTAACAATAAGTTAGTGTCGGGCGATTTTAACGCCCATCACTATCAGTGGGGTAGCTTGAGGATGGTCGTGAGGAGCAAGTAGCCGACCTAATACTACAGTCCAACCTCTGTCCTCTGAACGATGGTAGAGCAACTCGTGTAGATGATCGTACTGGTAACTTTTCAGCCATTGACTTATCTTTGGCCTCCCCTGGTATACATCAAGATTTCTCATGGGACCCTTACGACGACTCCTTGGGAAGTGACCATTTACCCATCTGTCTCTCTTACACATGCGACATCATTTCGGACCCTCCACCTCCAAAATTTAACTATAAGAAAGCAGATTGGGGATCCTTCTCACATTGGTTGATGCCAGATTGCCGACAAGCATTAAGAAAACGCAATTGGAGAAACAGGATTTTTGATAGTCAGCCCACTGAGAAAAATTTTATTGCATACAAACAGGCATGGGCTGAGGCAAGGAGAATAATAAGAAGGGCCAAACGTGACTTCTGGCGGTCCTTTGTGTCCACGGTGACTCGTACAACACCATTACGTAAAGTCTGGTCTACTGTAAGAATATTAAATAATAAAAGCCCGTATTTCCCTGTCACCACCCTGCAGGTTAATAATAACATCTATGACGAGCCCGTGGACGTTGCTAACATCCTCGCCAGGAGTTTTTCTCATGTAAGTAGCTCAGCCAATTACGACCCGCGTTTTCAACATCATAAACACACGGCTGAGCTACAGATATTAGACTTTGCCACAGAAGACATAGACTCCCCGTACAACCAAAAGTTTACGCTAGATGAACTGCTCCTTGCCCTTAAATCCTGTAAAGACACCAGCCCTGGACCAGACACCATCACGTACGGTATGATCCACCATCTTAATCAGGACAACCTGATTAAGATGTTAGCATTGTACAATGAGATTTGGGCATCTTGAACGTTCCCAAACTCATGGCACTTTGCGCATGTCATACCGATACCCAAAGAGGCTGGTCGTCTTATGAATCTCACTTCATTTCATCCTATTGTGTTAACTTCTTGTCTATGTAAGGTCATGGAACGTATGGTAAACAATAGGCTTCTTTTTGTTTTAGAGTCGAAGAATTTGTTAAATTATCAACAATGTGGCTTCCGTAAATACAGAAGTTCACTAAATCATTTAATGAATTTGGAGCATTGTATTGCAGAGGCATTTGCCAATAAAGAATTCATGATAAGGGTGTTCTTGGACATCCATAACCCCTATGACATGACATGGCGACACGGTATACTAATGAAGCTCTATGCTTATGGTCTAAGAGGAAATTTGCCTATTTTTATTTCAAATTTCTTAAGGGACACGACTTTCTCTGTCAAATTGCCCTGTAACGTAACATAGGATATATTTATCCAGGAAAACGGGGTGCCACAGGGAAGTGTGCTTCGTCCTACTTTATTTAGTATTAAAATCAATGATATTCTGTCATCAGCCCCCATCCCGAGGAATCTTAAATACTTGCTCTATGCTGACGATTGTGAAATATGGCACTCTTCCCATAATGCACAATTTTAAGCTGGGCGGATTCAAGCAGCCCTTGACTCCATCCACCAATGGGCCTTGCAGTAGGGTTTAGGTTTTCCATCCGTAAGTGTGCCACTGTAGTCTTCACTAATCATAACGTACCTAATTTGTGCTTAACTTTGGATAATCAGGTGGTACCTTTTCAAAATTCTGTAAAGTTTTTAGGAATACTTTTTGATCATAGAATGAATTTTAAACTTCACATTAATACTTTGCTTGCTCGTTGTGATAAACCGTTAAATGTCCTCAAGTACCTAGCAGGTACTACCTGGGGTGCCAACAGAAAATCTTTATTAATGATGTATAAGTCCCTTATTCGATCGAAGCTAGACTTTGACGCACAGGTGTATGGCTCGGCATCCGATGCCACGCTGAAAGGATTGGATATGCTACACAATAAATGTCTGCGAATGTGTCTTGGAGCCGTCTGGTGTACCCGTTTAGCTCATATGGAAGTGGAGGCGAATGTGCCTTCCC
Source organism: Coenobita brevimanus (assembly GCF_032717465.1). Classification (NCBI taxonomy): domain Eukaryota; kingdom Metazoa; phylum Arthropoda; class Malacostraca; order Decapoda; family Coenobitidae; genus Coenobita; species Coenobita brevimanus. The sequence goes on along the minus strand of NC_136959.1, from coordinate 36,189,960 downwards.
TCCGTATTCGCCTTGACCACCTGGCTTGGTCCTATGGACTTCGAACATTTAGGAAAAGTAATATCGGCAATGTGGCCTGTACCCCCCTGGGTCAATACCACCACCTTCTGTGGGGGGTGCGTCAGCCACTTGCCGTTCGCCTCCACTTGCTGACTCAGGAGCTTGGTGTGGACCCCAGTGACTGACAAGTTGATGTTTAAAAATATAGCGCCTTGGGAGCTACCTGGCTTTACTGTTGATGTTACATGGCTCCCAGCACCAAAGGCCAAGGCGCCAGAGGCGGAGGTCCACCACTTGTTTCGTAACATCATCATTCGTCACTTGGGGTCCCACCACTTGTATACCGACGGCTCCAAGCCGAGTGAATGTGTGGTTGCAAGTGTGTGGTCAACTGAATGTGCCCTCAGGTATCGGTTGCCGACTCATACATCTGTGTTTACCTCTGAACTATTTGCTATTGACAAAGCCATAGACTATGCTCTCAATTCTAGGCATGACTCATTTGTCATATTTTCAGATTCAAAATCAGCCCCTCAGGCAATTGCATCTTGTACTACGGACTTGCATGAGATCCAGGGCCGCATCATTAATAAGTTGCATTCATGCAACAAGTCATTCACGCTGATCTGGGTGCCTGGTCATTGTCGTATCTACGGCAATGAGCAGGCTGACTTACTTGCAAAGTCGGCTGTAGAGCTCGAGGAGACTTGGGACGTTCCTCGTGATCTACTGTCGAGTCTCTCTCTCGGAAAGAAATCAGTAAATCTTCTGCGGCAAGGTCAGTGGACCAGACTTAATATTCCATCTTGTAAACCATACCTGGGTGACTGGGACACTGCCAACCGTCCCAGTCGTCTAGAGGAAAAAGTGTTGGCACGGTTATGGCTTAATGCCACTATATTAACGCACATGAAACCTTATATGGAAAGACAATTCCCACCGCACTGTGACATCTGTAATGCAGTGTTATCTATCAGTCATATCGTCCTGCACTGTCGGCGATTTATTCGTGAGCGTGCTTCACTTATAAATTACTGTGGCGCAGCAGACGTCCCCTTCACCCTTTCCACCATCTTGGGTGATGGGGACATTGTTATGACTGATAAATTGATGGCTTTCCTGAGAGAGACTGGACTGATCAGAGTGATGTGACTTTTTTACTGTGTGGTTATGGTTTTTATCAACTGTAAATATGTATATATTGAACTGTTAATTAGGGTTGACAGTTGACGTATTTGAAATAGTTCCTCCACCCACTGATCTATTTCTAATATTGATGTCCCCTACATTAAGCCAAGTTCCTCGCCTGACAGTCACCAGCTGATGAGTGCAAGTGTGCAATATAGGAAGGTATTGGGCACTTGCAGTCGATGGTGGTCTGCTGGGCGAGGTTCTTCACTTTTTGTACAAATTATGTAAATACAGTATACCATCTTGCTTAAGTTATTCTAATTAGGGCCGACAGCTGACGTATATGGAAATGTTCCTGACTCGTCTGGTTCCCTTTCATGTATTGATGTCCCCTATATTAGGTTGTGCCTCGACTGACAGTCACCAGGTGATGAGTGCAGGTATGTAATGTAGAAAGGCATTTCATATCTGCAGTCAATGGTGTTCTCTTGGTCGAGGCTTTTTTACCATTAGTGTAGGTCTAGTCATTTGTCTCTTAGGATTTAGTATAGGTTAGCCATTTGTCTGTCAGGCGATTAGTTTTAGGGTCTTTAGATTAGGCATTTTAGTTTATAAGTAATATAAGGTTAAAAATATAAAAAATATAAAAATAATAAAAATAAAAATAAAAAAAATAAAATAAAAATTATTATATATATATATATATATATATATATATATATATATATATACATATATATACACACGTGTGCATGAAAGTGTGTATGTTCATATGCATGGATGTGTGTATGTATGTATGTATGTATATATATATATATATATATATATATATATATATATATATATATATTATAGTATATATATATATATATGTTCGTATATATATGTATATATGTATCATTGTATATACATATTGTTACATAGCCTATGATTTCATCATCCTTTGTGTAATTTTAACGCACAGTTGCTGCATGTTTGATCACGAGCGTGTTCTGCCTCAGTCCACCCCTTCTACCGTTATAGTAGAGTAAGTCGTTCTCTCTGTTATACTTTGCGGGATTTTCAGCTCTCTGTCCCCATGGCTTCATTTGCGCGTCCTTCCTACAAGTTGTATCAAGCTCTCCTGGCCCCTATATAATGAGCTCAGTCTCTGCATCATTGCCACTTAGATCTGCTCCTCATTTTGTTCACATCTCTGTCCTCCCCTGTACAGACATTATTATTGTGAGTGCTCAAGAAATCTCCAAACATCTAGCAGCTGTGTGTAATTTGAGTATAACTGTTGTATTTTTTCTTGTACTTTGTAGCATAAGGTTGATTCTTGGGCCTAGTGAGGTTTTTGATTGATGTTGGGTTTTATGTCAGTCATTTTTTATAATAGTTTGTATCTGTAATAATTTATCTGGCATTCAATGAGTATTATCTGGTATCTCATTTTATCAGGGCTGACTTAGATAAATTTACTCTTGCTAATTTTGTGTTAATAGAGGCTATTGCAGTTAACCATATATTTAACCTGTTTATTTGCCAGTACATTATCCTTATGAGTCCTGAATGTTTTGTTGTTAGTTTGAGCATTAAATTTTAACTTATAATTTTACCAAACTCTTTGTTTTGAACCTGGAACTTTACGGGACGGTAGTAATTTTTAGTATTCTCACTTAAAGTGTACATTATCTTTCTCTGTTCCGTAACATAAATTTGGCGACCTCTTATCAGGATATTCAGGATATTATCATAAGGATATTGCTTGATATTTTGTGACTGTTACTTATTAATTATGTCTACTATTACTACACTTGATGAAGCCAAAGTTTTTTTGTCAAATGTGCAAACAGTGTGTGATATAGAAAACAGAACAAAGAATGAACTTAAGCTTGTTGCTCAACAATTGGGAATTGCAGTTCACTCTCATCATTCTAAAGATCAAATTGTTGGCATGATTAATAAAAGCTTGTTTAATGTAACTCCTCCAAATGAGCAAACGCAGATTGAATTAGCTAAGTTACAGCTAGCTCTGCAGGAGGCTCGTGCTAAAGAAGCTGAATTTCAGGCAAATGCTAAGCAGGCGGAGTCTCAGGCTTGTATTCAGGAGGCACAGATACAGGTACAAATTGAACTTGCCAGGATTCAGGCAGACCATGAGTATCGCATGAAACAAGGTGGAACTGGATCATCTAGCTCTGATGATTTTGATGTGGCTAAAAATGTTAAACTTGTCCCTCCTTTTAATGAATCTGATTTAACAAAGTATTTTCAGTTGTTTGAGAGGGTAGCTACAGGTTTTAATTGGCCTAAGGAGTATTGGCCAGTACTCCTTCAAACTGTTCTCACCAGTAAAGCTCAAGTAACTTATGCATCTTTGCCTCAGGATCAATCTGATAATTATGATGTAGTTAAGAGCTTGATTCTTAAGGCCTATGAGCTTGTTCCTGAAGCTTATAGAGTAAAATCTAGGACAACTTACAAGCAAGATAAGCAATCCCATGTTGAGTATGCAAAAATCAAAGAAGATCTGTTAGAGCAGTGGTTAAATTCTAAGAATGTGGATTCTGATTTTGGTAAATTTAAGCAGATGATTTTGCTGGAGGATTTCAAAAGGTGTATTAGTAAAGATGTAACCCTATATCTTGATGAGAAAAGAATAGATAATTTGTCTGATGCTGCAGTTTTAGCTGATGAATATGTTCTCACTCACAAGAGATATTCTAAAGAAAAAGGGAAAGCTGAGAGTAAGTACGTTGCCTTTACTCAGAGTACAGGTAACAGGAAAGAGAATAAGGATGATGTTTCTCAGGAAGTAAATACCAGCTTCACCTCTAGATTTCAGAAAAGTAAATGTACTTATTGTAGTAAGCTTGGTCATACTACGGAGACATGTTTCAGGAGACAGCGTGATGTGAACAAAAAGGAGTCTTTAAATATTCAGTCAGTTGGTCTAGTGTCCACTCTTGAGAGTTCCCAGAATTCTTTAACTGAGTTAACTGAACCTGCTTTGAGGGGTAACTTAAATTCTCATGATGGAGCTCCTCTTTTGAGCAGTAACGTGGGTGACACTCTCAAGAGTTCATGTGCTAATTTCCTGTCTGATGGTTTTGTCAGTCCTCTGGACAGTAATAAGAGGAAATCAGTTAAAATATATCGTGATACAGGTCCTTGCCAATCCCTTATGCTGACCAGTGTTCTAGGCTCTAATGTTAATTCCTCTGATGAAACTGTAATCTTACAAGGTGTAGGGAATAATTATTTCTCTGTCCCTCTGTCCAGCGTGAATTTAGAGTCTGGTTTTGTTAATGGTTCCGTTATGGTTGGGTTGGTTGAGACACTCCCAATGTCAGGTGTAACTTTCTTACTTGGAAATGATATTGGTGGAAGTCAAGCGTGTCCAGCTCCTCAGTTGTCTAGTGAGCCAGTGGCTGCGTCCCAGGATTGTGATGTCCCTGATGTGTTCCCTGCATGTGCTGTCACTAGGGCTAAGTCTAAAGTTACTGGTGATTTAGAGGATAATGATGATGATGATGTTATCCTAGCTGACACTTTTCTTGCTAATTTGGACCACTCACCAGATGAGGCAGTACCCCGTAGTGTTGATAATTTCTCTCGTCAAGAGTTGGTTGAGTTGCAGGTTGCTGACCCTGAGTTGAAAGGTCTAGCTAACTCTGCTTACAGTGAAGAAGAGTCAGCCGGTGCTTCTACTTGTTATTATGTAAAGTCAGGAGTACTTATGAGGAAGTGGAGACCCCTAACAGCATCAGCCGACTGTGAATGGGAGGTTGTACATCAAGTTGTCATCCCTCGTGTTTGTAGGCAGGATATCATTCGAGTGGCTCATGATTCCAGTTTGGCAGGACACCTTGGAGTGAGGAAGACTGTGGCACGCATTTTGAAACACTTCTACTGGCCAGGTATCTTCAGGGATGTTTCCTGGTATTGTAAGTCTTGTCACACCTGTCAAGTTGTGGGGAAGTGTAATCAGACCGAACAGGTTGCACCTCTAGTTCCCATTCCTCCTCTTGAGGCGCCTTTCACCCGTGTGTTGGTGGATATTGTGGGCCCTCTTCCTAAGACTTCTTCAGGATTTTCTTATGTGTTGACCATGATTGATATGGCTACTTGTTATCCTGAAGCCATTCCACTTAGAAACATTTCAGCAAAGAACGTGGTTAAGGAAATGCTAGGGTTCTTCACAAAGTTTGGTCTGCCCAGGGAGGTACAGTCAGACCGGGGAAGTAATTTCATGTCGAATGTTTTCAAGCAGTCTCTGAAAGAGTTGGGCATCACCCAGATCACGTCTTCAGCTTACCATCCCCAGACCCAAGGAGCGTTGGAGAGATATCATCAAACACTCAAATCGATGCTCAAGAAATACTGTTTGGAACATCAGAAAGACTGGGATAAAGGTCTTCCATTCGTTGTGTTTGCTGGAAGAGAATCTCCAAATGAATCACTGGGCTTCTCACCTTTTGAACGACTGTTTGGCCATGAAGTAAGAGGACCCCTTAAGTTACTCAAGGAATGCTGGCTGTCGGAGGAAGATGACGTCAACCTGCTGGAGTATGTGATGAAGTTCAAAGAACGGCTGTCCACTGCTTTACAGCTGGCGAGAGAGAATTTAGGAGCTGCTCAGGAGAAGATGAAGACTTGGTATGATAAGAAGTCCAGGTTACGCCACTTTCAGCCGGGAGATCAGGTTTTGATTCTGCTACCAGTTCATGGGCAACCTCTTCAAGCCAAGTTTAGTGGTCCTTATTTCGTGGAGAAGGAACTCAGTGATGTCAACTATGTCATCGCCACACCAGATCGTAGAAAGAGCAGGCAACTATGTCACATCAACATGCTAAAGTTATATCACAGGCGGGACGAAAATAACCCAGTCTGCACTGTAGCTGTTCCACCCGAGTCTGCAAGTGAAGCTCTCCCATGCAGTATGAGCCTGAGTGATAGTTTGGGGAAGAATCCTGATATCATGAATGATCTCCAGACTAAGCTTTCTCATCTACCTCCCGAGGAAAGGCAGGAGTTTTCGGCATTACTGCAGGAGTACCCGCAAGTGTTCCGTGCCACTCCAGGAAGAACCACTGTGTTGATGCATGATGTCGATGTTGGAGACGCAAAGCCAATTAAATTGCCTCCTTACCGTGTGAACCCAGTGAAAGTTCCTCTCATCCAGAAGGAGCTTGGCTACCTGTTGGACCACAAGATGATTGAGCCCTGTCAGAGCGAGTGGAGTTCTCCTGGCACTCTGGTCCCTAAGCCGGGTGGGTCACAGCGGCTTTGCATATACTACAGACGTGTTAATCAGATAACCAAAACAGACACTTACCCTCTCCCTCGTGTGGAAGATTGCATAGACAAGATCAGAAAGGCTAGGTACATAAGTAAGTTTGATTTGTTAAAGGGATACTGGCAAGTACCTATGACTGAACGTGCTAGGGAGATCTCATGTTTTGTAACACTAGGAAAGGCTTTTGCATGTTTGGTAATGCCATATGGTATGAAAAATGCACCAGCCACATTTCAGAAGCTCATGAATGTTGTAACAGAGGGTTTGGCAGGGTGTGTTGTTTATATTGATGATGTATTAATCTTCAGTGACAACTGGAAAGATCACCTATGCCATGTCAGTAAATTTCTTGACCGTTTGGTTCATGCTAATCTTGTAGCTAATTTATCAAAGTGTGAGTTTGGTCAAGCTAAAGTTCAGTACCTTGGGTATGTAATTGGTGATGGACATGTTGCACCACCAGGAGCTAAGGTTCAGGTTATAAGTGATCTTCCCAGACCTAAAAGTAGGAAGGAGCTACAAAGATTTTTGGGAATGGTAGGTTATTACAGGAGATTTGTTCTTAACTTTTCTATTCTTGTATCACCACTTACAGACCTACTGAAAAAGGGAGTTAAATTTGTCTGGACTGATAACTGTGAATCCTCTTTCAACAAACTTAAAGCTATCCTATTAAGTCAGCCAGTGCTCGCTACTCCAAATTTTGCTAAGCCTTTTAAGTTGGCTGTTGATGCAAGTGATACAGGAGCTGGGGCTGTTTTGCTGCAAGAGGATGATCAGGGTATTGAACATCCTGTATCTTATTACAGTAAGAAGTTCACTCCACCTGAAAAGAACTACTCAACTATTGAGAAAGAGCTTTTGGCCTTGATTTTGGGTTTACAGCATTTTTCATTTTATTTGTGTTCTGGTTTTGACCCCATAATCATTTATACCGATCATAACCCACTGAAATTCCTTAGTAAGTTTAAAGATAAAAATCAGAGATTGACAAGATGGAGTCTACTTCTTCAGGAGTATTCATTAGACATACAACATGTCAAGGGGAAAGAAAATGTTATTGCAGATTGCTTATCTAAACTTTAGACAGATTGTTTTAGAGTAATAAGAAATTTCCTTTGTAAATTTCTTTTTTCTTTGTGGGGAGGTGTTACATAGCCTATGATTTCATCATCCTTTGTGTAATTTTAACGCACAGTTGCTGCATGTTTGATCACGAGCGTGTTCTGCCTCAGTCCCCCCCTTCTACCGTTATAGTAGAGTAAGTCGTTCTCTCTGTTATACTTTGCGGGATTTTCAGCTCTCTGTCCCCATGGCTTCATTTGCGCGTCCTTCTTACAAGTAGTATCAAGCTCTGCCGGCCCCTATTTAATGAGCTCAGTCTCTGCATCATTGCCACTTAGATCTGCTCCTCATTTTGTTCACATCTCTGTCCTCCTCTGTACAGATATTATTATTGTGAGTGCTCAAGAAATCTCCAAACATCTAGCAGCTGTGTGTAATTTGAGTATAACTGTTGTATTTTTTCTTGTACTTTGTAGCATAAGGTTGATTCTTGGGCCTAGTGAGGTTTTTGATTGATGTTGGGTTTTATGTCAGTCATTTTTGATAATAGTTTGTATCTGTAATAATTTATCTGGCATTCACTGAGTATTATCTGGTATCTCATTTTATCAGGGCTGACTTAGATAAATTTACTCTTGCTAATTTTGTGTTAATAGAGGCTATTGCAGTTAACCATATATTTAACCTGTTTATTTGCCAGTACATTATCCTTATGAGTCCTGAATGTTTTGTTGTTAGTTTGAGCATTAAACTTTAACTTGTAACTTTACCTAACTCTTTGTTTTGAACCTGGAACTTTACGGGACGGTAGTGATTTTTAGTATTCTCACTTAAAGTGTACATTATCTTTCTCTGTTCCGTAACAATATATATATATTTTTGCCTTAATGACCAGGGGCTCCGGCCCAATGGTCGATAGGCAAAAAAAAAAAAAAAAAAAAAAAGTCAGACTAGCCAATCACGAATATGGAACTGTGGTAGAGCTCTTATAATGTTTCACATATTTCACTTAATCTTCGGACAAAACAGGGACCCTAAATTTGTTTTTGAGTGTACACTACCATGGCAGGCATGAAACTGGTCTTGGCACGCACGCACCTCCGAGGAGCCTAAGTCACTCACTGGGCACCATAGGAAATGGTAGCAAAATCTCGGTAGTGTTCCATAGGCACAGCTGTCTTTGCAATTGCAGTTAAATTGGCACGATTCTGCAGTTACACATCTACTTCATTATCTTAGTACGTTTCACATTCATCACCTTTTAGCTCTCTCCAAATCCACGGAGGCAACGTACAGCCTGTTTACCTTCCCAAAACATTTATGGGTAATACATAGAGAAGAAGTGTTCTACACACTCCCATTCTTTTTTAAAACCTAATTATTCCTTGCTCGCCATTCTGTGTGTGTGTGTGTGTGTGTGTGTGTGTGTGTGTGTGTGTGTGTGTGTGTGTGTGTGTGTGTTAATAACCATCCTACAGTACATTTTCTAGTGTGCGCGAGGAGGAAAAAAGCTCTCATGTTAAGCATCACTCCTCTTTTCCCTTTCCCATTCGGTAAGCGAATTATTACACACAGCTTTCAATCTTTTGGAACTTACAATTCCCCTAGGCCTGTTACTATTTTCCCAGATTTATTCAATCTTTTTTCCATATATAAGAACAATTCGTCACACAATCCATCACTGATGCTCTAAACTTGTCTTTCAGAAAGTTGGGATGATTTTTTTTTCATACTCGACATTTATTGACAATAGCATACGTGAATGCCTAAACAAAGCACAAAGACAAAGTGTAATGGAGATACTGATGTGAACAGGGAAAGTTAGGGAGGCTGAAATGCAAATGAAAGGTGAATGAGAGGCAGGATGGAGAGAGGGAACTGATCGGAAGAGGAAATGAAAGAACCAAATGTTAAAAAGTAGTGAAAGGTATAAAGGAAGGGCTGATAGCGAGGGGAACCGGGAAGTGAAATGAAAGGGGAAAGCACATCTCTCGTTGGCTTTCTGAGAGAGAGACAGAGAGAGCGAAAGCGAGAGAGAGAGAGAGAGACAGGGGATTGAAATACATATTTGTATGTTCACACACACACACACACATATATATATATATATATATATATATATATATATATATATATATATATATATATACTGAACCAGGGTGACCCAAGGATGATTTTCGGGGGGTCAAAATTCAGATCAGGGTCATTTGAGTTCACCGAGTGTTCGCCATTTTCGCCCTGGCAGCTCTGGGTACCTTTGCACGCCATGTTTTGACATGGAGACTGGCATGACCTCCAACTCGGACATAGGCTCTGTGAGGTTGACCTCCGAGGTCATTTGATGCAACCCTTTAATTCATGCTTGAATGACTAGACCCAGCAGCCCATTTTTTGGCTTGGAGACTCACATGACCCCCAGTTTCGACATAGGCTATATGAGGTTGACTTCCGAGGTCATTTGAGGTCACCAGTCGGAGGTCATTTGAGGTCACCGGTAATATGAAACAGGTGCGCACAAATGCTGTGCGCTAGCCTGCGAAAGCTGAAATAAGAAGTTCTTGGATTTTTTTTTTATCCCTCTTCAAAAGCACAAGTGGTCTCCAGT
>NC_136959.1:36107375-36177375 GCF_032717465.1 Coenobita brevimanus | reverse complement strand
TATATATATATTTATATATATATATTTATGTGTATATATATATATATATATATATATATATATATATATATATATATATATATATATATATTTATTTATGTATATATATATATTTATGTATATATATATATATATATATATATATATATATATATATATATATACACACACAGATTTTGTCTGTTCAGAAAATATCCGACCTTAGGTTCTAAAAAAGTAAATAGCTCTCTTTTTGAGTTAGGAAACTGATCTCCCTCAAAATAGGCACCTTCTGACTTGACATACGAACCTCAGCGGTCTTTCCAATACCTGAAACATTATTCAACGTCGATTCCGGTATCTCCATTTGTCTACCTATTGCCAGACGCGCTAATCCTGTAAGGGGTGGCCACAAACAAATCGCCTGCATGTCGCCCTGTCCCCCGGCATTTCACTGCCCTGTTCCCGGCTCTCACCCCCCTCTCTCATGTACCTCTCCACTCCATCCTTCCATCTCGTCTTTGGCCTCCCCCCGTCTCTCCCCCCTTCCCCCTCACTCATATACACTCTCCTCATCAGCCTTTCACTCTCCATGCTTTCCACATGGCCAAACCACCTCAGTGTGTTTCTCGTAACTCTTCCTATCACATTCACACCGCAATGCTCCTTCACTTCCTCATTTGTCATTCTGTCTCAGTGTGACGCCACATGCTTCTTTCAAATAACTCATTACCAGTGCCCTCGCTCTTGACTTCTGTCCCTCCAACAAGGTCCAAGCTTCACTTTCATACGTTAGAGTTGGTATCACATTACTGTCATGTAGTAACTTTTTCACTTTCATGCTCACTTACCTCTTTCTTATCACTGCTTTCAGGGAACCAGCAACCTCTCTTCCTTGCTGTACCCTTTCAATCACTTCACCCTCTAAACTTCCACCCTTACTCTCATCACACTATCCAACTACTTAATTTCACTCACGTTTTCCATTTCCTCCTCATTGAACCTCACTGTATATTCACTGACTTCACTTCTCTCGAAGACCATAACTTTACTCTTCCCTATAATCACCTTTGGATTCCTTTTCTTACACACTCTCCTAGATTCATCCTCCAAGCCTTGCAGCTCCCCTTTGTCTTCGCTTAACAACTCAGTATCATCTGCAAACTACAGTACAGGGAGTTTCCAAACACTGCCCTCTCTCATTAGGGCCGTTCCAGCATCCACTGACTTACCCTGTATCTCTTTTATAATCCCATCCAAATACAGATTGAATAACCATGGATACTTGACACATCTCTGTTTCAATCCAACCTTCAAAAAGAAAAAGTCACTCAGTTCACTATCCACATGCACTGCAGCCATAGCACCCTCACACATACTGTTCATGGCATTCAACAACTTCCCATCTTCTCCATATATACTTAATACTTTCCACAATCCTTGTCTATCCACCCGGTCAAATGCTTTCTCCAAATCTATGAAGGCTGCATTCAACTTCTTTCCCTACTCTAGACTCTTTTGCACTAAAGATCTAAGAACGAATATCTAATCTACACAGCCTCTTCCCTTCCCAAAACCTCGCTGTTCTTCTCCAACTAATTCATCTGTTATTTCCCTAACTCTGTCAATAAGTATCCTACCATATGTTTTTCCTATTACACTAAGAAAAGAAATGCCCATATGTTTACCACATACTTTTTTTTTCCCCTTTTCCTTTGTACAGGGGAATAATTATACCTTATTTCTAATCCTCAGGAACTCTACCTTCCTCCCAGACCAATCTGCACATCTTCCACATCCATTCAAGTACTATCTCTCCCCCATGCTTCAGCATTTCACCATACACTCCATCAATTCCTGGGGCTTTCCCCATTTTAAATTTCTTCATTGCTTCCACAACTTCCATCCTACTGATTTCTTCCTCTCTTCTCACATCCCTCCGTCTCCCAGCCATTCCTCAGCCAGTTACACTCACATTACTTTCATTCTCTCTTCATCTGCTCATTGAACAGGTACTGTAACTTGCTAAGACATTTAGTGAGAAGTTATACCTTATGTACAATGAACATGAACTGTGCAGCAAGTGTTTGTTGTGAGATATTGTGGGTGTGTAGCATAGGTTAGCGATACCTTAGTGGCAGGTGTGTGGGGACGTAAGGACGCCGGGCAACGACGGACGTCATTGAACAGGCACTGTAACTTGCTAAGACATTTAGTGAGACATTATCTTTATGTACGATGAACGTGAATTTGCAGCGAGTGTCCATGAAGGAATTCTTTGGGTGTGTAGTGTAGGTTAGTGATACCTTAGCGGCAGGTGTGTGGGGACGTAAGGATGCCGGTCAACGATGGACGTCGTTGAACAGGCACTGTAACTTGCTAAGACATTTAGTGAGAAGTTATACTTTATGTACAATGAACGTGAACTGTGCCGTGAGTGTCAGTGAAGGAATTCTGTGGGTGCATAGCGTAGGTTAGCGATACCTTAGCGGCAGGTGTGTGGGGACGTCAAGACGCTGGGCAACCACGTGCGTCATTGAACAGGTACTTGCTAAGACATTTAGTGAGAAGTTACTTACAATTCTTGGTAGTAACTATATAACCAAACCATACGTGCTCCCTACGTGTCAACAAGTGTGTTGGTGGAGGGTTAGTGCCCTTCCCTGTAAAACAAATAACTCAAAGTCAAATGGCCACCCCTTATGGGATTATGGCATCTGGCAATAGATAGATAGATAGATTTTATGTAAAATGAACGTGAAATGTGCAACGAGTGTTCATTGAGGGATATTGTGGGTCCATAGCGTAGGTTAGCAATACCTTAGCAGCAGGTGTGCAGGTGATGTAAGGACGCTGGGTAACGACAGACGTCAGTGGACAGGCACTGTACCTTGCTAAGACATTTGTTGATTATTTATGATTTATATAAAATGTTTGTGATATGTGTCATGAGTATTCGTTGTGGGATGTGGGTGCATAGTGTATGTCAGCGATACCTTAGCGGCAGGTGAGCAGGTGATGTAAGGACGCCACGCAACGACGGACATCAATGGACAGGTACTGTACCTTGTTAAGACAATTGTTGATTATTTATGATATATAATAAAATGTTTGTGATATGTGTCACGAGTTCTTGTCGAGAGATATTATCATGTGTTGGGGGAACCTTGGGGGAAGGAGGGAAAATATATATATATATATATATATATATATATATATATATATATATATATATATATATATATATTTATATAAATATATATATATATATATATATATATATATATATATATATATATATATACACAGTAGGCTATCGATCTTTGATTAATCTTACTTCGATATTTGGTACTTTGATTGGACTCACCTGCCCGTCCAAATTTCATACTTCATTTTCAAAAATCGTGCTTCGATCACACAGGCCGGGTTCCGAGTGCAAGTTGATGCTCATCTGTTCATCTGTCATGTCGTCTACAGGTCACTTGGTGAAGCTTGCCCTCATTCAAACGTTTGAACTCATTTTTGTGATGATGGAGGCAGTGAAAGCATCAACAGCAGTGGCCTTGGTGATTGGGACAAGGACAAGGAAGCAGGTGTACACTCAAGCAGGGTTGCGGCAAGCGCGAGTGGTAGCAGCGAGGGTGGCAGTGGTGGCTGGCAACAGTGACTCAACCACCGCCGCGGAACCAGTTGGGACAATTTGCAGTCAAGTCAATTCGCTGTCATGACAATAACAAGACAGTTCGCTGTCGTTAATGAAGACAGCTATGGGTGACGCTAGAATATAATTCAAAGGTGACTACAGCGAGAAGAAACATCTTAATTATTAACTAAAGATGCAACTATTAAATAATATCCAAAGCCTGCACTATTGACCATAGACTCTGATGGTTCCCCCTGAAATAAAGTTATTAAAGTAATGATTAATTAATAATAAGTATATTTATAGAATGACAGGGAATCATCCAGGGTGCGAATTGTCCTGACGGGGAAACGTTCTTGTTTTGATGGCGAATTGTCTGACAGCGAATTAACTTGACAGTGAATTGTCTCAGAACCCAACACTCTACCACATGAGCTTCATTCTTTCAATATTAAAGTGTGTGCAGCCTGTATTTCTTGCTTTTATTGCTAATAATAAGTAAGTATGTACTAAAATAAAGCAAATATATGGTTGTGTTATGATTCTGGGTGGGTATCAGTGTATACGTAAAAGCTGATGTAGGTTTCCAGTGACACGCCAGTCCCATTTATTTATTTTCCATAAGTTTATCAATTCGGATTTCGATAAATCGCATTTTGATCGGTTTTTTCGTCCCAAAACCGATCGAAGATCGAAAGCCTAATATATATATATATATATATATATATATATATATATATATATATATATATATATATATATATATATATATATATTTATATATATTGTTACATAGCCTATTATTTCATCATCCTTTGTGTAATTCTAACGTACAGTATGCTGCATGTTTGATCACGAGCGTGTTCTACATCGCTCCCCCCTTCTACCCTTATAGTAGAGTAAGTCGTTCTTTATGTTGTTCAGAGCAGGATTGTCAACTCTTTGTCCCCTATGGCTTCAATTGCGCGTCCTTCTTACAAGTTGTATCAAGCTCTGCCGGCCCCTATATAATGAGCTCAGTCTCTGCATTAATTGCCACTTAGATCTACTCCTCATTTTGCTCACATCTCTGTCCTCCCCTGTACAGTTGTTATTATTGTGAGTGCTCAGGAAGTCTCCAGCCATCTAGCAGCTGTGTAATTTGAGTATAAGTGTTATTACATTTTTTTTCCTTGTACTGTGTAGCATGGGGTGTTGATTCGTGGGTCTGGTGAGGTTTTTGTGATTCATGTGTTTTTATGTCAGTCATTTTTTATAATATTTTGTATCTGTAATAATATATCTTGCATTCACTGAGTATTATCTGGTTTTTTCATTTTATCAGGGCTGACTTAGATAAATTTACACTTGCTATTTTTGTGTTAATAGGGGCTATTGCAGTTAACCATATATTTAACCTGTTTTTTGCCATTACATTATCCTTATGAGTCCTGAATGTTTTGTTGTTAGTTTGAGCATTAAACTTTAACTTATAATTTTACCTAACTCTTTTGTTTTGAACCTGGAACTTTGCGGGACAGTTTTCTCTGTTCCGTAACATAAATTTGGCGACCTCTTATCAGGATATTCAGGATATTTTCATAAGGATATTGCTTGATATTTTGTGACTGTGATTTATTTATGATGTCTACTATTACTACTCTTGATGAAGCCAAAGATTTTTTGTCAAATGTGCAAACAGTGTGTGATGTAGAAAACAGAACAAAGAATGAACTTAAGCTTGTTGCTCAAGAATTGGGAATTGCTGTTCGCTCTCATCATTGTAAAGATCAAATTGTTGACATGATTAATAAAAGCTCGTTTAATGTAACTCCTCCAAATGAGCAAACGCAGATTGAATTAGATAAGTTACAGCTAGCCCTCCAGGAGGCTCGTGCTAAGTAGGCTGAGTTTCAGGCACGTTCTCAGGAGGCACAAATTGAAGTTGCTAGGATTCAGGCAGACCATGAGTATCGCATGAAACAAGGTGGAACTGCATCATCTAGCTCTGATGATTTTGATATGGCTAAAAATGTTAAACTTGTCCCTCCTTTTAATGAATCTGATTTAACAAAGTATTTTCAGTTGTTTGAGAGGGCAGCTACAGGTTTTAATTGGCCCAAAGAGTATTGGCCAGTACTCCTTCAAACTGTTCTCACCGGTAAAGCTCAAGTAACTTATGCATCTTTGCCTCAGGATCAATCTGATAATTATGATGTAGTTAAGAGCTTGATTCTTAAGGCCTATGAGATTGTTCCTGAAGCCTATAGAGTAAAATTTAGGACAACTTACAAGCAAGATAAGCAAACCCAAGTTGAGTATGCAAAAATCAAGGAAGATCTGTTAGAGCAGTGGTTAAATTCTAAGAACGTGGATTCTGATTTTGGTAAATTTAAGCAGATGATTTTGCTGGAGGACTTCAAAAGGTGTATTAATAAGGATGTAAGCCTATATCCTGATGAGAAAAGAATAGATAATTTGTCTGATGCTGCAGTTTTAGCTGATGAATATGTTCTCACTCACAAGAGATATTCTAGAGAAAAAAGGAAAGCTGAGAGTAAGTACGTTGCCTCTACTCAGAGTACAGGTAACAGGAATGAGAATAAAGATGATGTTTCTCAGGAAGTAAATACCAGCTTCACCTCTAGGTTTCAGAAAAGTAAATGTACTTATTGTAGTAAGCTTGGTCATACTACGGAGAAATGTTTCAGGAGACAGCGTGATGTGAACAAAAAGGAGTCTTTAAATATTCAGTCAATTGGTCTAGTGTCCACCCTTGAGAGTTCCCAGAATTCTTTAACTGAGTTAACTGAACCTGCTTTGAGGGGTAAATTAAATTCTCATGATGGAGCTCCTCTTTTGAGCAGTAACGTTGGTTACACTCTCAAGAGTTCATGTGCTAATTTCCTGTCTGATGGTTTTGTCAGTCCTCTGGACAGTAATGACAGGAAATCAGTTGAAATATATCGTGATACAGGTGCTTGCCAATCACTTATGCTGACCAGTGTTCTAGGCTCTAATGTTAATTCCTCTGATGAAACTGTAATCTTACAAGGTGTAGGGAATAATTACTTCTCTGTCCTTCTGTGCAGAGTGAATTTAGAGTCTGGTTTTGTTAATGGTTCCGTTATGGTTGGGTTGGTTGAGACACTCCCAATGTCAGGTGTAACTTTCTTACTTGGAAATGATATTGGTGGAAGTCAACTGTGTCCAGCTCCTCAGTTGTCTGGTGAGCCAGTGGCTGCGGCCCAGGATTGTGATGTCCCTGATGTGTTCTCTGCATGTGCTGTCACTAGGGCTAAGTCTAAAGTTACTGGTGACTTAGAGGATAATGATGATGATGATGTTATCCTAGCTGACACTTTTCTTGCTAATTTGGACCACTCACCAGATGAGGCAGTACCCCGTAGTGTTGATAATTTCTCTCGTCAAGAGTTGGTTGAGTTGCAGGTTGCTGACCCTGAGTTGAAAGGTCTAGCTAACTCTGCTTGCAGTGAGGAAGAGTCAACTGGTGCTTCTACTTGTTATTATATAAAGTCAGGAGTACTTATGAGACCCCCAACAGCATCAGCCGACTGTGAATGGGAGGTTGAACATCAAGTTGTCATCCCTCGTGTTTGTAGGCAGGATATCATTAGAGTGGCTCATGATTCCAGTTTGGCAGGACACCTTGGAGTGAGGAAGACTGTGGCACGCATTTTGAAACACTTCTACTGGCCAGGTATCTTCAGGGATGTTTCCTGGTATTGTAAGTCTTGTCAGACCTGTCAGGTTGTGGGGAAGTGTAATCAGACCGAAAAGGTTGCACCTCTAGTTCCCATTCCTCCTCTTGAGGCGCCATTCACCCATGTGTTGGTGGATATTGTGGGCCCTCTTCCTAAGACTTCTTCAGGATTTTCTTATGTGTTGACCCTGATTGATATGGCTACTCATTATCCTGAAGCCATTCCACTTAGAAGTCTCAGCAAAGAACGTGGTTAAGGAAATGCTAGGGTTCTTCACCAAGTTTGGTCTGCCCAAGGAGGTACAGTCAGACCGGGGAAGTAATTTCATGTCAAATGTTTTCAAGCAGTCTCTGAAAGAGTTGGGCATCACCCATATCACGTCTTCAGCTTACCATCCCCAGACCCAAGGAGCGTTGGAGAGATATCATCAAACACTCAAATCGATGCTCAAGAAATACTGTTTGGAACATCATAAAGACTGGGATAAAGGTCTTCCATTCGTTGTATTTGACGCAAGAGAATCTCCAAATGAATCACTAGGCTTCTCACCCTTTGAACTACTGTTTGGCCATGAAGTAAGAGGACCCTTTAACCCGTCACGTCCCGAGCCTTTCCGCACCTATGACATCCCCCAGTCCCGAGCCTTTTTGGAAAAAATTTTTTTCTTATGAAACTTCCGCTTAGGTCGAGAAACTATGGAAAATCTTGAAGAAAGTTGTCTCTGCAGTCTATAAGTGGTCTATACAGGTGCGGTTTCCCCCCGCAGGTATCGTATTCTGTAATGGGCTGGATATGCGTAAACGTTTTCTATGGTAAGGAGTAATGGGACAAACAACACACAACACCTCTACATTTATTGAATTTGTACTAATAAACAATAACAGTAACAATATAATGGATTTCAGACACATATATAGGAAAAATAAGCATTGTACCATCGCGCGAGCATAGCGAGTTAGGTCCGAGTCGTATCATGCTATCTGCTAATTTTCTGTTATGAGTCTACCGATCATTTTTTCTACTTGTATACTTCTGTTTCAATGACAATTTACTAATTACAACTGTTTGTAAGTGATTTCAGATGTTTTCATTCATTTTGATGACATGCAGCATAAGTTTAGCGCACATCAGCTTAGTAAGCGCACTCGCTTATGTCTCGTATTTCAACATACCAAATTGTTTTATCACTTTCTAATTATTTTCCCATTTACATAGAACCTTTCCCCCACCACTGTGAAGGTTTTCAATTATTTTCATTCATTACGAGGGCATTTAGCGATATGCTAGCGCCTATTCATGTAGCAACTACGATCTCAAACACTCGTGTTTCATCATCTACTTTATTTATTCACTCCAATTATATTTTCCCACTTACATTACACACGTTTACACCCCTCCAATGCACTGTACATACTTACTGCCATTATTTATTCAAGTGAGCGTGAGAATATCGCCTGAAAATACCCTCGCAAGGAATGTTACGTCATACATAATACTCACACACTTATATACTAATTCACGCACACACTTATATACTAATTATTCACTTTATCACTTGCTGACTTTTATTTTGACTAATACGTGCCTTATTCATTCGACTAGGCGTCAGGAAATCTTATCTTTATAGACACGCTATGAATATTTGACTTAGGAAATACATCATCATATACAATAATTTGAACTTATATTATACCAGTAAGAATGTCACATAATAGAAAATATATAATAAGGGGCCGTATTTATTGCACTGAGCGACAGAATATCGCATCAAACAACCCTCTCTATGTAAGTTTCAACTTAGGGCAGATTTATATACTTACACCCAATGTTTGCACTTATGTTCTACCCGTAGGCACTTTATACTAATATTTGGCGATCCACATGACTGATTTTTTCACAGAGCGTCTGTCTGTCGCATTTACATCATAATTTCTGCGTCCTTTCGCAATCACACCATGCTAAAATTGCAGCAACGTGTGGTATTCACTAAAACATGGGTGAATACACAGACCCACGTCACACTGCACGCACTCAAAGCGGGTGTCCTTCCTCTGTGTCGTGAGTCGCACCTGGGAATTACTGCACACGTGACACCTGCGCTGGGGCCTAGGTCTGTTGGGCTGGGGCGGGATAGGAGTGGGGAAATGGCGGGCGGATATTCTCTGGGGAGTGTGGGTAATAGGGGCAGTGCGGGGGCGCTGTTGGGGCCTTTCAACCGCATATTTTCAACAGATTTCTCGTGTGAGCTCCCTCACAAACCCTTCAAAGGTGTCCTGAACTCCTGTGGTCATGGCGTGAAGGTGGTGGCAATTCAGAGCAGTGATATCCTAGCAAGTGAAAGAACAGTTTCTTATACCACTTCATCGTGGTCCTGGCACACTCTACCGTCGATATCATGGAGTCTGACTGGTCCACGAGGCGCATGTTTATATTATAGTCCATGACACATTCAGGTTTCCAAACACGACGCCTGCTCTCGCTATGGTAATCAACAGAATCAGTACGGTGCATCAAGGGGCGGTGAACCGTGGACAAGAGGCTTACTTCTCTGTTGTGGTTCCACATTGTTGCAAGGATGTTGTTTGCTTTGAAGAAGACAACCTCACTCCTTGCAAGTTTCCGCCCTACCTTGACCATGTGACGCCGGTTCACCTTTACAGTTCCACATACTCCCGTTTCATGTCTGTGAAGATAACGAGCGAGAAGAGGGCTAGTGTACCAGTTGTCGAGGTAGAGAACGTGACCACGATGAAGGTAGTCTTGTATCATCGTCTTTACCACTGCTCCAGAAAGTCCTATACTTCGATCTTCTATTATGTCTGTCTGTGCACCGGTGTACAAGACTATGTCTTGCACGTATCCAGTCCTACAGTCACACATAACAAAGATCTTGAACCCAAAACGGTGCCTTTTGCTGGGTATATACTGTCTGAATGAAATATTGCCTCTCCACAACACGAGACTCTCGTCTATGACGAGATCTCTATAGGGATAGAATGAGGATCGAAAGGTTTGCCTGAGGTGATCAAAGACCAGCCTAATTCGCCTCATTTTGTCCGTGTTGTTTGTATTTGCAGGGTCATTAGCATCATAAAAATGGAGGCGACTTAGAATTTGTTGAAACCGATTACGGCTCATCACTTGACCAAATATGGGGGTAAACATAACAGGGTCCCTAGTCCAGTAAGCAGGAATTCTATTTTTTCTTATTATACCCATCAAAAGGACAAGGGCAAAAAATAAGAACATTTCTGGAATGGAGACAGGGTAATCATAAATCATTGAATGCCTACTCCTTCTTCCCAATCTTTCACTTTCTAGCCGCTGGCCGCTTGCAAACAGGTTTGTTTGAAGCACGATCTGATCCAACGAAGGCCTCACTGAAAAACAGGTGGAAAAAATCCAACCTGCTTGAATTACAGTGAATACCTGGTGCAATGCAGCCAGATCGCCCCTGCTCAGTGAAGGGGTGAATGAGGGAGAAAAATCACTCCCATCCTCCCAATCCCACGACACAAATCCCTCGTCCCCATCACCGCCTTCGTCTGGGTGGGGAGGAGATCCCTGGTTGGGGAGGTTGGGGAGAAGGAGTACGGAGGGCTTCCCCACTGTCACTCCCCTCTTCCCTCTGCCTTTACCCTTTCCCTTTCCCTTACCCTTACGGCCTTGAGGAACATTAGGGGCTGTGGGGATGAAATAGTTTGATATTGGGGAGCAGAAGACGTGCTGGGGAGTGGTTCCTCCCCACCTTCCCCCTCCATTACCACACCACGTGCTCTCTCACGCAACCTTGCTCGACCACGTGTTAGGGGATATTGGGGAGCATAAGACGTGCTTTGGAGTGGTTCCTCCCCACCTTCCCCCTCCCTCACAACCCCACGTGATAAGGAACGCACCCGCACTGGCCCACGTGATCCACTCTGCCGCCTCACACTGCGTAGGGGAGAGCAATGACTCACCCACCTCACTCTCACTTTCCCTAATCCCAGGAATGTCCATTTCACTCCCCACTCCCTCCACTTCACTTCCTACCGCCCCAAACAGAATGCTTGGCCCATACCTGCTTAGACTGACGTGGTGTGCGCTCTGGGCCACGATGCGTAATCACCTCCCGCCCATACCACGTGGCAGCACGTCCCACGTCTCCGTCCTCGTCCTCGTCCTCGTCCTCGACCTCGAATTCGGCTTCCAAGGCACGCTGGGGATAGGGATATGACATACCACGTGCCTTCTTTGCCTCCTGCCCCTCTCTAGCAGCACGGTAAGTCACGTACTGCCGTTTCCTTGGTGACGGAACTTCCTCGTCACTGCTGGTGGTTTCTTCCTCATCTGGCTGCACATAATCTTTGTCCATCTCCTCATCATCCAGTGGGGAATCACTGTCGCCGGTAAAGGTGTCCAGGGCGACTTGAATTTCGCTCTCTGAGAGACCTCTCTTAGCCATGTCTGAGCAGGACCGTGGCTACCAGGTGAGTGGACGAGTGGCGGGCTAGCGCGGGTCGCGCGGGGTCGCCGAGTGTCCCCGCCTGGTGGCAGGTAGGGGAAGGTCAGGCGAGGGTACGTACCGCAAATCAAGCGCGAAATTTGAAAATTGTCGAAATTATGCACATTGCAATTGCACGACGTACTGGTACGTCGCCGGGACTGGCAAATGCAAATCGTGGTGACGTACCCATACGTCGTCGGGACGGGGCGGGTTAAGCTACTCAAGGAATGCTGGCTGTCGGAGGAAGATGACGTCAACCTGCTGGAGTATATGATGAAGTTCAAAGAACGGCTGTCCACTGCTTTACAGCTGGCAAGAGAGAATTTAGGAGCTGCTCAGGAGAAGATGAAGACTTGTATGATAAGAAGTCCAGGTTACGCCACTTTCAGCCAGATCAGGTTTTGATCCTGCTACCAGTGCATGGGCAACCTCTTCAAGCCAAATTTAGTGGTCCTTATTTCGTGGAGAAAAAACTCAGTGATGTCAACTATGTCATCGCCACACCAGATCGTAGAAAGAACAAGCAACTTTGTCACATCAACATGCTAAAGTTATATCACGGGCGGGACGAAAATAACCCAGTCTGCACTGTAGCTGTTCCACCCGAGTCAGCAAGTGAAGCTCTCCCATGCAGTATGAGCCTGAGTGATAGTTTGGGGAAGAATCCTGATATCATGAATGATCTCCAGACTAAGCTTTCTCATCTAGCTCCCGAGGAGGGGGAGGAGTTTTCGGCGTTGCTGCAGGGGTGCCCGCAGGTGTTCCGTGCTACTCCGGGAGGGGCCACTGTGTTGGTGCGTGATGTCGATGTTGGGGACGCAAAGCCAATTGGGCTGCCTCCTTGCCGTGTGGACCTGGTGGGGGTTCCTCTCATTCAGAAGGAGCTTGGCTACCTGTTGGACCACAAGATGATTGAGCCCTGTCAGAGCGAGTGGAGTTCTCCTGTCGCTCTGGTCCCTAAGCCAGGGGGGTCGTAGTGGCTTTGCGTTGACTGCAGACGTGTTGGTCAGATAGCCAAGGCAGACACTTACCCTCTCCCTCGCATGGAGGATTGCATGGACAAGGTTGGAGGGGCTGGGTGCATGAGTGGGTTTGGTTTGTTAAGGGGATGCTGGCAGGTACCTGTGGCTGAGCCTGCTGGGGAGATCTCATGTTTTGTGGCACTGGGAAGGGCTTTTGCGTGTTCTGTGACGCCATGTGGTGTGGGGAGTGCACCAGCCGCATTTCGGGGGGCTCCTGGGTGTTGTGACAGAGGGTTTGGCAGGGTGTGTTGTTTGTATTGATGATGTATTGGTCTTCAGTGACAGCTGGAAAGATCACCTGTGCCATGTCAGTGAGTTTCTTGAGCGTTTGGTTCAGGCTGGTCTTGTGGCTGATTTGTCGGGGTGTGGGTTTGGTCAAGCAGGAGTTCGGTGCCTTGGGTGTGTGATTGGTGATGGACACGTTGCACCACCAGGAGCTGGGGTTCGGGCTGTGGGTGATCTTCCCAGACCTGAAAGTGGGAGGGAGCTGCAGAGATTTTTGGGAATGGTGGGTTATTACAGGAGATTTGTTCTTAACTTTTCAATTCTTGTATCACCACTTACAGACCTACTGAAAAAGGGAGTTAAATTTGTCTGGACCGATAACTGTGAATCCTCTTTCAGCAAACTTAAAGTTATCCTATTAAGTCAGCCAGTGCTCGCTACTCCAAATTTTGCTAAGCCTTTTAAGATGGCTGTTGATGCAAGTGATACAGGAGCTGGGGCTGTTTTGCTGCAAGAGGATGATCAGGGTATTGAACACCCTGTATCTTATTACAGTAAGAAGTTCACTCCACCTGAAAAGAACTACTCAACTATTGAGAAAGAGCTTTTGGCCTTGATTTTGGGTTTACAGCATTTTTCATTTTATTTGTGTTCTGGTTTTGACCCCATTGTCATTTATACCGATCATAACCCACTGAAATTCCTTAGTAAGTTTAAAGATAAAAATCAGAGATTGACAAGATGGAGTCTACTTCTTCAGGAGTATTCATTAGACATAACATGTCAAGGGGAAAGAAAATGTTATTGCAGATTGCTTATGTAGACTTTAGACAGATTGTTTTAGAGTAATAAGAAATTTCCTCTGTAAATTTCTTTTTATTTGTGGGGAGGTGTTACATAGCCTATGATTTCATCATCCTTTGTGTAATTCTAACGTACAGTATGCTGCATGTTTGATCACGAGCGTGTTCTACCTCACTCCCCCCTTCTACCCTTATAGTAGAGTAAGTCGTTCTTTATGTTGTTCAGAGCAGGATTGTCAACTCTTTGTCCCCTATGGCTTCATTTGCGCATCCTTCTTACAAGTTGTATCAAGCTCTGCCGGCCCCTATATAATGAGCTCAGTCTCTGCATTAATTGCCACTAAGATCCACTCCTCATTTTGCTCACATCTCTGTCCTCCCCTGTACAGTTGTTATTATTGTGAGTGCTCAGGAGGTCTCCAGCCATCTAGCAGCTGTGTAATTTGAGTATAAGTGTTATTACATTTTTTTTTCCTTGTACTGTGTAGCATGAGGTGTTGATTCGTGGGCCTAGTGAGGTTTTTGTGATTCATGTGTTTTTATGTCAGTCATTTTTTATAATATTTTGAATCTGTAATAATATATCTTGCATTAACTGAGCATTATCCGGTTTTCTCATTTTATTAGGGCTGCATTAGATAAATTTACAGTTGCTAATTTCGTGTTAATAGAGGCTATTGCAGTTAACTATATATTTAACCTGTTGTTTGCCATTACATTACCCTTATGAGTCCTGACTGTTTAGTTCTTAGTTTGAGCATTAAACTTTAACTAGTAATTTTATCTAACTCTTTTGTTTTGAACCTGGAACTTTGCGGGACAGTTTTCTCTGTTCCGTAACAATATATATCAATATATATATATATATATATATATATATATATATATATATATATATATATGTGTGTGTGTGTGTGTGTGTGGCACACACCCACGGACGAAAGTGGACAGGTATTACACCGTGCAAAGATGCTGAAAAGTTATCGTTTATGTGAACTGTTCGTAAATGTGTAGCGACTGGCCGTACGGAAAGATTTAACATTACTTGTGTGGTGCTAATCTCAATGGAAGGTGTTGCATGACAGTGAATATCTCCTGTTTTTCAGCTGAGAACCTTAAAAGCTCATACTGGACTTCCTGTGTGTCAGTGCTTGCCACAATGGAGAAGATGGGTTTGTCTTCTGACGAGTGGCAGAAGGTTCTCTTCGAAGAGGAGACTGAAAGCTAGGAGGATAAGCAGCTGAGCAATGCTTCAAGTGAGGACTGGGATGACAACGCCGTTCACCTCGGGCGGCTTTGCCCCCACTCCTACCATGATGAGAGCAGACACCACCACCACCAGTGTTGGGACCATCAGCCCAGCCATCGTCTTCACTTGGACGACAGGCATGCCTTTGTTCGGACCTCTCATTTCAGCAGCCATTGCGGTCTCTCCACCTCTACCCTCCAGTTCCCCTTTGACCGAGCCCATGCCACTGGTAGCAGGGTCTAGGTATGTGACACTGGCACCTGCATGCAGTGCAGTGTCTGCGGTGCAACTGGTGCAGGATGCAACTGTGTCATCATCCCTTGCCTGGTCGACAAGGGCCTTGTCTCCAACAGCATTGATCACCCCTGATGTTTGGCAGCAGCAGGAGACAGTCTCGTTGTCCTCATCGCCGGAACCCTCACCACCTCGACGAGGCCAGTTTGGTCCACGGCCTGGCTATGGGGGGCGGCCAACAGGTGTCTGAGGAGTCTGAAGGATGTCGGTACGCCGACCCACTGCCACCACTGTGAGAGGTGTTGCCGTAGAGGATCCAGGGTGAAGCAATGGCCTATTCACCCCAGCTAATGGGCCCTTCACAGGATCCCCAGGAATAAGGGTGGATCTACTACCAACACCTCTCCAGTTCCTCCAGCTGTTTTTCACCAGGGAGTTTTTGACATATTTCACTTGCGAGACCAACAGCTATGCATCTTTCCTGGGAACTGTGTTGGAAATGGATCATCTGCAATGAAGAGGAGATGGCCAAGCTCCTGGGGCTGTACTTCTTCATGGGGATGGTGAATATGTCGACCATCAAGCATTACTGGAGGAGATTTTGTCTCCATAACTACCCTGTTTTCCAGCAAGTGATGAGTGGGAGGCATTTCGTGGCCATCCTGGAACACTTCCACACCTTCAACTCACTTGCTATACCCCAGGACAATCGCAACAGGCTCATCAGGGTTTGCACAGTGATGGAGTACCTCTTTCAGCGGTTCCAGGACACCTACAATACTTACCCGAGGAGCATCTCAGCCTGGACGAAGGCTCACTGGCGTGGAAGGGGCACCTCAGCTTCCACGTCTACAACCCCATGAAGCCCTCGAAGTATTCCATCAAGTTTTATATCCTGGCTGAGGCTTCCTTGGAGTACATCTGGAATATCTAGGTGTATACGGGGCAGAAGGCACTGGAGACCACCATTTGGAGCCTCATAAAGCCACTGAAGGATCAGGGATACAAAGTTTACATGGACAACTATGATAGCTCTGTATCCCTGTGCGAACGCCTCTTCAGTGTGAGAACCTAAGTGTGTGGGGCCCTATGCCTGGGAAGAGGAGCACCAAAGCGGCTGCACGACATCGCCAGGATCAAGAACCTGCCAGAGGGGGGCAAGACAACAAGCGCATTGTCAACATGGTCTCCACCTTCCACAGCACAAGCACGGTCCAGAAGCAGGCTCGAGGGAAGACCAGGGGTCCTGACGGGAGGACAATCTATGTCCAGAAGACCATGGGCAAACCCGTCGTGGTGAAGGACTATAATCAACACATGAGTGGCATGGACCACTTCGACCAGATGGTTCAATACTACCCCATCCATTGGCGGACTGTGAAATGGACCAAGAATATAACCTTCTATTTCATCCAGTTGGCCATGTTCAACACGTTTGCCCTGTACAAGAAGTGCTCATGCGGGTCGGTCAGTCTGCTGGAATTTGTGGAGGAGATAGTGGACAAGCTCCTCCACTTTGATGAAGCAGAGTGGCCCACATCAGGGCACGTCATTCACCGTGCCCCTGACCTTCCAACCCGACAGCAAGCAGGGCCTCCGGCATTTGTGGCACCTGCAGCAGCACCAGCACAGGTGCCATCACCACTATCTCCTGGGCCAGCACCGTCCTGGACCAGCACCAGCACAGGTGCTAACATCACCATCTCCAGGAGGAGGACCAACACAGGAGCCAGCGCCACCATCGCCTGCAGGACCAGCACGGGTGCTGAGACGACCATCATCAGTTCCTGGTCCTTCGGGAGAAGCTGCTACCACTGCCGTGCCAGTCCCTGCAGCTGCACCTTCTGGACAACAGGACCTGGGAATAGCAGGAGGATATCCAACCAAGCGTCTTGGAGTCATCAATGACAACTGCAGTTGGATCACACACTGGGCCATCGACGGGATAGGATCCCCAACCGGAGGAGGCTCCGGTGCGCCCTGTGTGCCCTGGCAAAGATGAGGAGGGACACAAGCCACATGTGTCCTGTTTGTGATTTGCCACTTTGCGTGGGTGATTGCTTCGAACGGTACCATACTGAGCGAAGTTTTCCTTGGTGGAGCGTACACACACACACACACACACACACACACACACACACACACACACACACACACAGTCACACACACTGCATAACTCCTCATCTTCAAATCCCACAAGATCCTCCAGGTCCCTCAACACCCCTGGAGGAAGTGAGTTTTCTGAATTTTGTTCATATGTATATTGACCTATTATCAATACCCTTATATTTTTCACACGAATAACCATTTTCTCCTACATATTACACATAAGACAGTAAGTACATCTTCATTAGCAGTAACTTTAAAAGTAGTGTTTATGTCTTGTAGGTTATAACACTAAAAATACAACCCTTGGAGATTTTTCAGACTGTACATAAAAGGAAAAAAAAGAAAGAAGGTTTTGGGAGCATAGTCTTCATGCTAAGGGGGGCGAAGACATTTTTTTTTTTTTTTTCGCTTGCGGTAAAACTAGGTAGCGATCGGAAGACTAATCTAGCTTTGTCATCCTATTACTCGAAAACTATTGGACGTATCGACTTCCTGTAAGAACCATAATAAAGAGCCGTATATTCTACGTATTTTCATTTCCAAAATACTGTATAAGCCTTTGGGAGCATATTTTGTAGAAAAGGCGGGGGAACAGTGTGTTTTCTTTCTTGCTTGCAGTAATAGTCGAAAACGCTCGGCGAAGTAATCTCACTTTGTCAGCTAATTACTCGAAAACTATTGGACTTATCGATTTCCTGTAAGAACCACGATAAAGAGCAGTAAATTCTGCGTATGTTCATAGCCAAAATATAAGCCTTTGGGAGCATATTTTGTAGGAAAAGGCGGGGGATCAGAGTGTGTGTGTTTTTTTTCTCGCGGTAAAAATCGAAAGCACTTGATGTAATCTCTCTTTGTTGGCAAATTACTCGAAAACTGTTGGACGTATCGATTTCCTGTAAGAATCATGATAAAGAGCAGTAAATTCTACGTATGTACAGGACATAGCAATATAATATCTCTAATAAAAAGTCGTTGTTACGTAGGCGAGAATATAGCCTTTGCTGTGCGCGCATGACTAAAGTGATGCACGCCCCTGAGTACCCAGTCTTTTTTTGCGATTTACTCGGAAACTATGAGGTGTATCGAAAATCTGCTTGTGCCATGAGAAAGCTCATGAAATTCTACATAATAATATGAAATAAAAACATAAGATGTGCAAGAAAACTTTTGCAGGAAAGCTCGCTGTACAAAAAAGTTTTTTTTTTTAAATGGCTTTCAGTTTTTGGCTATTTTCTCGAAAACTACAAATCATATCACAACCGGATATTTCTCATTAGAAAGCTGATGGAATTTTCTATCAAAACTTCTAATAACATTTTCCTGTATGGTGGAAAGCATTCGAATGGTGATGTTGAGAACTGAAATTGACATTGCAAAATGTATATTCAGGGCTGCCTAATGTATCTTTATTCGTGTTTTCCTTTGTGTGTGTGTGTGTGTGCTTATCAGCTAGAACAAACATCGACGAATAAGATCATATAGGTTTTGTGGCAGTATATTGAGGTTTGGGTGGCAAAAATAAGGCGAGAATACGTATTTTCAGCGGCACGGGGGCGGGCTAGGTGGGCGGCCAGTCAAGTAAAATCTTGTGCTGGGAAACGTACTGAAACTTATGTGTGTACGAGAGGGTTAATAAATGAGGAATTAAAGTGAGAAGAATGGACGGAAGCGTGATGACAGTAAGTCACAATTCTTAAACAAGAGTAAATAGTCAATTGGCAAATTTAAGCCTTACCCTTGTAATCTATACAGCAGTGTGGTACTCTTTATTTTTAAAAACATCTTAGACATGAATTTACCCTAATAGACTTTATGAACTTTGAAAAAGGAAATTTGCATATGATAGGTGGGGGTGCCCATCATCCACTCACTCAATGTAGAGCGATGCCATTATGAGCTCTACACTGAGTGACAAGCCAAGTGGTTTCCTGTACCCAGGAAACCATTTACTACGCTGGGTGGTAACCATATGACCGGGGTTTCTGGCAGGGTTAAGTGTTCCCCAGATTCCCCTATCCAAAATCACTTAATCATAGCAGTCGTTTCAGAGAGCCTCGGAGGTCCCAATACCTGCCCAGGGCCCAAACCAAATGGGCAGACTCGCATGGCCATGTGGAATGTGAGAGGTGTGAACGAGGAGAGCAAGAGGGTGGAAGTGGTGAATGTGTTCAAGAGTGCGAGATATGCTGTGATGGCACTGTGTGAAACGAAGATGAAAGGGTGTGAAGTGGAGGAGTGGGAGGGTGTGAAATGTGTAAGATTGGGAATGAATGGGAGAGGAAGTTGTAAGGAAGGAGTTGCTTTGTTCATGAATGAGGTGTGGCAGAGTAGAATGATAGACTACAAATGTGTCAGCTCTAGATGTATGTATGTCAAGTTCAAGTTTGAGAAGGTGAAAGTGGCAGTGATTGTAACGTATGCACCGCGTGAGGACAGGAGTGAGAGAGAGAAAGACAGGTTCTGGGATGAGCTGGGTGAAGTAGTGGGAGAAATGCCCAGGAGTTATAAAGTGATCGTGATGGGGGATATGAACAGAAGAGTAGGCACTGGTCCAGAGGATGACATAATGGGTTGCTATGGAGTACCAGGAGAGAATGATAACGGGAATCGACTAAAGGATATGTATCAGGAGAAGAGGTTGTGCATTTGTAATTCGTATTTCAAACACAAAGATGCACATAAATATACATGGTATAGAAGAAATGGGGATCTTGTTGAAAGAAGCCTGATTGATTACATGCTGGTAAAGAGGTCGATGATGGGAATGGTTGCTGATAAGAGGGCTGTGAGAGGACGATGTGGAGGTCTGTCAGATCATATAATTGTGGTATGTAAGATCAAGCTGAGAGGAGTGAGGTGGACCAAGAGGGAGAGGAGCAGTCAGGGTGAAAGACTGAAAGTTGAGAAGCTGAGGATCAAAGAAGTGGCAGATGATTACAGGACCAAAGTAGAGGACGAGTTAGATTCAGTGAACTGGAATAAATTGGGTCTGGACAGCCTGTGGAATGCATATAGGGATTGCTTAGTTAGGAATGCTAAAGAGATGTGTGATGTGGCAAGAGTATCAACAAAAAAGAAGGGTACGGCATGGTGGGATGAGGAGGTTAAGAGAGCGGTGGAGGAAAAGAGGAAGAAGTGGCTAAAGTGGTTACAGGATAGGGGTTCAGTTGAAATAAGAACTGAGTATATCGAGACCAAGAAGCACGTAAAAAGACTAGTGAAGAGGAAAAAGGAGGTAAATGATGATTTGGGAAGAAAAATAAATGCAAACTACTCTGAAAATAGGAAGTTATTCTGGAGGGAGGTGCGGAAACGTAGAAGTGAAAGCAGAAAGAAATGTGATAGTGTGAAGGATGCAGGTGGTAGGTTACTAACCCATGGAGATGAAGTAAGGACCAGATGGAAAGAATGTTTTGAAAGCCTGATGAATGGGAATAGAGAGAGCAGAGCAGCTGTACGAGTAAACATGATTGGTTTGGGGGGAATGCTGAGAAAGAATGCAGTGCCATGAGACGTTACACTCACTCAGGTGAAGAGTGCTGTGAAACGGCTGAAAAATAGGATAGCAGCTGGGGTTGATGAGGTGTATGCAGAGATGCTTAAGTGTAGTGGAGAGAGTGGAATGAAGTGCTTAGAGATATGTAAGAAGGCATGGATGAGTGAAACTGTGCCTGCAGAGTGGAAAAAGGCTGTGATTGTACCCCAGTATAAAAATAAGGTGAGCGAAGTGAGTGCAAGAATTATCGTGGCATACGTTTATTGAGTGTGGTGGGGAAGGTATGTGGAAGAATAATTATTATAGAGAAAGTAAGAGAGATATCAGAAGTCCTAGTGAGTGATGAGCAGGATGGCTTTACGAATGGCAGAGGATGTGTGGATCAAGTATTTTGCAATGAGACAAATAGCAAAGAAAGCTTGTGAGAAAGACCATAAGGTGTTTATGGCATTCATGGATCTGGAAAAAGCATACAACAAAGTAGACAGAGGGATTATGGAAAGTTTTGTGCATTTATGGTGTAGATGGTAAGCTGCTAGGTACTGTCAAGAGTCTTTATGATGGTAGCGAAGCATGTGTAAGGGTTAATGGGCATCTAAGTGAATGGTTCACGATTGGTGTGGCCGTGCGACAAGGTTGTGTGATGTCCCCATGGTTGTTCAATGTATATATGGATGGGGTGATGAGAGAAGTGAAAACACGGGTAATGGAAAGAAGGATGGCATTGGTAATGAATGATGAAGGATGGAATATCTCAAATTTGTTGTATGCTGATGATGCAGTACTGCTTGCAAGTACCAGACAGGAACTTGGTAGGTAAGTGCAGAGTTTTAGTGACGTCTGTGAGCATCGTGCCTTGAGTGTAAATGTAGAGAAGAATAAAGTGATGGTTATTGAGAGAGAAGGGTACTCCCAGTGTGATGCCACAGTGAATGGAGAGAGACTGGAATTGGTGAGAGAGTTCAAATACTTGGGTACAGTGATAGAAAAGAGAGGAAAATGTGCAAAAGAAGTTGAAAGTAGGGTGACACAAGGAAGAAAAGTATCTGGTGCAATGAAGGCCTTGATAAGAAACAGAGGCTTGAGTGTTGCAGCTGCAGGAGGCTTACATGAGGAAGTGTTAGTGACAACTCTAACATATGGGTGTGAGACTATGGTGTGGCATGAAAATGAAAAGCCAAGAGTAAGAGCAGTGGAGATGTGACTGTTGAGGAATGTATGTGGAGTACAGAGGGTGGATAGGATATGAAATAGTGTGCTTCGTGAAAGGTGTGGAGTGAGGAAGTCGGTGGACACCAGAATCGAAGAGAGTGTCCTGAGATGGTATGGTCATGTGGAAAGAATGGATAACAATAGATTGGTGAAAAATGTATACCTGAGTGAATTTGAAGATGGGAGGAGGCAAGGTAGGCCAAGGAGAAGGTGGAGAGATATGGTGGATGAGTGTTTGAGGAAGAGAGGTTTGGAAGTCGGTGAGGCTAGGGAACTGACAAGAGATCGAGCTGGCTGGATGAATGTTGTGAGGAGAAATGCATGATCAGGGATTTTGGCACCCCTTGTGAGCATGGCAGCGTTCGGATTTACTCAGTCGGATACGTTTGTTTGAAGCTGCAGAATGTGGTGAATGTTTTTTTGGCGTATCCGGTAGAGTCAGGATTCCGGGGGCTTGAATGATGAGTGAATGGAAGTTTGGCCTATTTGGATTGGGCAAGTTTGTGCTGTCTGGACATTGCTACTCCTCACCCTGCCCTTGGGTGGGAAAGGAGGTCCGGATGATGATGATGATGATGATGATGATGATGCATATGAACATACAGAATACTGTTTACATGGAAAGCCGGTTCTGGCTAACCTCATACATAATTTCACGTGTTAGGACAGTAATACTTTTTACATGGGAAGTCGGTTCAGGTTAACCTTATACATAATTTCACTTGTTAAAGGGAAACACCTTACCTGACAGAGTTAAGTACGCATTTTACTTTCGATAGACAATTTTACTTGTTGTAAGGGGACTCCTCCCCTAACAAGACAATATGAGTGTTACTCTGGATGAAGTAAAATTATGTACGGGAAATTGCCGCAAAGAGGAAAATTCTGTTCAAGTCCACAACAACAAAAAATTCCTTAATGTCCAGCTGCTTCTTAAGTTTAAGAACTTTTGTAGGTGGAATATTGGATTCACAGTTATGACGATATTTTAGAAATGTATTACAAAAAGAAACTTCCTCGCATTGTGGACCGAGGGATACCTATGTAACAAGAAAAATAGAAATTACCTGAACTCGTCTGTTGTAAGGTAGATTATAATCTTAAACTTAAGAAACAGGACATTAACGAGAGTTTTTTTGTATTAAAGACATGAATAGGATTTTTGTCTTTGCGTCAGTTTATATAATCTTCCTTTATCCAGAGTAACACTCGTGTTGTCTTGTTAGGGGAGGAGTCCCCTTGCAACAAGTAAAACTGTCTATCGTTAGCGAAAGAATAATCCTTACTTAACTCTGTCTGGTAAAGCGTTTCCCTGTAACACGTGAAATTATGTATGAGGTTAGCCAGAACCGGCTTCCCATGCAAAGCGTATTACTGTCTTACGTTAGATACAGGAAAACCTTAAAACTTATCTGCCTCTATTATGTTGCAATTTATTCACAACAGTATATCTTACATACTTCGTTCTTCCCACTACTACATTATGTTATATTTAAAGGAATCTTTGATAGCGATCTTGTTTTTCTTGCTGAACCCCGGTCTGTCGGGTCAACGAGACCAGTCGACCACAGGTAAGCATCTAAACATCTACTTCTGTGAGGCTGTCCTACTTGTTTGGCACAATACATGTACCGTGTAGTGAACCAGTGCCATGTGTGGTAGACAGCAGCTCATCAGGGTCGGACCAGGGTCTTTCTCCATGCTGAGATGCAGTGAAATATGGATGCCGCAGAGGCTTCGCTCGATCCAAGACGCACAGGATCATCATGTTTGGGATAATGAAAGCATTGTCTAACTTCTGCATCTAAAACTTTCACATCCAATCTGGATAACTTTCTTTAATAGAAGAGATATTGTCACTGTAGTGAAAGAAGAAAAAACATAAGGACAAAATGTTTTATGAAGTCGTTTACAAGTAGTTTACATGTAACGAGTAATATCACCTGTTTATATTCAGACGAAATCAACACAAAACCCTTTTTGGGATAGGAGTTAGCATCAATTTTCGCCAAAATAATTTCCGCTGGCTATCCTGCCTGAATGGTTATCAGCTGAATAGTACGGATATTAATTGGATGAGTTTATTTAACGTTTTGGTGATGAGATTTTCTGTGAGAAGAAAATTACGTGTGTCGTTTGTCAATAAAATCTAAACATAGCCTTTATGAGTAAATTCGGTGCTGGAGAGTGACAGCTTCACACAATGACTCCCATACAATCGAGCACCGAGACCGTTAGGCGAATATCGCTTATTTCCCTCCCTGTCCTAGAAAGGAGCATGACAAACTAATGAAGAAGGAAAAAACATCAGCCTACAGTCAATCAGGTTTAAGTTCCGAGGAGATGAAAGCCATAATAACGACTAGAGAGAGTAAAATCATGGAAGCCCATTAGATGACCATAATTGTATGCTTTCACGTTAAAGAGTTAAACCAGTACTTCAAGGGAAGCTCCTTCCCCCTCTTTGCTTGCACTCTCTCTCCTTTCTTCCATCCCTGTTCCACCCAACCTCTACCACCTCTGCCTCAACCACAGCCTGCCTCTCCACAGCCTGCCTCTCTGTTTTCCTCCATTAATGATTCAGCCTGCTCTCCCCACACTTTCCACTGCACAAATATGTATGTGGCCAGGCTTAGACGAAGATCGATGCATGCATACATACAGCACATGCACACATTTTCACATGCAGTGATACGTACAATCACTCAGAAAACAAACAGAACAAAATTGTGCAACACCACTCCCAGTGGGAGACCGTATAAACCTAGTGGTTCACAGTAGGTGTAAATAATAATTAGAACTAAACAATGATTTCCGTAACAGAATTATAGTTAGCCCTAAAGCTTTGTAACGCTTATAAACGCTCTCGGTTGCAAGGCAACGCCTTCTGTTAGAACTCCCTCCTCCTTCTCCTCCTTCTTCCCCTCCACGAT
This sequence comes from Coenobita brevimanus, assembly GCF_032717465.1. NCBI lineage: Eukaryota > Metazoa > Arthropoda > Malacostraca > Decapoda > Coenobitidae > Coenobita > Coenobita brevimanus. The sequence continues at coordinate 36,152,280 of NC_136959.1, read as the reverse complement.
ATCATTCGCCTGGAGAAGTACTGTGTCTCACCCACTCTGTGAAATGGGAAGACATCGCCTTTGGTTTGAGGGCCTGCTGCTATACAGTTCTGGTAACACTGTATGGCACACACACACACACACACACACACACACACACACACACACACACACACACACACACACACGCACGCACGCGGGCGCGGGCGTATGAACTCACAGTTTCGTACCTTTGCAGACTCAGAGTTTCTTAAAGATTTCGGTAAAAAACGTACACTATCAGAGTACATTTAATCTTCGTGTATCAGGTCATAATTCTTTGTGCACTGCTCAGTCATATAGGCTGTATGTATCATTTCATATTTCAGATGCCATATATATTTTTTCCAATCGATTCTGCTGCTTGAACTCTCTTAAATAGGAGGCAATGAGGTGGATGACTGGCACTGATATTTGACTCAACACTAGCAACATAAACTCGATTCCAGACGTGTCCCCCAGGAAGCTAAACATTCACCCATCCGCCCATATCCACCAAACCCACCCACCCTACTCACCCACCCATACATACTCAACCTACTACAGTGCATCATCTACCCCCCAAATCTAACCCACCTACCCACCCCATCCAATTCACCCACCCATTCCTCCCTACCCCCCATCCACCCTAACCACCCCATCCTCTCCACTCACACAACCCACCCACTTGCTCATCCACTTGCCCACCCACTTGCCCCTTCCAACTCCCTCCCACCCTTCTCACCCACATAACACATCTTGACCAACTACCTCACCCACCAGGCCAAACCAATTCATCCACCCACCCCACCCACATTGCCCACCCGGCGTCCTCACCAACCCAGGCAATCCTGGTAGTCCCATCTCATCCATTTCATTCACCTTGCTTGTCCACATACCCACCAATCCTGTCCACAGTCACCCGACCAACCCACTCATCCACCCACACACCCCACCCAACCTACAACATCCAACTCCCACCTTCCCATCCACCCATCCATCAACTCACTCACTCTGCCAGTTAATCGACCACCCTATCCACACTACACACCATGCCTACCCAATCTCCCCTCTTACCCCACGCAATCCAATTGTTTACCCATCCATCCACCCCACGCCTTCCACCCACCTTGCCCAACTACCCATCCTGCCCATCCACCTACGTACCCACCCCACACGATTTCCACCCAACCAGCCCAATTCAGTCTGTCGACAAACCCATCCACTTATTCCGTCCAGCCTATCTGCCCACTCAATTGTCCATGCCACTTGACCCACTCTTACTCTTCCCACCCAGACCAGTCTGTGTGTGTGTGTGTGTGTGTGTGTGTGTGTGTGTGTGTGTGTGTGTGTGTGTGCGATACCTATTAGCCATAAAGGTATGTGATATAACAATTTTTAACAAAACCAAATTGAGAGAGAGAGAGAGAGGGGGGGGGGTTTGGCAGTTCTATTCGATGGGACATACAAAATCTTGAGTAAGAGATGAGGTTAACATTTTCACAACGTGCTGTAAAGAAGGGTACAAAATAAAGCATTTTAATCATTACCATCGAGGTAATTATTTTCACTAATTGCTTGTTTATTTTTTGCTATACTGGATGGGTTATTACTAAGTTTCTCCCACGAATGTTCCTCGTTTTTAACGTACTTATTTCTAATGTTCATCAAACTATTTTTTTTTTTTTTTTAAGAATCAGCGTTTTACTTTTCATTCCGTTCCTGCTTCTCCCAATTGTTTAGATGAGTTTAATCCCCTGGGCGTTTTTATTTAAATTCCTAATCCACTCTTCTTCTTTCTCTTTGTATTTTGTCATTTTTAATTCTTTACTTCACTTTCCTCTACATATTGACTAAGTAAATATATATATATATATATATATATATATATATATATAGCAGCCGTGGGTTAGAGCGCTTAACTCTGACCGAAGGGTCGGAGGATCGAATCCACACAAGGGTCATTGGTAGACATCAGGAAGGGCATCCAGTCATAAAATGCTACATGCTCCAATCCAAAAGTCCTATACCCAGGGGCATCGCCTTAGCCCTTTGGGGATACCTGGCGTAAAAAAAAATGTATATATATATATATTATGTATATATATATAAATATATTATATATTATATATATATATATATATATATATATATATATATATATATATATATATATATATATATATATATAATTATTTATTGTTATGATTGTAAGAATGTTCATATATTTTGTGTATATATCATGTATGTATATTGCATGCGTGTCACCAGTTGAAGTGCATACGTCAGTGCTATATACAGTAGCATCCACGCACATGGACTCACTGTCATGTTGTTTTCTGTCAGTGTGTACACATTTATAAAATCTTAGTTAATTCTGTTTGCTCTCTTGGTGTGGTGGAGGATAAACTGGCGACATAAAGATTTGTATTCACCAACGATATTTATAACGTTTGGAGTATGGGGGAAAGATTAATTTGTTTAACTCTATTCTGGATATTTCTCGTCTGGCCTCCAGCTGCTTGTTGATGTGGGCACGTGGCTGGAGGATATATAAAAGGGGGATTCTGGATGGAGAGGGAGAGTTTTTGTGGGACTGGTGTCGAGAGAGGGAGTGTTTGGACTGGAGATAAGAAAGGGAGGGGAAGCAGAATTTTGTGTGTTGTATATATTTCTGAATGTCTTTTCACTTTGTATCAGCATCCAGTTGCAAGAATTATTGCTACTGTAGTATTATTATTATTATTATTATTTGTGGGTATCATAGAGTGCAGTTTAGTTATCTCTTTTTGAATTATTTTATTTCTTTTGTCAGACAAGCTTGTTCCCAGACTTTAGTGTTATTATTCAGGGTATTATCAGGTTGCATATTTTTCTCAATATTGTAAATATTATTAGCTTGTATTATATTAGGTATTTTTTACTGTGTTTATTTTGTCCTTGGTAACATCAGCTAGTGTCATTTACTTTTGGACCTGTGTTGTGAGATTGGAGTTAGTGTTTTTTTTTTTTCATTAATTATTTGATCGTTTCCCTTTTCGCTTTGATTTTTTTTTCTCAGTTTGCTTATGCAGTCAGATTTAGTTATCTAATGTTGCCTACTCCAATCTTGTAACATATAAATTGGCTACCTCGCCAGGATAATACCCTGATATTTTGTTTATTATTGTGTCATTGTGGTAGTGTGTCATCATGGAGGGTAGAACTTGTGATGTTACCATGGCGCCCCTGCATATTGTGAGTCAGCAGGATGCAGCTGACTTCATCAACTCAGGACCTACAGAGGATAAGGTTAGGAGGTTGCAGAGGCAGGAGTTAACCTAAGTTGCCCAGGCTCTTGAAATTCAGAGTGAGTCAGGTAATGCCTTCCCATTAACTAAATTTGTCACTGACTGTTTCGCACAGACCCATACAAAGTCCCTGGATCCATGCCAGACCTTGAATCAGTTTCTAGATCAGTTCATTCATCCCATGATAGTTTAGTTGAGGACACTGTCATCCAAAAGAAAGAATTTATTGATGCAGGACAGGCTAAGTGCGATAATGAGTAGAGGATGTTACAGCTTAAACTACAGCTTCAGAGGGAGAATAGTAAACTACAGGAGGAGAAAATAAAACTGGAGCAGATAAAGCTTAACTATGAAATATGTATGAATTGCTCAAGTGCCCCAACTAATTTTCCCCCATTCCTTTTCAGAATTTAGAGCTGCTGAACCCACTAAATTAGTTCCCCCATTCGATGAGTGCTTAGTCCTGGAGTTCTCTGACTGATTTGAGAAGCTTGCTACAGGTAACAAGTGGCCCAGAGACAGCTGGTCAACTCTAGTTCAGACGGTAATCAAAGGTAAAGCATTGAAGGCCTATGGCAGTCTTAGCCACCAAGAATCACAGGATTACGAGGTATTAAAGACAGCCATACTGCGCATATAGGAGATGAGACCTGAAGTTTACAGACAGAAGTTTAGGAATTGCAGGAAGTGCCCTCATGACATATTTGAAGATTTCAGTAGTTGATGTTAAGTGAGGATGTCCCAGTATCTTATGTTAAGCTTAAGGAACTTGTTATTCTCGAGAGCTTCCTTGATAAGATTGATAAAGATATAAGAACCTACCTTGCTGATAAGAAAGTTAAGAATGTTGCTGAAGCTGCAGTTTATGTAGATGATTATATATTGTTTAAGAATTTGAAAAAAATGGTAAGGAAGTTCCTAGGAGTGTTCCTCAGAAGTGTTACCCCTCTCAGCTCCCCAGACAGCCATCTCAGAAGCCCAACTCCACGAATTACTCCACACCCAAACCTGATACACCTCACATTTCCCCAAAATCTACATGCCGCCCATGTACTTGTTCATATTGCAAGAGTCCAGGTCACATTGTAGATAGATGTTGGAGAAAGTCAGGTGTCGTGAAGCCAGTGAGCTTATTTTTTTGTGGAGCTCCTGTGGTTATCCCTTCAGTTGATTCCCCAGTTGTTAGTCAGGGAAACTCTGATGTTTTACCCCCTTTTAGGGTCTGTGTTGTTCTAGAAGGTGGGAAGGAGGAGGCCACAGTTGTGTCAGAGCCCACTGTTTCAGGAGGTGTGGTACAGGTGATGCCAAGCAGTGTTGCCCCTGCTTCTTCATATGCCCCCTACCTTTATTCTGGTATGGTGATGATGAATGGCATGCAGCATCCTGTATGTATTCATAATGACACTGGTTCTTCAATTTCTTTGTGGGTAAAGCCAAATAATGAAGTTTTTGATGTTGCAGGAGGAGAGTTTGCTCTCATTAGGGGAGTAATGGGTGCAAAGACTGTGCTGCTAGTTTCTTGTGTGGTTAAATGACGGTTGTTTAATGGATCGGCACTATTGGGTGTTGTAGATTATTTATCAGAGAGTGGTGTTGATTCAATACTTGGCAGTGATCTAGTGGGAGGAGAGGAGATCACCACTCCAGTTTTGTCAAAGGTGCCAGTGCCCGAAGTTCCCCTGCAGGCTGTTTCCAATGATGCAGAGGTATTCCCAGTTTGTGCAGTGACTAGGTCCATGTTATTGCAGAGAGGAGTCGACAGGAGAAGGTTGCTTGTAGTGTGCCCTGCGCTACCACACCAAAGGCAACAGTTAGTCCTACGTCCAAGGGCATGGAACAATCGGACAATGAGATATCTTTGGTGGATACATTTATGAGTTCTATGGAAGATATTCAACCTGTTCCGCTGGAGGAGGTGAACATTAAGAAGTTAAAGGAGTTGCAGTCTGGAGAACAGGAGATTCAGAGGTTGAAGTTGAGTGCGGTGGATGGTTTTGAGAAGAAGGGTGGATGTTTTTATGTAAAAGATGAGATTCTGTGGAGACGGAGACCTCCACGTGTGAATGTAGATAATGGATTGTGGGACTGCCATGAGATTGTAGTACCTAATGTGTGCAGGCAGGAGTTAATTCAACTGGCCCATTCTACTCCATTAGCAGGTCACATGGGTGTAAAGAAGACCATGGAGAGGCTGTGTGTGGAGTTCTACTGGCCCCGCATGGCAGCAGATGTGGCTAAGTTTGTCAAATATTGTCATACCTGCCAAGTAGTGGGTAGGCTGAATCAATCTGTCCCTATGGCCCCTCTTGTTCCCATTCCTTCCACTGATCCCCCTTTTTCCAGGCTAATTATTAATGTGGTGGAAACCTTGCCCCCAACTTCTAGCAGTAACTCATATCTGCTCACTATCATTGACCCCTCCATGAGGTACCATGAGGTGATACCTCTCCATTCCATCAAAGCTAAGGTAGTGGCTAGAGTTTTGCTAGATTTCTTTACAAAGTTTGGTTTGTCCCAGGAGGTTCAGGCAGATAGAGGGTCTAATTTCCTTTGCAACATCTTCCGGCAGTTTAGCTCAACTTGGCATTACACAAAACAAGAGCATTAACTATCTTGCGGAGATGCAAGGTACCTTGGAGCGTTACCACCAGATGCTTCAGAATACGAGTATGCTCTGCAAGTACTGTAGGAGCACTCTAAAGACTGGGACCGTGGTGTACCGTTCTTCCTGTTCACTATGGGATAAGTCCCCCAGGAAAGTTTCGGATTCTTTCCTAATGAGCTCCTTGTTTGCCCATCGAGTTTGGGGTCCCCTGAACTTGGTTAAGGAGACTTGGAGCAGTAACCTCGCCGAGAACCTGAGCTTACTCTGTTATGTGTAGGACTTCAAGACCCGTATGAGTAAGACTCTGAAGCTGGCCCGTGAAAATCTCAAGCAGGCTCAGGACAACATGAAGGTGCGGTATGATCGAAAGGCCAGGCTGAGGGAGTTTAACCTGTTAACTGCTCTATACAACCTGGGCTGTTTCGAGTGCGACTGCTCAATACAGCCCTGGCTGCGCAAGTGAATTTCGAATATAGTGTCATGGTGACCAAGGCCAACCCATGCAAGCATGTTTGAGCCTTTAAAACCGAAAAAGAAAACAAAAACCATACATTCCAGTAGGGAATCAGACACTTCGATGTTCATCCCTGGCTTTACCAAGGTAAATATTGAGCTAATATTTCGTTACTATATACTTTGGCATGTGTTCTCTCAATTCCTAAGACAAAATTTGGCCTTTGGGAAATTTCATTTTTACCCCTATGTCTGCGCACCATGGACACCTCCAAAAAAACGCCATGCGCAGTTAACAGGTTAAGGTCGGTGACGAGGTTTTGGTGTTGCTGCTACTGCAGGGTCAGCCGCTGGCTGCTAAGTTTAGTGGTCCTTATCCTGTAGTGCAGCGTATTGGAGACACTGACTACCTGGTGGAGACCCCCAACAGAAGGAAGAAGCACCAACTGAGCCATGTGAACATGTTGAAGCCATACCATCGTGCACCAGATTCTCCGGCTCCCATACATTTTGTCTCCGCCACTGCTGCTGCTGCTAAGGAGGGTGTTGAGAGCAGCTTTTTTGAGGTGGGCTGTGAGTGTCCAGATTGTAGCTAGGTGAAGAATGATGAGGCAGAGTCCACTCTCAACTCCAAGTTAGAACATCTGCCTCAGGATTGAGCATCGCAGTTGGTTGCCCTCTTGTCAACTGACAAGGATGTGTTCAGCAGTGCCCCTGGGAAGACCGATTGGATTCAGCATGACACAGATGTGGGTGACGCTGTTCCTGTGAAGTTGCCCCCTTATCGAGTTAGTCCTCAGCGTGTTGGCATGCCGTATCGGGAGTGCAATTATATGTTGGACCATGGGCTTATCTCCCCCTGTGTTAGTCCCTGGAGTTCCCCAGTGACGTTGCAGCCTAAACCTGACAGCATCGCAAGATTTTGCATAGACTACAGATGGGTGAACGTGCTAACCAAGACTAATACATACCCATTGCCTCGGCTTGAGGACTGCATCAATCACATAGGCTCGTCTAGTTATATCACCAAGTTAGATCTCAAGAAAGACTTTGGGCAAGTGCCTTTGACCGAACGGGCTAAGGAAGTCTTGTGTTTTGTGGCAGACGGACAAACGTATCAATGTAACATGATGCCATACGGTATGAAAAATACCCTGGCAACGTTCCAGTGATTAATGAACATGGTTGTTAATGGTATGAAACATTGTGTGGTATACTTGGATGATGTAATAGTCTTTACCGATGATTGGGAAAGCTACAGAGAACTAGGTGTTTTGCTGTCCAGGCTTTCCAAAGCTCGTCTTGTAGTAAATTTAAAGAAGTGCGCGTTTGTTTGTGCACAAGTTCAATGCCTTGGTTATGTGGTTGGTCATGGCTGTGTACACCCCCCTGACTCTAAGATAGAGGCCATAAAGAGTTTTAAGGCACCACAAAACAGGCACGAGCTTCGGAGGTTCCTTGGCAGTATTGGTTAATACCGTCTTTATTTAAAGAACTTTGCAACAACAGTGGCCCCTCACAATGAATTCCTTAAGAAAGATAGAAAATACGTCTGGACTAATGTGTGTCAGAATAGTTTTGATGCAGCCAAAGAGATCTCGTGTAATTATCCAGTTATGGCTGCCCCAAACTTTAATAATACATTAAACTTGCTGTAGATGCCAGTAAAGTGGGTGCAGCAGCTGTGTTAATGCAGGACAACGATCATGGCGTAGAACATCCTGTTTGTTATTTCAGCAAGAAGTTTTCTGTTTCTCAGCATAATTATTTTGTTATCGAAAAGGAACTATTAGCGCTGATCCTCGCCCTGCAGCACTTTTCTGTGTATGACCCTGCATTTGGACCTACTGTCATTGTATATACTGATCATCACCCACTAAAATTTCTGAATAATCCAAAGATGAAGAATCAGCGATTGACACGTTGGAGTTTGTTCCTTCAGCAGTTTCATTTGGATATTAGACATATTAAGGGTGTTGACAACATCATCGCTGATTGTTTGTCACGTTTTTAAGAACGAATTTTCCTAATGTATAATGTGTGCGTGTCGCCAGGCGAGGTGTGAACATCGATGCTATGTGCACTAGCATCCACACACATGCACTTCCTATTTTGTTGTTGTCTGTCAGTGTGTACACATTTATAAAATCTTAGTTAATTCTGTTTGCTCTCTCGGCGTGGGTGTGACTAAAGTTGTTTTTAATATCAGTGACTTCCGGTGGAGGATAAACTGGCGATATAAAGATTTGTATTCACAAGCGATATCTAGAACGTTTGGAGTATGGGGGAAGAGATTAATTCCCTTAACTCTATTCTGGATATTTCTCATCTGGCCTCCAGCTGCGTGTTGATGTGGGCACGTGGCTGGAGGATATATAAAAGGGGGATTCTGGATGGAGAGGGAGAGTTTTTGTGGGACTGGCGTCGAGAGAGGGAGTGTTTGGACTGGAGATAAGAGAGGGAGGGGAAGCAGAATTTTGTGTGTTGTATATATTTCTGAACGTCTTTTCACTTCATATCGCATCCAGTCGCAAGTATAATTGTTACTGTATTTTTATTATTATTTGCGGCAATTATAGAGTGTAGTTTAGGTATCTGTTTTTGAATGATTTAATTTCTGTTGTCTGGCAAGTTTGTTATCAGACTTTACTGTAATTATTCAGGGTATTATCAGGTTCTTCTTTTTCTCATTCTTTTGTGTTCCATTATCTTAATGTAAATAGTGTAAATATTATTAACCTGTACTATATTAAGTATTTTTCATTGCGTTTGTTTTGTCCATGGTAACGTCAGCTAGCGTTATTTACTTTCGGACCTGTGTTGCGAGATTGGAGTTAGTGTTTTATATTTCTTTTCATTAATTATTTGATCATTTCCCTTTTCGCTTTGATTTTTTTTTTCTCAGTTTTCTCACGCAGTCAGATTCAGTTATCTAATGTTGCCTATTCCATCTCAAACCAATATATATATATATATATATATATATATATATATATATATATATTAGTACGGAACAGAGAGAGATAATGAACACTTCAAGTGAGAATACTAAAATCACTACTGTCCCGCAAAGTTCCAGGTTCAAAACAAAAGAGTTAGGTAAAATTACAAGTTAAAGTTTAATGCTCAAACTAACAACTAAACATTCAGGACTCATAAGGATAATGTAAAGGCAAAAAACAGGTTAAATATTATGGTTAACTGCAATAGCCTCTATTAACACGAAATTAGCAAGAGTAAATTTATCTAAGTCAGCCCTGTTAAAATGAGAAAGCCGAATAATGCTCAGTTAATGCAAGATATATTATTACAGATACAAAATATTATTAATAATAGCTGACATCAAAAACTCCACTCGAATCACAAAAACCTCACCAGGCCCACGAATCAACACCTCATGCTATACAGTACAAGAAAAAATGTAACAACACTTATACTCAAATTACACAGCAGCCACATGGTTGGAGACTTCCTGAGCACTCACAAAAATAATAACAACTGTACAGGGGAGGACAGAGATGTAAACAAAATGAGGAGTAGATCTAAGTGGCAATTAATGCAGAGACTGAGCTCATTATATAGGGGCCGGCAGAGCTTGATACAACTTGTAAGAAGGACGCGCAAATGAAGCCATAGGGGACAAAGAGTTGACACTCCTACTCTGAACAACAGAAAGAACGACTTACTCTACTATAAGGGAGGAGAAGGGGGGAGTGAGGTAGAACACGGAAGCTTGGTCATTATGGAAGCCACGAGGCGAATCCTGATAAAAAATGCAGCATACTGTACATTAGAATTATACAAAGGATGATGAAATCATAAGCTATGTAACACCTCCCCACAAAAAAAAAAAAAAGAAATTTACAAAGGAAATTTCTTATTACTCTAAAACAATCTGTCTAAAGTCTAGATAAGCAATCTGCAATAACATTTTCTTTCCCCTTGACATGTTGTATGTCTAATGAATACTCCTGAAGAAGTAGACTCCATCTTGTCAATCTCTGATTTTTATCTTTAAACTTACTAAGGAATTTCAGTGGGTTATGATCGGTATAAATAACTATGGGGTCAAAACCAGAACACAAATAAAATGAAAAATGCTATAAACCCAAAATCAAGGCCAAAAGCTCTTTCTCAATAGTTGAGTAGTTCTTTTGAGGTGAAGTGAACTTCTTACTGTAATAAGATACAGGGTGTTCAATACCCTGATCATCCTCTTGCAGCAAAACAGCCCCAGCTCCTGTATCACTTGCGTCAACAGCCATCTTAAAAGGCTTAGCAAAATTTGGAGTAGCGAGCACTGGCTGACTTAATAGGATAGCTTTAAGTTTGCTGAAAGAGGATTCACAGTTATCGGTCCAGACAAATTTAACTCTCCTTTTCAGTAGGTCTGTAAGTGGTGATACAAGAATTGAAAAGTTAAGAACAAATCTCCTGTAATAACCTACCATTCCCAAAAATCTTTGTAGCTCTTTCCTACTTTTAGGTCTGGGAAGATCACTTATAACCTGAACCTTAGCTCCTGGTGGTGCAAAGTGTCCATCACCAATTACGTACCCAAGGTACTGAACTTTAGCTTGACCAACTCACACTTTGATAAATTAGCTACAAGATTAGCCTGAACCAAACGCTCAAGAAATTTACTGACATGGCATAGGTGATCTTTCCAGTTGTCACTGAAGATTAATACATCATCAATATAAACAACACACCCTGCCAAACCCTCTGTCACAACATTCATGAGCTTCTGAAAAGTGGATGGTGCATTCTTCATACCATATGGCATTACAGAACATGCAAAAGTCTTTCCTAGTGTTACAAAACATGAGATCTCCCTAGCACGTTCAGTCATAGGTACTTGCCAGTATCCCTTTAACAAATCAAACTTACTTATGTACCTAGCCTTTTCAATCTTGTCTATGCAATCTTCCACGCGAGGGAGAGGGTAAGTGTCTGTTTTGGTTATCTGATTAACACGTCTGTAGTCGATGCAAAGCCGCTATGACCCACCTGGCTTAGGGACTAGAGTGACAGGAGAACTCCACTCGCTCTGACAGGGCTCAATCATCTTGTGGTCCAACAGGTAGCCAAGCTCCTTCTGGATGAGAGGAACTTTCACTGGGTTCACACGGTAAGGAGGCAGTTTCATTGGTTTTGCGTCTCCAACATTGACATCATGCATCAACACAGTGGTTCTTCCTGGAGTGGCTCGGAACACTTGCGGGTACTCCTGCAGTAATGCCGAAAACTCCTGCCTTTCCTTGGGAGGTATATGAGAAAGCTTAGTCTTGAGATCATTCATGATATCAGGATTCTTCCCCAAACTATCACTCAGGCTCATGCTGCATGGGAGAACTTCACTTGCAGACTCGGGTGGAACAGCTACAGTGCAGACTGGGTTATTTTCGTCCCGCCTGTGATATAACTTTAGCATGTTGATGTGACAAAGTTGCTTGTTCTTTCTACGATCTGGTGTTGCGATGACATAGTTGACATCACTGAGTTTCTTCTCCATGAAATAAGGACCACTAAACTTGGCTTGAAGAGGTTGCCCATGCACCGGTAGCAGAATCAAAACCTGATCTCCTGGCTGAAAGTTGCGTAACCTGGACTTCTTATCATACAAAGTCTTCATCTTCTCCTGAGCAGCTCCTAAATTCTCTCTCGCCAGCTGTAAAGCAGTGGACAGCCGTTCTTTGAACTTTATCACATACTCCAGCAGGTTTAAGTCACCTTCCTTCGACAGCCAGCATTCCTTGAGTAGCTTAAGGGGTCCTCTTACTTCATGGCCAAACAGTAGTTCAAAGGGTGAGAAGCCCAGTGATTCATTTGGAGATTCTCTTGCAGCAAATACAACAAATGGAAGACCTTTATCCCAGTCTTTCTGATGTTCCAAACAGTATTTCCTGAGCATCGATTTGAGTGTTTGATGATATCTCTCCAACGCTCCTTGGGTCTGGGGATGGTAAGCTGAAGACGTGATCTGGGTGATGCCCAACTCTTTCAGAGATTGCTAGAAAACATTTGACATGAAATTACTTCCCCGGTCTAACTGTATCTCCTTGGGCAGACCAAACTTTGTGAAGAACCCTAGCATTTCCTTAACTACGTTCTTTGCTGAGATATTTCTAAGTGGAATGGCTTCAGGATAACGAGTAGCCATATCAATCAGGGTCAACACATAAGAAGATCCTGAAGAAGTCTTAGGAAGAGGGCCCACAATATCCACCAACACACGGGTGAATGGCGCCTCAAAAGGAGGAATGGGAACTAGAGGTGCAACCTTTTCGGTCTGATTACACTTCCCCACAACTTGACAGGTGTGACAAGACTTACAATACCAGGAAACGTCTCTGAAGATACCTGGCCAGTAGAAGTGTTTCAAAATGCATGCCACAGTCTTCCTCACTCCAAGGTGTCCTGCCAAACTGGAATCATGAGCCACTCTAATGATATCCTGCCTACAAACACGAGGGATGACAACTTGATGTACAACCTCCCATTCACAGTCGGCTGATGCTGTTGGGGGTCTCCACTTTCTCATAAGTACTCCTGAGTTTATATAATAACAAGTAGAAGCACCAGCTGACTCTTCCTCACTGCAAGCAGAGTTAGCTAGACCTTTCAACTCAGGGTCAGCAACCTGCAACTCAACCAACTCTTGACGAGAGAAATTATCAACACTACGGGGTACTGCCTCATCTGGTGAGTGGTTCAAATTAGCAAGAAAAGTGTCAGCTAGGATAACATCATCATCATCATTATCCTCTAAGTCACCAGTAACTTTAGACTTAGCCCTAGTGACAGCACATGCAGAGAACACGTCAGGGACATCACAATCCTGGCAGCAGTCATTGGTTCACTAGACAACTGAGGAGCTGGACACACTTGACTTCCACCAATATCATTTCCAGGTAAGAAAGTTACACCTGACATTCGGAGTCTCAACCAACCCAACCATAACGGAACCATTAACAAAACCAGACTCTAAATTCACTCAGCACAGAGGGACAGAGAAGTAATTATTCCCTACACCTTGTAAGATTACAGTTTCATCAGAGGAATTAACATTAGAGCCTAGAACACTGGTCAGCATAAGGGATTGGCAAGGACCTGTATCACGATATATTTTAACTGATTTCCTCTTATTACTGTCCAGAGGACTGACAAAACCATCAGACAGGAAATTAGCACATGAACTCTTGAGAGTGTCACCCACGTTACTGCTCAAAAGAGGAGCTTCATCATGAGAATTTAATTTACCCCTCAAAGCAGGTTCAGTTAACTCGGTTAAAGAATTCTGGGAACTCTCAAGGGTGGACACTAGACCAATTGACTAAATATTTAAAGACTCCTTTTTGTTCACATCACGCTGTCTCCTGAAACATTTCTCCGTAGTATGACCAAGCTTACTACGATAAGTACATTTACTTTTCTGAAATCTAGAGGTGAAGCTGGTATTTACTTCCTGAGAAACATCATCTTTATTCTCTTTCCTGTTACCTGTACTCTGAGTAGAGGCAACGTACTTACTCTCAGCTTTAATTTTTTCTTTAGAATATCTCTTGTGAGTGAGAACATATTCATCAGCTAAAACTGCAGCATCAGACAAATTATTCTTTTCTCATCAAGATATAGGCTTACATCATTATTAATACACCTTTTGAAGTCCTCCAGCAAAATCGTCTGCTTAAATTTATCAAAATCAGAATTTACATTTTTAGAATTTAACCACTGCTCTAACAGATCTTCTTTGATTTTTGCATACTCAACATGGGATTGCTTAGCTTGCTTATAAGTTGTCCTAAATTTTACTTTATAGGCTTCAGGAACAAGCTCATAGGCCTTAAGAATCAAGCTCTTAACTACATCATAATTATCAGATTGATCCAGAGGCAAAGATGCATAAGTTACTTGAGCTTTACCGGTGAGAACACTCTGAAGGAGTACTGGCCAATACATTTAGGGCCAATTAAAACCTGTAGCTACCCTCTCAAACAATTGAAAATACTTTGTTAAATCAGATTCATTAACCCCTTAAACGTGGATCGTCTCATTTGCGACGCTCGGCCAAAAGGACATAACGGCGGATCGTCGCGTTTGCGATTCTAGTAAATTTTGAATAACCGCGGGCAAGCAGGCTCCAGCTGGTATTGTCTATCAGTACCGCCACCCTTGAGCTACTTTTAGCACACTTGACCTTTGTACTACTGACCTCGGTTGTTGCCAAGTTTCATTTTTTTTACCCACCCATGCACCGCTGCCTGGCCCTCCCTCGTCGTGCAATATGGCAGCGCGCGGACGGCTCATACGTGTCAATCTGCGCCTTCCTCTCGCAAGCACTCTATGCTATTTGGAAAAGCTTGTTTCCCCAGTTGTCACACTAGCATTTTTTCGCGCGGTTTGCCCCTGTTTAGCGTCAGTCCACGCGAATCTTTCAAGGTGACACCATATCCAACTCAAGCTCTTCCGAGTCTGTGCCTTCCAGCCCTCCGAAAAAGAGTTTTGTGACCTCAAACCCTGTACAAAACCTTACAAGGAACTGCTAAGGGACTTAGTGACTCGGCTATAGCTAGTGAGTTATTGAAAGCGTCCATGGATTATGGAAGTGACGTTGGTGTATTGTCTAGCCTGGCAGAGTCGGACACACAATCGAGTGCTGAGTCTGAGGTGCCAGAAGTGACTATTCCTGTGCCAAGCACCTCAACAGGCAAGGCTCCTGTGAAAAGGGGCCTAGAATATGAACAGGGGGCCAAGAGGAAAAGAAGTGGTGACCCAGCTTCCCAGCCATTGTCCCCTACACCACGTCACGCCACCGCCAGCCCGCCACGCACTCCCAGCCCCATTCTCTCGTCGTCATCTTCAGCTGCCCTTTCTCCGGAGTCTTCGGAGTCGCCTTCACCACCTCGGAAGGGAAGTAGGCAGTCGTTTACGTAGTAGAGGTTTCCGTAGGCCCAGTGTTCGTGCTAGTAGGGCTAGAACTTTGTTCCCTAGTGTAAGGCTAGCTCCTAAGGTTACTCGCACTAGGCAACTCGCCAGTCACGCCACCGCGAGTGACCTTGAACCCTCTGCTTATCTCCCCACCACCACCACCACTACACCGACACGACCTAGGACAGCCTCTGCCTCTTGCACTGCCTCACCGCCTGCCTCACCCACTGCCACACGACCTGCCTCACCCACCGCCGCCCCCAGCACCTCCCAGCCTAGGCAGGGCACTCTGGATGCCTTCGTGTGGTCAGAGGGCTCAGATTTTGTGCCGGAAGATCTGCCCTTTGATGCCAGTGGGTGTGGAATACAGGCTGACTTCCCTGTCCCAGAGGATGGTGAATGCTTGGACTACCTGTTGGCCTTCCTGCATAACGAGGCAATGGAGCAGATTTGTACCGAGACGAACAGGTACGAGGGGCAATCTGCTGCAGTTCGTGAAGGAGAAGGTGAAGCTGCAATGCCATCCATGTCGCGGATGGCAGCATGGGTTCCTGTAACGATCAGGGAACTCTTTGTATTTATTGGTTTGATGTTATTGATGCCCCACAATTGGAAGCATAAGCTCGAGGAATACTGGAGTTCAGACGATCTTTGCCTCACACCCATCTTCAATAAATACATGAGTCGCGATCGTTTCAGGCAGCTCATGACTTACCTTCACTTTGCGAACAATGAAGAGCCTTCCCAAACTGACCCATTATGGAAAGTGAGGGGAATCCTGAACTTGATCAAGGATAAGTTTACGAGGTTCCTGCGTCCTTTCAAGAAAGTGGTGATTGACGAGTCCTTGGTTTTGTTCAGGGGCCGTCTTCGGTTTGTGCAGTATATTCCAAGGAAACGCCACCACTTTGGAATAAAGTTTTTCGTGCTGTGCGACTGCAAGACAGGGTTCATCTTAGACTTCGTTATTTACACCGCCAGCAATGTCGATTTGGACAAGACTGACCCCCTTGGATTCTCTGGTTCTGTGGTGAAAGTGCTATTGGAAAAGTACTTTGGCGAGAATCATGTCCTGTATACGGACAATTACTATACAGCTCCTAAACTCGCAAGTACCTTTCTGAACACGGCGTCGGATCATGTGGCACTGTCAGGAGCAATAGGGCACACTACCCTGCCTTCCCCGAGGCTGAAAAATCAAAGCGGGGAGACGTGCACCTGAAGAAAACTGACAAGATGCTGGCGATCAGGTGGCACGATAAGAGAGTCGTGAATGTGCTCACCACAGTACACAAGGGGGAAATGCTGGCCACAGGGAAGGTCGACAGAAGGACTGGCGAGCCTGTGATGAAGCCTGATGCTGTCATTGACTACAACGTCAATATGCGGCTGGTGGACAAGTCTGACATGATGATCGGAGAGATAGACTGCCTGAGGAGGAACCGTCGCTGGTACAGGAAGGTGTTCTTGCACTTGATTGATATGTGCATGCTGAACGCCTTCATCCTGTATAAGATCAAGAACAGGAAGCCAGCAAACTACTCTCTCCGACGATTTTCAAAGACTTATGTCTACCAGCTGCTTCAGCGTTTTGGGCAGGTACTGCCATCAGGTCCCAAGCACCACCCACAGACACCTCCAGACCGCCTACAGTGTCAGGCCTACCTTCAGCGACACCGCCTGGAGCCACTGCCTGCCACTGCCAAGAGGGGAAAAGCACTCTGGAGGTGTCATGTGTGCAGCCACACTACCAGGCAGGACAGAACATTTAGGCGCACCTCCTTGCAGTGCAAAGAGTGCAAAATTCCCCTCTGTGCTTACCCGTGTTTCTTTGACTACCACAGCCTGACTAGATATTGAAAATAAGGGTAAGATTCTTGAAAATAATACTGAGAGTGACAGTGATACTAGTGTTTAGTTTTCTTTTACGTACTGACAGTGACAGTCTGATGAGTGTAAATTAGTGTATGTACTTGTAAAAGCACTGACAGTGACAGTGTTTTTTTGTGTAAATAATTGTACATAGTAATAATATAAGTATTGCGAGTGACAGTCACTCCAGTGTAAGAAGTTGAAAGCATAATTATGTTCCTATTCTATGTTCTGACAGTGACAGTTTGTTGTGTAGAAAATATTATTTTTATAACAATGGACAGTGACACTGATGAATAAGGCAAAAAACTGACAGCTAGAGTGAAAGTGAGCGATAGAAATGAAGTGCGCGTGGCCGACCGGAGCGAGAATAAAGTGCATGCTGTAAGGCTGAATAAACTCGCGCCGCGGTGGTCTTCCTCATTCCCGCTTCACAATACTGGCAGTGACAGTGATTTTTAGGGCCGTAATAGTGCCAAGCAAGCCTTTGCGAAGTACTATGAAGGAAAATAATGTAGTATATGTGTTTTTAGCCGTGAAAAGGGAAATGTGTGTTCAGTGACGGGAAGATTGCCGCCGCGCTGCATGTCGGCCGTGCACTCCGTTCATTATAGCCTTATTTTCAGTGCTTATTGTACAAATACGGATTCCAAACAACCTGTACGTTGTTGTATAAAGTGTACTGTGACAGACTGAGGCTGTGGTAGAAAGAAAACTGGGTTTCTGGAGGTGTGAAAGTGAAGACTTTGTTACCCAACTTTGCAAGTCTTCACAAGTCCTTTGGTAGTCCACGAAGGCTCAACATCTGTCTCAGGAGAAAGCTGAATGTAAGTACTATATGCCATAAAAATTTTAATGTTCTAGGGTTAATCTCTGATTTTTGGCAAATATTTTCCCACAGGTACTCAGACCCCGCTACAACCCCGCCACAGGGGGGGGGGGGATCGGCCGTACACAACCGCGTTTAAGGGGTTAAAAGGAGGGACAAGTTTAACATTTTTAGGCACATCAAAATCATCAGAGCTAGATGACCCAGTTCCACCTTGTTTCATGCGATACTCATGGTCTGCCTGAATCCTAGCTAGTTCAATTTGTGCCTGAGCCTGTGCCTGTGCCTCCTGAATACGAGCCTGAGACTCAGCCTCCTTAGCACGAGCCTGAAACTCAGCCTCCTTAGCACGGGCCCGAAACTCAGCCTCCTTAGCACGGGCCTGAAACTCAGCCTCCTTAGCACGAGCCTCCTGCAGGGCTAGCTGTAACTCAGCTATTTCAATCTGCATTTGCTCATCTGGAGGAGTTACATTAAACAAGCTTTTATTAATCATGTCAACAATTTGATCTTTAGAATGATGAGAGCGAACAGCAATTCCCAATTGTTGAGCAACAAGCTTAAGTTCATTCTTTGTTCTATTTTCTACATCACACAATGTTTGCACATTTGACAAAAAATCTTTGCCTTCATCAAACGTAGTAATAGTAGCGATCATGAATAAATCACAGTCACAAAATATCAAGCAATATCCTTATGATAATTTCCTGAATATCCTGGCGAGGTCGCCAAATTTATGTTAGGGAACAGAGAGAGATAATGAACACTTCAAGTGAGAATACTAAAATCACTACTGTCCCGCAAAGTTCCAGGTTCAAAAGAAAAGAGTTAGGTAAAATTACAAGTTAAAGTTTAATACTCAAACTAACAACTAAACATTCAGGACTCATAAGGATAATGTAAAGGCAAAAAACAGGTTAAATATATGGTTAACTGCAATAGCCTCTATTAACACGAAATTAGCAAGAGTAAATTTATCTAAGTCAGCCCTGATAAAATGAGAAAACCGGATAATGCTCAGTTAATGCAAGGTATATTATTACAGATACAAAATATTATTAATAATGGCTGACATCAAAAACTCCACATGAGTCACAAAAACCTCACCAGGCCCACGAATCAACACCTCATGCTATACAGTACAAGAAAAAATGTAATAACACTTATGCTCAAATTACACAGCAGCCAGATGGCTGGAGACTTCCTGAGCACTCCCAAAAATAATAACAACTGTACAGGGGAGGACAGAGATGTGAGCAAAATGAGGAGTAGATCTAAGTGGCAATTAATGCAGAGACTGAGCTCATTATATAGGGGCCAGCAGAGCTTGATACAACTTGTAAGAAGGACGCGCAAATGAAGCCATAGGGGACAAAGAGTTGACACTCCTATTCTGAACAACAGAGAGAACGACTTACTCTACTATAAGGGAGGAGAAGGGGGGAGTGAGGTAGAACACGGAAGCTTGGTCATTATGGAAGCCACGAGGCGAATCCTGATCAAACATGCAGCATACTGTACGTTAGAATTATACAAAGGATGATGAAATCATAGGCTATGTAACAATATTTAGTACATATATATATATATATATATATATATATATATATATATATATCATATATATATATATATATATATATATATATATATATATATATATCATATATATATATATATATATATATATATATATATATATATATAGTACATACATATATATATATATATATATATATATATATATATATATTATAGTACATACATATATATATATATATATATATATATATATATATATATATACATATATATATATTGCCAGACGCATCAAACCCGTTTTTGGTGGCCACAAACAAATGGCCTCCAAGTCGCCCTGTCCCCCGCCATTTCACTGCCCTGCTCCCAACTCACACCCCCTCTCTCATATACCTCTCCACCCCATCCCTCCATCTCATCCTTGGCCTCCCTCTCCCTCTTCCCCCTCCACCTCACTCACATACACTCTTTTCGTCAGTCTTTCACCCTCCATCCTCTCCACATGGCCAAACTACCTCAGTGTGTTCCTCATAACGCTTCCTATCACATCCACATCCACACCACAACGCTCCTTTATATCCTCATTCGTCAGCCTCTCTCTCCACGTGACTCCACAGGCTCCTCTTAAATAACTCATTTCCACTGCTCTCACTCTTGACTTGTGTCCTTCCAACAATGTCCATGCTTCACTTCCGTACGTTAGAGTTGGTATCACAATACTGTCATGTAGTAACTTTTTCACTTCCATGCTCACTTCCCTGTTTCTTATCACTGCTTTCAAAGAACCAGCAACCTTTCTTCCCTGCTGTACCCTTTCAAGCACTTTACCCTCCAAACCTCCATCCTTACTCATCACACTACCCAAGTACTTAAACGTACTCACATTTTCCAATTCCTCACCATCCAACCTCGCTGTACATTCACTAACTTCACCTCTCTCAAAGACCATCACTTTACTCTTCCCTACATTCACCTTTAGATTCCGTTTCTTACACACTCTCTCAAACTCATCCACCAAGCCTTGCACCTCCCCTTCGTCTTAACTCAACAACACAGCATCATCTGCAAACAACAGTACAGGGAGTTTCCAAACACTATCCTCTCTCACCAGGGCCACTCCAACATCCACTACCCTACCTTGTACCTCTTTTATTACCCCATCCATGTACAGATTGAACAACCATGGAGACATGACACATCCCTGTTTCAAACCAACTTTCAAAGAGAAAATTTCACTTAGTTCACCATCCACAGGCACTGCAGCCTTCGCACCATCGTACATACTCTTCACAACATTCAACAACTTCCCATCTACTCCATATATTCTTAACACTTTCCACAATCCTTGTCTATCCACCCTGTTATATGCTTTCTCCAAATCCATGAAAGCCGCATACAACTTCTTTCCCTTCTCTAGAAACTTTTCCACTAAAGATCTAAGAATGAATATCTGATTTACACAACCTCTTCCCTTCCTAAAGCCTCCCTGTTCTTCTCCAACTAATTTCTCTGTTCTTTCTCTAACTCTGTCTATAAGTATCCTACCATACACTTTTCCTATTATACTAAGAAGACAAATGCCCCTATGATTACCACACACTTCTTTTTCCCCTTTTCCTTTGTACAAGGGAATAATTATACCTGACTTCCAATCCTCCGGGACTCTACCTTCCTCCCAGGCCAATCTGCACATCTTCCACATCCATTCTACTACTATCTCTCCCCCATGCTTCATCATTTCACCTCACACTCCAACAATTCCTGGGGCTTTCCCCGATTTAACTTTCTTCATTGCTTCCACAACTTCTATCCTACTGATTTCTTCCTGTCTTCTCAACTCCCTTCTTCTCCCAGCCATTCCCCAGCCACTTATACTCGCATTACTTCCATCCTCTACGTTCAACAATTCCTTAAAGTGTTCTCTCCATCTGCTCACTTTTTCTCCCTTCTCCACTAGTAATCTACAATTTTTATCTTTCACTCCCCTGCTAACTTCACTTCCACCCTGTCTTACTCTTTTCACTTCTCTCCAGAACATTTTCTTACAGTCCCTCCACTTTACACTCAAATTCCTTCCAAATTCCTCATCCACTCTATAATATATATATATATATATATATATATATATATATATATATATATATATATACCGTTTCTTACACACTCTCTCAAACTCATCCACCAAGCCTTGCAGCTCCCCTTCGTCTTCACTCAACAACACAGTATCATCTGCAAACAACAGTACAGGGAATTTCCAAACACTATCCTCTCTCACCAGGGCCACTCCAACATCCACTACCCTACCTTGTACCTCTTTTATTACCCCATCCATGTACAGATTAAACAACCACGGAATCTAAAGCTGTATTAACTCTATCTAAATCAAACTTTCTTCAAAAGCAAGCATCAAAACTACTTAACAACCCTAATGACAATAGAATATTCTGGTCAACTCTTGATTCTTTCAATAATAACTTTAACAAGTCATCTTCCATTCCCCCACTAAAATCTTCAGATGGCAATATTACAAATGACCCACGTGGTAAAGCAGATATCTTTGCTAGTACCTTTGCAAGAAACTCTACCATAGATGATAGCAGCCAGAATGTCTCAGTACTGGAACTTGATTCTCCCGAAATTGCCCCACTTAAAATACAGACAAGATTCGTAAAATCCATCCTAGATAATTTACCTACCAACAAAGCTCCAGGCCCAGATGGAATTCAGCCAATTGTTTTGAAAAAGTGTTCCCCTGAACTTGCCTCTGTCCTAGCTAAATTATTCAGACTATGCATACTTACTTCTTTATTCCCAAATTCATGAAAAGAAGCCAATATCCACCCAGTTCCGAAGAAAGGAAGTTCGTCTGACCCCTCCAATTACAGACCAATAGCTGTCACAACTTCTCTTGGTAAGGTATTTGAAACTTTAATTAATAAGCATATTGTTAAACATCTTGAATCCAACAACTTAATTAGTGATAGACAATACGGTTTTCGCCACGAAAGATCCACCATTGACATACTCAATCTCTTAACTCATACCATCCATCAATCAATTGATCTTTTTGGAGAAACTCATGCAGTAGCTCTTGATATCTCTAAAGCTTTCGACAGAGTATGGCACCGTTCCCTGCTGTCCAAACTCCCTTGCTATGGACTAATGTCTTTTGTTCCTTTGATTTCTTCTTATCTTAGTGACAGGAAAATAAGAGTAAAAGTAGATGATGTATATTCGAATTTCCACTCAATTAACGCCGGCGTGCCGCAGGGATCAGTTCTGGCGCCAACCCTATTTCTGGTTCATATTAATGATCTCTTATCTGTCACTCACAATCCCATTCACTCATATGCAGATGACTCAACACTACATAGTTCATTCACACTCAGACATCCATTTACAAAGTCTAATATCTCTACCTCTCAACTCAGTACAGCCATCTCCATAAATCAAGATCTATCTACAATCAGTGAATGGGGACAAAACAACCTTGTCTCTTTTAATGCTGGTAAAACTAAATATATACAGTTTACTAATAGACAGATATTACCAGATTCGTACATTACCTTCAGTGCTACTAATATTCTCATCTCCAAAAATATTGAAATTCTTGGTGTCTCAACAGTGCCCTCAGCTGGACCTCTCATGTCAGATCACTTGCTAAAACCGCCTCAAGGAAACTTGGATTATTGTACAGAGTCCGTAACTTCTTCGCCGATGAGCAGTTAGCTATAATTTATAAAAGTCATGTGCGCTCTCAGCTTGAATATTGCTCACCCTTGTGGAATGGTTGTGGAGAGGTTGCATTAAGACAACTAGACAAAATTCAGAATAAAGCTGTTAGAATCATTAACAACCCTGCCATTACATATAAACTACCTCCCCTGCAAGTAAGAAGGAATGTTGCCTCCCTTGCATTATTTTACAGATATTTTTTTGGCAAATGCTCAGACGAAGTTCCGTCCATGGTGCCACCTCTCCATGCCTTCCCTCGTGCTACACGGGCATCTGGTAGCACTCATGACTGCAATGTCACTCAACCATATTGCAGAACTTCTGCCTATCAGAATTCTTTCATTCCTCGAACTGCATCCCTCTGGAACTCGCTTCCCCAGAGTTGTTTTCCTCCAAATTTCAACCTATAACTGTTCAAGTCTAACTGTTACAGATATTTTATGAACAGAGGACACCAGTAATCTGGTGTATGGATTATTTTTTTTCCCCCATTTGTTTTTCCTTCCTCCGTTCTGTTATTAATATATATATATATATATATATATATATATATATATATTTATATATATATATATAGATAGATAGATATATGTATATATATATATATATATATATATATATATATATATATATATATATATATATATATATATATATATATATATATATATATATATATATATATATACATATATATATATATATATATATATATATATATATATATATTGTTACGGAACAGAGAAAGATAATGTACACTTTAAGCGAGAATACTAAAAATCACTACTGTCCCGTAAAGTTCCAGGTTCAAAACAAAAGAGTTAGGTAAAATTACAAGTTAAAGTTTAATGCTCAAACCTACAACTAAACATTCAGGACTGATAAGGATAATGTAATGGCAAAAAACAGGTTAAATATATGGTTAACTGCAATAGCCTCAATTAACACGAAATTAGCAAGAGTAAATTTATTTCAGTCAGTCCTGTTAAAATAAGAAAACCAGATAATACTCAGTGAATGCAAGATATATTATTACAGATACAAAATATTATTTAAAAATGACTGACAAAAACCCATGAATCACAAAAAACCTTACTAGGCCTAAGAATTAACACCTTATGCTACACAGTACAAGAAAAAATGCAATAACAGTTATACTCAAATTACACAGCTGCTAGATGGTTGGAGACTTTCTGAGCACTCACAACAATAACAACTGTACAGGGGAGGACAGAGATGTGAACAAAATGAGGAGTAGATCTAAGTGGCAATTAATGCAGAGACTGAGCTCATTATATAGGGGCCGGCAGAGCTTGATACAACTTGTAAGAATGACGCGCAAATGAAGCCAGAGGGGACAAAGAGTTGACACTCCTGCTCTGAACAACAGAAATAACGACTTACTCTACTATAAGGGAGGAGGGGGGGAGTGAGGTAGAACACGTTCGTGATCAAACATGCAGCATACTGTACGTTAGAATTACACAAAGGATGATGAAATCATAGGCTATGTAACACCTCCCCACAAAGAAAAGGAAATTTACAAAGGATATTTCTTATTACTCTAAAACAATCTGTCTAAAGTCTAGATAAGCAATCTGCAATAACATTTTCTTTCCCCTTGACATGTTGTATGTCTAATGAATACTCCTAAAGAAGTAGACTTCATCTTGTCAATCTCTGATTTTTATCTTTAAACTTACTAAGGAATTTCAGTGGGTTATGATGGGTATAAATGACTATGGGGTCAAAACCAGAACACAAATAAAATGAAAATGCTGTAAACCCAAAATCAAGGCCAAAAGCTCTTTCTCAATAGTTGAGTAGTTCTTTTGAGGTGGAGTGAACTTACTGTAATAAGATACAGGGTGTTCAATACACTAATCATCCTCTTGCAGCAAAATAGCCCCAGCTCCTGTATCACTTGCGTCAACAGCCATCTTAAAAGGCTTAGCAAAATTTGGAGTAGCGAGCACTGGCTGACTTAATAGGATAGCTTTAAGTTTGCTGAAAGAGGATTCACAGTTATCGGTCCAGACAAATTTAACTCCCTTTTTCAGTAGGTCTGTAAGTGGTGATACAAGAATTGAAAAGTTAAGAATAAATCTCCTGTAATAACCTACCATTCCCAAAAATCTTTGTAGCTCTTTCCTACTTTTAGGTCTGGGAAGATCACTTATAACCTGAACCTTAGCTCCTGGTGGTGCAACATGTCCATCACCAATTACGTACCCAAGGTACTGAACTTTAGCTTGACCAAACTCACACTTTGATAAATTAGCTACAAGATTAGCCTGAACCAAACGCTCAAGAAATTTACTGACATGGCACAGGTGATCTTTCCAGTTGTCACTGAAGATTAATACATCATCAATATAAACAACACACCCTGCCAAACCCTCTGTTACAACATTCATGAGCTTCTGAAATGTGGCTGGTGCAATCTTCATACCATATGGCATTACAGAACATGCAAAAGTCTTTCCTAGTGTTACAAAACATGAGATCTCCCTAGCACGTTCAGTCATAGGTACTTGCCAGTACCCCTTTAACAAATCAAACTTACTTATGTACCTAGCCTTTCCGATCTTGTCTATGCAATCTTCCATGCGAGGGAGAGGGTAAGTGTCTGTTTTGGTTATCTGATTAACACGTCTGTAGTCGATGCAAAGCCGCTGTGACCCACCTGGCTTAGGGACTAGAGTGACAGGAGAACTCCACTCGCTCTGACAGGGCTCAATCATCTTGTGGTCCAACAGGTAGCCAAGCTCCTTCTGGATGAGAGGAACTTTCAATGGGTTCACACGGTAAGGAGGCAGTTTAATTGGCTTTGCGTCTCCAACATCGACATGATGCATCAACACAGTGGTTCTTCCTGGAGTGGCACGGAAAACTTGCGGGTACTCCTGCAGTAATGCCGAAAACTCCTGCCTTTCCTCGGGAGGTATATGAGAAAGCTTAGTTTGGAGATCATTCATGATATCAGGATTCTTCCCCAAACTATCACTCAGGCTCATGCTGCATGGGAGAGCTTCACTTGCAGACTCGGGTGGAACAGCTACAGTGCAGACTGGATTATTTTCGTCCCGCCTGTGATATAACTTTAGCATGTTGATGTGACAAAGTTGCTTGTTCTTTCTACGATCTGGTGTGGCGATGACATAGTTGACATCACTGAGTTTTTTCTCCACGAAATAAGGACCACTAAACTTGGCTTGAAGAGGTTGCCCATGAACCGGTAGCAGAATCAGACCCTGATCTCCTGGCTGGAAGTGGCATAACCTGGACTTCTTATCATACAAAGTCTTCATCTTCTCCTGAGCAACTCCTAAATTCTCTCTCGCCAGCTGTAAAGCAGTGGACAGCCGTTCTTTGAACTTCATCACATACTCCAGCAGGTTGAAGTCATCTTCCTCCGACAGCCAGCATTCCTTGAGTAACTTAAGGGGTCCTCTTACTTCATGGCCAAACAGTAGTTCAAAAGGTGAGAAGCCCAGTGATTCATTTGGAGATTCTCTTGTGGCAAATACAACGAATGGAAGACCTTTATCCCGGTCTTTCAGATGTTCCAAACAGTATTTCTTGAGCATTGATTTGAGTGTTTGATGATATCTCTCCAACGCTCCTTGGGTCTGGGGATGGTAAGCTGAAGACGTGATCTGGGTGATGCCCAACTCTTTCAGAGACTGCTTGAAAACATTTGACATGAAATTACTTCCCCGGTCTAACTGTACCTCCTTGGGCAGACCAAACTTTGTGAAGAACCCTAGCATTTCCTTAACCACGTTCTTTGCTGAGATATTTCTAAGTAGAATGACTTCAGGATAACGAGTATCCATATCAATCAGGGTCAACACATAAGAAAATCCTGAAGAAGTCTTAGGAAGAGGGCCCACAATATCCACCAACACACGGGTGAATGGCGCCTCAAAAGGAGGAATGGGAACTAGAGGTGCAACCTTTTCGGTCTGATTACACTTCCCCACAACTTGACAGGTGTGACAAGACTTACAATACCAGGAAACATCCCTGAAGATACCAGGCCAGTAGAAGTGTTTCAAAATGCGTGCCACAGTCTTCCTCACTCCAAGGTGTCCTGCCAAACTGGAATCATGAGCCACTCTAATGATATCCTGCCTACAAACACGAGGGATGACAACTTGATGTACAACCTCCCATTCACAGTCGGCTGATGCTGTTGGGGGTCTCCACTTTCTCATAAGTACTCCTGACTTTATATAATAACAAGTAGAAGCACCAGCTGACTCTTCCTCACTGCAAGCAGAGTTAGCTAGACCTTTCAACTCAGGGTCAGCAACCTGCAACTCAACCAACTCTTGACGAGAGAAATTATCAACACTACGGGGTACTGCCTCATCTGGTGAGTGGTCCAAATTAGCAAGAAAAGTGTCAGCTAGGATAACATCATCATCATCATTATCCTCTAAGTCACCAGTAACTTTAGACTTAGCCCTAGTGACAGCACATGCAGGGAACACATCAGGGACATCACAATCCTGGGCCGCAGCCACTGGCTCACTAGACAACTGAGGAGCTGGACACACTTGACTTCCACCAATATCATTTCCAAGTAAGAAAGTTACACCTGACATTGGAAGTGTCTCAACCAACCCAACCATAACGGAACCATTAACAAAACCAGACTCTAAATTCACTCTGCAAAGAGGGACAGAGAAGTAATTATTCCCTACACCTTGTAAGATTACAGTTTCATCAGAGGAATTAACATTAGAGCCTAGAACACTGGTCAGCATAAGGGATTGGCAAGCACCTGTATCACGATATATTTTAACTGACTTCCTGTCATTACTGTCCAGAGGACTGACAAAACCATCAGACAGGAAATTAGCACATGAACTCTTGAGAGTGTCACCCACGTTACTGCTCAAAAGAGGAGCTCCATCATGAGAATTTAATTTACCCCTCAAATCAGGTTCAGTTAACTCAGTTAAAGAATTCTGGGAACTCTCAAGGGTGGACACTAGACCAATTGACTGAATATTTAAAGACTCCTTTTTGTTCACATCACGCTGTCTCCTGAAACATTTCTCCGTAGTATGACCAAGCTTACTACAATAAGTACATTTACTTTTCTGAAACCTAGAGGTGAAGCTGGTATTTACTTCCTGAGAAACATCATCTTTATTCTCATTCCTGTTACCTGTACTCTGAGTAGAGGCAACGTACTTACTCTCAGCTTTCCTTTTTTCTTTAGAATATCTCTTGTGAGTGAGAACATATTCATCAGCTAAAACTGCAGCATCAGACAAATTATCTATTCTTTTCTCATCAAGATATAGGCTTACATCATTATTAATACACCTTTTGAAGTCCTCCAGCAAAATCATCTGCTTAAATTTGTCAAAATCAGAATCCACATTCTTAGAATTTAACCACTGCTCTAACAGATCTTCTTTGATTTTTTGCATACTCAACATGGGATTGCTTATCTTGCTTGTAAGTTGTCCTAAATTTTACTCTATAGGCTTCAGGAACAAGCTCATAGGCCTTAAGAATCAAGCTCTTAACTACATCATAATTATCACATTGATCCTGAGGCAAAGATGCATAAGTTACTTGAGCTTTACCGGTGAGAACAGTTTGAAGGAGTACTGGCCAATACTTTTTGGGCCAATTAAAACCTGTAGCTACCCTCTCAAACAACTGAAAATACTTTGTTAAATCAGATTCATTAAAAGGAGGGACAAGTTTAACATTTTTAGCCACATCAAAATCAACAGAGCTAGATGATCCAGTTCCACCTTGTTTTATGCGATACTCATGGTCTGCCTGAATCCTAGCAAGTTCAGTTTGTGCCTGAGCCTGTATCTGTACCTCCTGAATACGAGCATTTGCCTGAAATTCAGCCTCCTGAATACGAGCCTGAGACTCCGCCTCCTTAGCATTTGCCAGAAATTCAGCTTCCTTAACACGAGCCTCCTGCAGAGCTAGCTGTAACTTAGCTATTTCAATCTGCGTTTGCTCATTTGGAGGAGTTACATTAAACAAGCTTTTATTAATCATGCCAATAATTTGATCTTTAGAATGATGAGAGTGAACTGCAATTCCCAATTGTTTAGCAACAAGCTTAAGTTCATTCTTTGTTCTGTTTTCTACATCACACACTGTTTGCACATTTGACAAAAAATCTTTGGCTTCATCAAGTGTAGTAATAGTAGACATCATGAATAAATCACAGTCACAAAATATCAAGCAATATCCTTATGATAATATCCTGAATATCCTGATAAGAGGTCGCCAAATTTATGTTACGGAACAGAGAAAGATAATGTACACTTTAAGTGAGAATACTAAAAATCACTATTGTCCCGTAAAGTTCCAGGTTCAAAACAAAAGAGTTAGGTAAAATTACAAGTTAAAGTTTAATGCTCAAACTAACAACTAAACATTCAGGACTCATAAGGATAATGTAATGGCAAAAAACAGGTTAAATATATGGTTAACTGCAATAGCCTCTATTAACACGAAATTAGCAAGAGTAAATTTATCTAAGTCAGCCCTGTTAAAATGAGAAAACCAGATAATACTCAGTGAATGCAAGATATATTTTTACAGATACAAAATATTAATAAAAAATGACTGACAAAAACACATGAATCACAAAAAACCTTACTAGGCCTAAGAATTAACACCTTATGCTACACAGTACAAGAAAAAATGCAATAACAGTTATACTCAAATTACACAGCTGCTAGATGGTTGGAGACTTTCTGAGCACTCACAATAATAACAACTGTACAGGGGAGGACAGAGATGTGAGCAAAATGAGGAGTAGATCTAAGTGGCAATTAATGCAGAGACTGAGCTCATTATATAGGGGCCGGCAGAGCTTGATACAACTTGTAAGAATGACGCGCAAATGAAGCCAGAGGGGACAAAGAGTTGACACTCCTGCTCTGAACAACAGAAAGAACGACTTACTCTATTATAAGGGAGGAGGGGGGGAGTGAGGTAGAACACGCTCGTGATCAAACATGCAGCATACTGTACGTTAGAATTACACAAAGGATGATGAAATCATAGGCTATGTAACTATATATATATATATATATATATATATATATATATATATGTATATATACTATATACTATATATAGCACCTTGACAGGAGGGTAGGGGGGCTGCTTATGGTTCCTCCCCTCTTAATTTAAATATTACTTGACAAGGGTTTCTGGAGTGCGTGGTATTGGTTGGAGTATGAGTGTGTTGGTGTTGATGAGCTGGTGTTGTAGCAGAATGTCTGTTATATTGTGGTATGATATTTAGTGGTTGGGGACGTATCAGTAACAGACCACTGATGTGTATGATGGTTGTTTGACCCTTCGGAAATGTATGATAAGTAAAATATTTAAAATGAAGATATATTTTTTCTTCCACTTATTTCAAAACTTGTTACGTCTGGGTAATGTGAAAATAATCGATAGTGATCATATAGATTCTTGCCTTCTGCTCCAGGTGAACGAATCTTCAATATGGAAGTTTAAGCAGACATTTCAGATACAAATATTTATATATGACGTAACCCATGCACTTTATACATCATTGCGTAGTGCAAAGAGAAACATGACTCGAAACACATAGGTTAGTTATATATCTATGACTGAGTAGTTTTACGAAAGCTAAAACATATGGTTATTTGTGAAGAGTATCTCCCACGGATATGTCTGAACTGGTGTGTTCATGCAGTACTGTATTTTTTTTTATTAAAGGAAGAAGGAACCAAAGGCCAGGAGCCCACAAACCGTTCTCTTCAAGAAAAAAAAGCAAAAACAATACAAAAAAGACCAAAATTCAAGATCCGTTCATTTCGAGATGCCTGGACACTCTGCGTTTGAAAGACTGGAGGTAAAAGGAAGTGGGAAACACAAACAGAGGGAGACAGTTCCAGAGATGACCTGTGGCTTAAATGAAGGACTAGGCGTAATGGCTAACTCTTGCACTAGAGAGTTGGACAGAAAAGATATGAGATTCTTGCTAGACGGGTGCTACGCACCCGTCCGGGAGGTCGAGGGATGCAAGTAAACAGTTCCGAGGAGCAGTGACCATTGAGGTAGCGATAGAAAAGAGATAAAGATGCAACAGTGCAGCGAAGAGACAGAGGTTGAAGGGAGCTAGTAAGAGGAGGAGAGTTGATGAGACGAAAAGCCTTTGACTTCATCCTTTTGAGATGAGCTGTAAGTAGGGAGCCTTCCCACACATGAGAGTTGTACTCCACACAGGAGCGAATATAACTCGTGCATGAAGTCAACAACTGTGCAGGGGTAAAGAAGGTACTGAGTCGACATAGCACACCTAATCTCTTGGAAGCAGATTTCACAAAATATACAATATGAACTTTCCAAGATAAATTCCGAGCGAACGAAACCCCAAGCATGTTCAAGGATGATGCAGGATTGAGCTTGATATTACTAATATTAGTGGGTACTCCTGTGGAAGATTTTGTCGGGTTGATAGACATAAGAACTGAGTCTTTGATGCATTAAAAACAAGATTATTTTTACCCCAGTCAGAGATACAAGCCAAGTCAGCTATTAGGTGCGCCATAGCCTCATCCCTTGTTTGTTGAAGTAACTGCTGAGAGGGACATTGCGAAAACCGAATAGAAAGGTGAAGGGTGGAATCATTAGCATACAAGTGGATAGGGTTAGATGTACAGCTTAGAAGGTCATTAATGAATAAAAGGAAGAGAGTTGGTGATAGGACAGACCCCTGAGGAACACAACTGTTGATAGATCTAGGAGAAGAATGATGGCCGTCTACAACAGCGGCTATAGAACGACCAGAAAGGATGCTATAGATGAAGGCACAGATAGTAAGAGGGCAGTTTGGAAATTAAAGATTTATACCAGACTCGATCGAAAGCCTTTAAGATGTCAAGTGAAATGGCAAAGCTATCGCCAAAGTCCTGAAAGAAGGATGACCAGGAGTCTGAAAGGTAGGCGAGATGATCGCCTGTGGAACGTCCCTGACAGAACCCATACTGACGATCAGAAAGAAGGTTGTGATAGGAAAGATGCATTAAAATTGTTCCGTTAAGAATAGACTCGAAAACGTTTGAGACACAGGATGTTAAAGCAATTGGACGATAGTTAGAAGGCTGGGAATGGTCACCCTTCTTTGGGACGGGCTGAATGAGAGTAAACTTCCAGCAAGAAGGAAAGGTACACGTTGAAAGACAAAGGTGAAAGAGTTTTCCTGAGCAGGGTGTAAGCACAGAAGCACAGTTCTTGAGGAAAACGAGAGGGACTCCATCAGGTGCACATGCCTTGTTAATATTAAGGCCAGTGATGGGAGAAAATACATCAGCTGAAGAAATTTCAATGTCAGGCATGAGGAAGTCAGTGGGGGGGAAGTGATGGAGGAACAGCACCGGAATCATCTAAGGTGGAATAGACCTTTTCCAGCGACGTCACAGAAATCACGTGGTTTTGTTTACGACTCCATATTGGACAGTAAACTCCTCACAGCAATGGCTGTCCAGACAGGGCTGTCAGAGATTGAACTGTCTGATATATGAAGAAATCTGGATCAATGCCACCAAGATCTGTACAGGGACAAGATTAAGTGTTTGAGGCTGGATACTTACACCATATCTAGGGAGAAATTCACCCGTTTCAAGTACGGTAGATCGAAGCCAGATCTCATATATGGCGATCTCTATCACTATTTGGTGAACACCCCGTGAAAGTTCACCAGGGC
This sequence comes from Coenobita brevimanus, assembly GCF_032717465.1. Classification (NCBI taxonomy): domain Eukaryota; kingdom Metazoa; phylum Arthropoda; class Malacostraca; order Decapoda; family Coenobitidae; genus Coenobita; species Coenobita brevimanus. Next base: position 36,119,287 of record NC_136959.1, on the reverse strand, counting down.
ATCCCTCAAGGTAAATATGTGTAATATATCAAGCTGGAATTGACATACAGTACATATAAATCGTCTTGGAAATCAGCAAATTGTTAATGTGGGGCCAAAGGGGGAGGGACTGTATACACTGACTGGGAACCGAGTAGTTGATGAATGGGTGGAGGGTGGGGACCTTGGAGTGGGGGAAGGAGGTGGAGGGAGGGTGGAAGGGTTGAATGGTGGTGGGGGTGGGATTAGGGTTGGTTTGGGATGTGGGGGTATGGAGGGTGGGTGGGGTGAGGGCGTGGAGGAGGGTTGAGGATGGGTGGTAAGGGGTGGGATGGATAGGGGGTGGAGGGGGAGGGGGTTGGGTGGTGATGGTGGGGCTTGTGGAGGGAAGATTGGGGGCATGGGGTGTGGGGGTGGGGGTTCGAAAGTGGGGAGTAGGGGGTTGTTGAGAGGTGAGAGTGAGGGTGGTGGGCTACAGTTGTGGGGTGGGGGTGGCGAGGGGGGTGTGAGGTGGCAGTGGGAGGATGGTGGGGGGTGTAGGTGGGGTGGGGGGGTGTGAGGTGGTTGGGTGGTAGTGTTGAGGATGGGGGTGGGGTCTGGCTCACCTGATATGAAATACCTACTACAGAGTGGGGTGTAGGCCGTCGGCTGCCAATTCTCCCTCTTCACAGCAGTTATCCACTTCTGTTGTCTTTCGTTATTTGCTGGAAACAGGCAGAAGTTTACTCCATTTCCACTTTTCTGTCATCTTACAGCCGATGGCACAACAGTGGAATACCATTGTGAAATCTGCCAGAAGGAGTGGGAAGAATTCGAGTTGGAGAGTTGAGAGCATTTAGTAAGGATGAATCTATTTATAGCAGAGCGAAGAACAGAATTGGCACGATTCCGGGCAGAAACATAAAGATGTGATTCAGGGGTGGGTTGGCTCTGGTACCTTTTATAGGCCCTCTCCTTGTTGCAGACAGCATTAGAACAAGCGTGATTTAACCAAGGCTTTCTTAGATTAGTCAAAGGATATGAGAAGGGAATGTATGCTTCCATGGCCGAGAGAATAACCTCCGTAATGCGAAAGGCACACTCAGATCACTCCCGGCCATGGAAGCAAAAATCAAAATCGGTGTGTACCACGACGTTTTATCAGTCCAACACGGCAAAGGGTGCCAAAACAGAGTGTGTGTGTGTGTGTGTGTGTGTGTGTGTGTGTGTGTGTGTGTGCATACATAGTGAAATAACTGTGTGTATGTGACCAGTCTTTTTCGTTATTGTTTCACGATGTTAAAAATGATCACACTAGTCTCTCAAAGCCAGTCAGAGTTGTTTGAGATAATTTACAACGTCTTGAATAGTATTTTCTTGTATTGGTATATGAAGGCTGGAATTTGCAAGGTAGTGTCAATTTTTTTTTTCTGCAGTACAGGTTCAATGAAACATCCATTCACTTACAACTGAACACAAGTGCAAATCTATGCTTAGCTGCATACAGCGAGAGAGAGAGAGAGAGAGAGAGAGCATCGACAACAACAGGATTTCTTGGTGGGCCCAGATACGTGCAGGTGGACGAGTGATAGTGCGGCGAGACATGCTAGTGCTGTGAAAATGCGTCTCTGTGATGTACAAGTATTCCATTCAGAGTGTGCCAGTGTACTGTTGTTGGATTGGTTCATGTGAAAGGTAGTAGTTTCGACTCTATCTCTCTCTCTCTCTCTCTCTCTCTCTCTCTTCAATCTTCTGAACCATTTCGTACCCTCTCTCCTATCATGATCTTTTTTTTTTTTTTTCTACATCACCCACTCATACTTCCTTCTCTCTTTGTCTCAATATCTATCTCTTTCTGTCCTTTCCATCCCCAACTAGTACATTCAATAATGCTCAAGGGACTGATATGAACGCGACATGAAAGTCGCATCAGCATATCAAACATTCGCGCTCTACTCCACGATCCCTCATTTTCAGTGCAAATATTACACACACAGACCACTGGCATGTTCGAGTGTGTGTGTGTGTGTGTGTGTGTGTGTGTGTGTGTGTGTGTGTGTGTGTGTGTGTGAAGGTAATGTCCGTCCTCAGGTGTCAATCAATGCATCCGTACATATATAGTAATCGGAATTGTTACGCATTTGTACACTAGAAAACGAACTTACTTCCTATTGATTTATTTTTTGTTTGTATTGAATGTGTTGACTCTGTTGCATCCCTCCTCCCTCTTACTCTAATGATGGTAAATACATTAAGCGCGTAAAAAGCGTTTAATGAGATAAATAATTGTTTTCCAGTGGCTGGCCACACCACTGATAAAGACGGAGTATGAAACAAGCTACAGGGAACACCATATATTCCCCTAGATGAGGGTGTCATCACAGCAGCTGTCCTCACGATGGGAAGGAGTTACTACCCGGATGGACGTTTCTTTAATTAAATGATTACAAATATGCGACGGGTAGGGAAGTAAATCCTAGTCTGCATGGAAGATGTAAATTTGATCGAGAATTGATGTTTATGTGGCTGTGGAGAGGTGTGCAGGTATTGACTGGTTGGGTGAAGAGGTTTGGTTATGGAAGACTAACGTGGCGCTGATGTGACTGGAAGGAATTTATGCGGTGAAAACATGTGCTGGGGTACTTAGTGTGGTGGTATAATGGAGTGTGGTATGGAGAAAGATATTTGGATTTGCAATGGCATGTAACAGGATGGTCTATGAGTATTTATTTCAAGGTCATGGAAGTATATACCGTAGTATATATATATATATATATATATATATATATATATATATATATATTGCCAGACGCCTCAATCCCGTTTGAGGTGGCCACAAACACATCGCCTCCAAGTCGCCCTGTCCCCCGCCATTTCACTGCCCTGCTCCCAACTCACACACCCCTCTCTCATATACCTCTCCACTCCATCCCTCCATCTCATTCTCGGCCTCCACCTCCCTCTCCCCCCTCCACCTCACTCACATACACTCTCTTCGTCAGTCTTTCACCCTCCATCCTCTCCACATGGCCAAACCACCTCAGTGTGTTCCTCATAACGCTTCCTATCACATCCACATCCACACCACAACGCTCCTTTATATCCTCATTCGTCAGCCTGTCTCTCCATGTGACTCCACAGGCTCCTCTTAAATAACTCATTTCCACTGCTCTCACTCTTGACTTGTGTCCTTCCAACAACGTCCAAGCTTCACTTCCATACGTCAGGTATCACAATACTATCATGTAGTAACTTTTTCACTTCCATGCTCACTTCCCTGTTTCTTATCACTGCTTTCAAAGAACCAGCAACCTTTCTTCCCTGCTGTATCCTTTCAAGCACTTCACCCTCCAAACCTCCATCCTTACTCATCACACTTCCCAAGTACAAGTACTTAAACGTACTCACATTTTCCAATTCCTCACCATCCAACCTCGCTGTACATTCACTGACTTCACCTCTCTCAAAGACCATCACTTTACTCTTCCCTACATTCACCTTTATATATATATATATATATATATATATATATATATATATATATATATATCCCTGCTGCATCAGTGCATGAAATAAGTTGTAAATTTCTGTTACTTCAACACAAAAATGTGCAGTTTTTTTCAGACACGTTTACGACTGTTTTTCCACTTATACTTCAGAATACATGGGGATACGGTCGAAGCATGTGTCCTGCTCCCTGCCCTGCATCGTCCTGGCTCACCCTGGGGCAAACTGTAGCTCCCGTTAGCCCTTCAAAAATTAGTAGGGAGATGGTTACCATAATCCCCGGAAGTTCTACCATCGGAGTGATGTGGGGCCAAGGCTCAATAACTAGTCTTCCACAACAATCCCAGGCGGGGAACTCAACCACATTTACCATATAGTTAAAGTCCGGGTAGAGACTATTAGTTATAAATTACATCTACTATACACAGCTTAACCTCCATGGGGTTATGCCTCTTCCTTTTTTCCTGTATCTCGCTATTTAGAAGAACCCTGTTCCGACCCTGTCAAGGCACTGTCTTCCACAGGGAGGCTGCTGCTTGATTGTGATCGATGGTTCTGCTTAGCCAGTCAGACCATAGTATTGCAACAACAAGAACTACACTATACACCTTCCACAAAAACCAAAGTTTTTGGGGGATTGGCCTTGCGATCACATGTTATGGGAGAATCATATTTCATTTTTTAAATGGGCAGAACACATCGTAACAAGGAGGGCAGTACTGCAGTTCGCTAAATAGGAGATGCACATAATACTACAGACAACCCCAGACTTCTGTAACAATACGACATTTAGCAATAAAACCGTTTTCTGTAACGCTCCTAGGTGCTCCCGGTTGGAAGTCAGCACTTCCTGTTAGAATCATTTCCTCTTCCTCCTCATCCTCATTCTCATCATCATCCTTGAGAAAGATCCCGCCTTATCCACTCTGGGAAGAGAGAGAGAGAGAGAGAGAGAGAGAGAGAGAGAGGTTGAAGAGAGTCAGTGAGAGGAGGGGAGTTGAGATGAAGTCTTTGGCTTTACCATGTTTACAAGATCTGTATGTGGGGAGCTCACCAAACATGCCAGTTGTACTCCATACAGGTGAAATAAAACCCCATACGAAGTCAACAACAACGCAGCCATAATAAAAGCAGAGAGTCAGACAGTGATACCTAGTGTCTTGAAAGCCTATTTTTCAGGGGAAGTACAGTAACAGGGTCTTACATGATAGATTTCGAAAAAAAAATCATAATGGTCCAATAATGACGAAGGTCTGAGGTGTGTATTGTTAGAAATTAGGGTATATTTCTGTGGAAGGTTTTGATATGTCGAAAAATGTAGGAACTGAGTTTTTGGCATTATGAACATTTTTTTTTTCCCCAGATAGAAAGGACAGGTAAGTCAGTAACCATGTGTGCCATATACTGATCTCGTGATTGCTGAGGTAAATACTGTGGTAGATGCTGGGAGAAATTGGTTGATATGTGAGACGTGAAGTCATCAGAGTATGAGTGGATAGACTTAGAGGTGCAGTTGTAAAATCGTTGATGAAGAGAAGGTTGAGAGTTGGTCACAAGACAAAATCATGGTGAACACCGCTACTGACTAGGCAAATGAAAAATTAGTACTTTAAAAATGGGGAATAGGGATAGCTAAAAAAAAGTAAACAAACAAGGAAAGATCGCTGGAGAGCATCCCAAACCAGCAAGGTTTCGAGTAACGTTCACAATGTCAACCCACGTGTCCTTTTTTACTCACATATTTACAGTTTGTAAAGAGTTTACACTGTCAACGTTACTTGAATCCTTGCTGGTTTTGCATGCTCTCCAGAGATCCTTTCTTGTTTGTTTACTTGTTTTTTTTTTTAGCGATCCTTATTCTCCATTTTTAAATTACTGTTTTTTTATTTACCTAGTTTGCTTACTTTTTAAATAATCCATTTATGAATTAAACAATGAAAATTCTTGCGTTTCAATTACCAATTAAAAAGCTTTTATGTTATGACACTAAACACTTGATATTTTCTAATAATTTTCATTGCTGTGGTGTTGTGGCTTTGCACACATTAATTGTTGGTCGTTATTTTAAATTTTGGTCTTCATTTCGTTTACTGTAATTGTGCGACCTCTTACAGTGTACATTGTTTTAGAATCTCTATATTTTGCAAACTGATTAAACAAAGATTTTTTTAAAGAAGTTGCATTGAGTAAAATCTGAAACACGACGGTATATATTCAAATTGATTACAAGACAGAATCAAAATCTGCCATTGTGTGCTTTGCCTGACTATTTCGCATAATAGTGTTTTTTTTTTTGGGGGGGGGGAAATTGAAAACGCAACATTACTACATTAGTTACAGTAATAATTGATATAGGGGTCACTTCTCGTGCCTCCCCCATGCCCTCTTCGTACCCTTCCTCTGTGTCTTGCTCGTTCCTCTCCTTCATATCTTCCTCTCCCCCTTCCTCTTGGCCCCCCTGCAGTTGACTCGTGAGACGGTTACTATCACGATGAATTCAAATAACGTTGATAAACTGATCCAGGTTTGGCGTTAGTTCGCTTTAAGAAATGGTCACGACATCTCAACGTGGTCCCTTCCAATTTAGAGTGCAAAGCACAAACCCACGCTTTTCAGTTGTCTCACGTGACGTCTACACACAAGCCTGCTGGGACTTCAGGGATGAACTAAGAAAATCTAAATAAAGCGCCCAGTTAAAAATTAATGTAATCGTGAAAAATCGCGCTGGTGCATGTGAATTACGTAAAGACCCTTTCCCACAATGGCGCTTCATTGCCCGTGTAAGTAATCTACTGGCTAGAGTTTTCCAATTAGTAATAACGTAGTACAATATAAAATTTAATATAGTCACACTGCTAGTGATGCAGTATTGACACTGGACGACAGTTCCGCACTTGAATGGCTTCTCACGTGCTCGCAATAGCATAGAGGAATCTGTGTATCCGAAGGTGTATGATTATCTTTCGATTTGGCTTTTTAAAATACGTCGTGGACCCGCGTAGTGACCCATTAAGTAAGACTGGTTAGTTTTTATCCTTGTAGAAATGTGAAACAATAAAATTAATAATAATATGAACAAACTGGCAAATTTCGAATGTAACAAACTTTCTTACAACACTTCTTTTCCACATTATCAATGCTTTGCTGACCTAAACTATTGAAAAGGAACACTTTGGATGTTGCTTCAAGAATAAGTTTGCTTTCCAAGATGGCTTTTAGGTGACTGTTCTATTAGGGTTTTCAGCAAATTCCAGGGCGACCCCTATTATGTGCCCACTGTCTTGATTCATGATACCTTTAGAAGAGGGTCAGCGCTCTACACAGCAGCTATAGAACGAAACGATTGGAAGTTTGAGTGGTGGTGTGGTGGTGTGGTAGAGTGATCTGGTGGAATGGTTGTGTGATGAAGTGCCGATGTGGTGGTGTGGTAGAGTGGTCTGGTGGAGTGGCGGTGTTGTGGAGTGATGGTATGGTGGAGTGGCGGTGTGGTGGAGTGGCGGTGTGGTGGGGTGGCTGCGCCGTATAGTAGCGGTGAGATAAAATGGTCATGTGGGGGATTGGTGATGTGGTGGTGTGGTGGACTGGTGGTGACAGAGGAGACAGAGTAGTGGTGACGTAGAGGTGATGGAATGGTGGTGTGGTGGTGTGATAGAGTTGTGATCTGGTGGAATGGTGGTGTGGCGTGTAATTGTGGTTGCGTGTTATTGTAGTGGAGTGGTGGTGTGGTGGAGTAGGATGTGGTGGAGTGGTGGTGTGGTGGACTGATGTGGTGGAGTGGCGGTGTGCTGAAGTGGCTTTGGTGGAATGGTGGTGTGGTAAAGGTGATGGTATGGTCGTGTGGTAGATTTGATGGAATGCTGGTGTGGTAGAGGTGATGGAATGGTGGTGTGGTAGAGGTGATGGTATGGTGGTGTGGTAGAGGTGATGGTATGGTGGTGTGGTAGAGGTAATGGTATGCTGGTGTGGTAGAGATGATGGAATGGTGGTGTGGTAGAGGTGATGGTATGGTGGTGTGGTAGAGGTGATGGTATGGTGGTGTGGTAGAGGTGATGGTATGGTGGTGTGGTAGAGGTGATGGAATGGTGGTGTGGTAGAGGTGATGGTATGGTGGTGTGGTAGAGGTGATGGTATGATGGTGTGGTAGAGGTGATGGAATGGTGGTGTGGTAGAGGTGATGGTATGCTCGTGTGGTGGAGGTAATGGTATGGTGGTGTGGTAGAGGTGATGGAATGGTGGTGTGGTAGAGGTGATGGAATGGTGGTGTGGTAGAGGTGATGGTATGCTGGTGTGGTAGAGGTGATGGTATGCTGGTGTGGTGGAGTCGTGGTGTGGCACGTATGTGTTCTAGAAATTATTTTCTGTTTCATGCAAAGAAGAAAGAACCAGAGGCCTTTAGTCCGCAAAATCTTATTGTTTTGTCTACAGTCTATCTATCTACTGCCAGACGCCTTAATCCAGTAAAGGGTGGCCACAAACAAATTGCCTCCATGTCGCCCTGTCCTCCGCCATTTCACTGCCCTGCTCTCAGCACACACACCCCTCTCTATTATCTTTCTCCATTCCATCCCTCTATCTCATCCTTGGCCTCCCCATCCCTCTCCCCCCCTCCACCTCACATACACTTTCTTTGTCAGTCTCTCACTCTCCATTTATTTTGTAACTGAACAAAATATAGCCTTATTAAAGGTCCTTCCAGTTTGAGATACCTTAATACTTTACACTTAAGTGGCTGGAGGCCATTGACGCAGGAATATACAGACAGGAAGAAAGTTCGAGGGCTGACTCATTGCATATTTAATTACTGAAAATATTGATTAATCTTTGCATCAGAGAGTTGGAGAGAAAATGGGCGAGAGTATGATGCCAAATAGGTCTTGAGATCCCACTGTATCGTTGGAGGAATGCAAACAAACATTTCAAAAGAACAATGACCACAATAAGAGCAATAATAGAGGGATGAAGATGGAAAAGTTCGGCGAAGAAAGGTCGAAAGGAATCAGTAAAATGAGAGAGGTTATTAAAACAAAAATCATTGATCTAAAATATGTAAAAGCGTTGTATTTGGTTACACCTCCCGATCACACACACACACACACACACACACACACACACACACACACACAGGCAAATAACACATCTGGACAATATGAACAGCTTGGCAGAGTTAAAGAAATACTAATAACATTATTTCTGTCTTGACTGACATCCTTCGTAATAACTGTGTGATGGTACGATGATGGTAGAATCTGGTGAAGGGGATTATTGGTTATCAGAAAGTTGTAGTCACGGAGATTATTGCACGGTAGATGGAATGCTGGAATGAGAAATGTACAGTGACGTCAACATCATGGGAGTGCTGGAGTCGTAGTATAATATTAATCGTTTTCTTTAATGTGTATCTGACTTTAGACATAACCTTGACAGTCCTATCCCCCTGATCCAGAAGTCTTTCTAGGTACCACACACTTTCATGTCACCACTTCGATACTAATGCCCAGCATTTTCACTGAACAGACGTTAGGCCAATATCGGGAACATTTGGAGGGGAGAGTCGGTTATTAGTGAGAGTCTTTCCAAGACATGTACTTGTGTCTTGTGAAATCCGTTAAATTTGGTTTAAACGAAATTCATATTACCACAACTTTCCAGGCCTGTGATCAAAATCGTGTTCTTTCGGGAAACAGACTACTTATCTAGTTAGACACTTGATCAGCAGCTAAAATTTATATTATGATTTTCTGAATAACAGTGATTTTGTGTAATTCTCGTATAGCCAGGACGAAGAAAACCCAGGAATATAAACACTACCACCTAAAGCAGCTATTTCCAGGAACATTATGCAAAAAAGAAAAAAAAAATCCCGTGCTGACTGCACTGATTCTGAACAAATGAGTTAATTCTCACTCTCAAGGCAGTTATTTTTTCCCCCCGCTTGTGTGGTGGGAGGTAGAATACACGTAAGACAATAGTCGACGCATCAGTACATCGAGACACTGGAATATAACGTGCAATATGTCTCTTTCAAAGAACAAAATAGTCTAGCAGAATATCCGAGCATCGAGGCACTGAATGTGTTAATGGTATGGCTTTTTTCGTTTTGTTTTGTTAGAAAGACAGAAGACCCCTTCCAAGAAGTAAGCCTGTGCAAATACAGTCTGGCATTAAGTTCCAAAACTAATTAATAAAGAGTTAGATCTAGTCTCCATCAAAGTTGGATCATTCGCGAATCCTCTGGAGATTATGGACAAATAGCTTAACTGCAGGAATTTTGACGTGTTTTTACTACCACTTTGTATTAATTGAGCCGAGGAAAGATTAAAGTGGCATTAGAAATTCAATGTAGATTTAAATGGAAACAAATAAAAAGATACCGACAGTTATTTTGTAACGCTATACTTGTCATCATTTGTCTCTGCACTACACTGATTGTGGCACTTGGCTGTCCTGTGTCATGATGAATTTCAAGTTTTTCAAAAACACCTTTAGCTACATGAAATGGTAAAATATATCTGACAATAAGAACATGCTCTTACATTGCACTGTTTTTTGTGGCACAAAATTATCTGAAAATGTTTATTCAAGCAGCACAGTAAATTTCGTTTTATAAAATCGGTCTGAGTGAATAATAATTGCATAATAATCGTCTAAGAGCCCTAAACAACTTCAACGAAAGTTTTCGTGTGTTACAAGTTCATTTGAATGATTTTAGTATACTGTTATGCATTACAGACTTATCATGGCATGCATTTTTTCATTACAATATAATTTTGTGTTCACAGGCTACCTAGAAGACGGCATACTCGTAAACTTTTTGAAAAGTATTGCAGTGTTCCATGAGTATGTTTACTTCACTCATTCCCCATATATTTCTAGCTCCCCAGTCCTCAAGTATGTAGATAACACAATTAGTGAAGTAGACTAATAGAGTTAGCAGACACATCCATATTGCCCTTGTGACCAAGTGAGAGTGGCTAGAGAGTGGTGACAAGACATGAAAACTTAGGAGGGAGTGGTACTCTCTCCCACCAAGTCTGGAGCTCAATTGTTTCAAAGGCTGGAGGAAAAATGCAAAATGCATAGCCAGTCAAAAAACTATCTTGCAGTAGTGGTACAGCTATGTCTGAAATGTATAGGCAGTCAAAAAACTATCATGCAGAAAGGGTACAATTATGTCTGATATGTGTAACCAGTTAAAACTATCATGCAGAAGGGGTATAGTGATGTCTGAAAAGTGTAGACAGTCAAAACACGATCATGCTGTAAGGGTACAGTAGGGAATTTAAAAATTTTGAATTTTGTGCTCGATGAATGCACACATGGTAATTGAGTACCATTTCACAAGCAATGACTTCGTGCAAAATATGAAAACAACTGCCTCTGGCTATCTCACTCCGCAAGGCATGCATGTTTTGTCCCTAATGAGAAATTATTCTTTTTCTGGCTAACGTCAAAGACTATTCCGAAACTGAGTTCTAGGAGGGGAGAGATGGAAAGAGCGGTATTGGACCTCTTGAACCAGTGATGGCAAGTAGAAGAATGAGTGGCCAGCCTCTGCTTTGATACTGCAAGCAATATTGGTGTCCACAGCGGGGCTTGCACCGTCATCCAGAACGCCACTTGAAAACCACTTCTCTTCATGGCATGCCGCCACCACATCCACGAGCTTTTCGCCGGGGTCTTTGAAGCGTTCTTCTCCTTCCCTGGCCCGGAAATCCCGTTATTTGGCCGGTTCAAGGATCACTGGGATATCAGCGATCAGCACGTTTTCAAACCATACGCTCAGGCCAATGGTTCCGATCTACAACCCTTAAATCAATGGGTCTCAAAGCACCGAGACGAGCTGGCTTCCTTCATCATAGCCAAACTCCAGTGCAGCCATTACTGCAACAATTACAGGGGATACCTAGACCTTGCTTTCCGTTTCCAGGGTTATTAACTCCCCAAAATGAGAAAGCACTCTGACGGCAGATGCCACATTTCTGGAGTGTACAGCACGGCCACATGAATAGGGCGGGGGATCAACTCCCTTAAGACTTGTTCCGGGACCAATTCCCTCTCACCCCTCACAAGGAACGATCCCTGAAATGGATAAACGTCTTCTCGGTCACGGTGTACCTTCGAGTTTGGTACTCATCGCCAGTTGGAATCATTGTACCCAAAAATGATATGGCTCTCCTCAAGACACTACAGATCTACAAGAACCAGGTCAACAAGGAAGTGGGCGGCACAGCACTCAGAAAACTTCAGAAGCATGGCTGGTACCTGAGTGAGAATCAACCAGGATTAGACATTTTCTCGAACCTCTTGCCTGAGGACGAAAAAGCTCAGATGCTCGTCAGCCTTCACCAGAAGCCTTCTCGAAAGGTGAGGACAAGAAAATTGGAACCCTGAATGTTTCGAGATCCCACGGAAGATTGCTGATTTCATCATGATCAAACATAAAACTT
>NC_136959.1:36042375-36102375 GCF_032717465.1 Coenobita brevimanus | reverse complement strand
AACTTGTCCCTCCTTTTAATGAATCTGATTTAACAAAGTATTTTCAGTTGTTTGAGAGGGTAGCTACAGGTTTTAATTGGCCTAAGGAGTATTGGCCAGTACTCCTTCAAACTGTTCTCACCGGTAAAGCTCAAGTAACTTATGCATCTTTGCCTCAGGATCAGTCTGATAATTATGATGTAGTTAAGAGCTTGATTCTTAAGGCCTATGAGCTTGTTCCTGAAGCTTATAGAGTAAAATTTAGGACAACTTACAAGCAAGATAAGCAATCCCATGTTGAGTATGCAAAAATCAAAGAAGATCTATTAGAGCAGTGGTTAAATTCTAAGAATGTGGATTCTGATTTTGGTAAATTTAAGCAGATGATTTTGCTGGAGGATTTCAAAAGGTGTATTAGTAAAGATGTAAGCCTATATCTTGATGAGAAAAGAATAGATAATTTGTCTGATGCTGCAGTTTTAGCTGATGAGTATGTTCTCACTCACAAGAGATATTCTAGAGAAAGAGGGAAAGCTGAGAGTAAGTACGTTGCCTCTACTCAGAGTACAGGTAACAGGAAAGAGAATAAGGATGATGTTTCTCAGGAAGTAAATACCAGCTTCACCTCTAGATTTCAGAAAAGTAAATGTACTTATTGTAGTAAGCTTGGTCATACTACGGAGAGATGTTTCAGGAGACAGCGTGATGTGAACAAAAAGGAGTCTTTAAATATTCAGTCAATTGGTCTAGTGTCCACTCTTGAGAGTTCCCAGAATTCTTTAACTGAGTTAACTGAACCTGCTTTGAGGGGTAACTTAAATTCTCATGATGGAGCTCCTCTTTTGAGCAGTAACGTGGGTGACACTCTCAAGAGTTCATGTGCTAATTTCCTGTCTGATGGGTTTTGTCAGTCCTCTGGACAGTAATGACAGGAAATCAGTTCAAATATATCGTGATACAGGTGCTTGCCAATCCCTTATGCTGACCAGTGTTCTAGGCTCTAATTTTAATTCCTCTGATGAAACTGTAATCTTACAAGGTGTAGGGAATAATTACTTCTCTGTTCCTCTGTGCAGAGTGAATTTAGAGTCTGGTTTTGTTAATGGTTCTGTTATGGTTGGGTTGGTTGAGACACTCCCAATGTCAGGTGTAACTTTCTTACTTGGAAATGATATTGGTGGAAGTCAAGTGTGTCCAGCTCCTCAGTTGTCTAGTGAGCCAGTGGCTGTGTCCCGGGATTGTGATGTCCCTGATGTGTTCCCTGCATGTGCTGTCACTAGGGCTAAGTCTAAAGTTACTGGTGATTTCGAGGATAATGATGATATTGATGTTATCCTAGCTGACACTTTTCTTGCTAATTTGGACCACTCACCAGATGAGGCAGTACCCCGTAGTGTTGATAATTTGTCTCGTCAAGAGTTGGTTGAGTTGCAGGTTGCTGACCCTGAGTTGAAAGGTCTAGCTAACTCTGCTTACAGTGAAGAAGAGTCAGCCGGTGCTTCTACTTGTTATTATGTAAAGTCAGGAGTACTTATGAGGAAGTGGAGACCCCCAACAGCATCAGCCGACTGTGAATGGGAGGTTGTACATCAAGTTGTCATCCCTCGTGTTTGTAGGCAGGATATCATTCGAGTGGCTCATGATTCCAGTTTGGCAGGACACCTTGGAGTGAGGAAGAATGTGGCGCGCATTTTGAAACACTTCTACTGGCCAGGTATCTTCAGGGATGTTTCCTGGTATTGTAAGTCTTGTCACACCTGTCAAGTTGTGGGGAAGTGTAATCAGACCGAAAAGGTTGCACCTCTAGTTCCCATTCCTCCTTTTGAGGCGCCTTTCACCCGTGTGTTGGTGGATATTGTGGGCCCTCTTCCTAAGACTTCTTCAGGATTTTCTTATGTGTTGACCATGATTGATATGGCTACTCGTTATCCTGAAGCCATTCCACTTAGAAACATCTCAGCAAAGAACGTGGTTAAGGAAATGCTAGGGTTCTTCACAAAGTTTGGTCTGCCCAAGGAGGTACAGTCAGACCGAGGAAGTAATTTCATGTCAAATGTTTTCAAGCAGTCTCTGAAAGAGTTGGGCATCTCCCAGATCACGTCTTCAGCTTACCATCCCCAGACCCAAGGAGCGTTGGAGAGATATCATCAAACACTCAAATCGATGCTCAAGAAATACTGTTTGAAACATCAGAAAGACTGGGATAAAGGTCTTCCATTCGTTGTGTTTGCTGCAAGAGAATCTCCAAATGAATCACTGGCCTTCTCACCTTTTGAACTACTGTTCGGCCATGAAGTAAGAGGACCCCTTAAGCTACTCAAGGAATGCTGGCTGTCGGAGGAAGATGACGTCAACCTGCTGGAGTATGTGATGAATTTCAAAGAACGGCTGTCCACTGCTTTACAGCTGGCGAGAGAGAATTTAGGAGCTGCTCAGGAGAAGATGAAGACTTGGTATGATAAGAAGTCCAGGTTACGCCACTTTCAGCCAGGAGATCAGGTTTTGATTCTGCTACCAGTTCATGGGCAACCTCTTCAAGCCAAGTTTAGTGGTCCTTATTTCGTGGAGAAGAAACTCAGTGATGTCAACTATGTCATCGCCACACCAGATCGTAGAAAGAGCAAGCAACTATGTCACATCAACATGCTAAAGTTATATCACAGGCGGGACGAAAATAATCCAGTCTGCACTGTAGCTGTTCCGCCCGAGTCTGCAAGTGAAGCTCTCCCATGCAGTATGAACTTGAGTGATAGTTTGGGGAAAAATCCTGATATCATGAATGATCTCCAGACTAAGCTTTCTCATCTACCTCCCGAGGAAAGGCTGGAGTTTTCGGCATTACTGCAGGAGTACCCGCAAGTGTTCCGTGCCACTCCAGGAAGAACTACTGTGTTGATGCATGATGTCGATGTTGGAGACGCAAAGCCAATTAAATTGCCTCCTTACCGTGTGAACCCAGTGAAAGTTCCTCTCATCCAGAAGGAGCTTGGCTACCTGTTGGACCACAAGATCATTGAGCCCTGTCAGAGCGAGTGGAGTTCTCCTGTCACTCTGGTCCCTAAGCCAGGTGGGTCACAGAGGCTTTGCATCGACTACAGACGTGTTAATCAGATAACCAAAACAGACACTTACCCTCTCCCTCGTGTGGAAGATTGCATAGACAAGATCGGAAAGGCTAGGTACATAAGTAAGTTTGATTTGTTAAAGGGATACTGGCAAGTACCTATGACTGAACGTGCTAGGGAGATCTCATGTTTTGTAACATTAGGAAAGGCTTTTGCATGTTCAGTAATGCCGTATGGTATGAAGAATGCACCAGCCACATTTCAGAAGCTCATGAATGTTGTAACAGAGGGTTTGGCAGGGTGTGTTGTTTATATTGATGATGTATTAATCTTCAGTGACAACTGGAAAGATCACCTATGCCATGTCAGTAAATTTCTTGACCGTTTAGTTCATGCTAATCTTGTAGCTAATTCATCAAAGTGTGAGTTTGGTCAAGCTAAAGTTCAGTACCTTGGGTATGTAATTGGTGATGGACATGTTGCACCACCAGGAGCTAAGGTTCAGGTTATAAGTGATCTTCCCAGACCTAAAAGTAGGAAAGAGCTACAAAGATTTTTGGGAATGGTAGGTTATTACAGGAGATTTGTTCTTAACTTTTCTATTCTTGTATCACCACTTACAGACCTACTGAAAAAGGGAGTTGAATTTGTCTGGACCGATAACTGTGAATCCTCTTTCAACAAACTTAAAGCTATTCTATTAAGTCAGCCAGTGCTCGCTACTCCAAATTTTGCTAAGCCTTTTAAGATGGCTGTTGATGCAAGTGATACAGGAGCTGGGGCTGTTTTGCTGCAAGAGGATGATCAGGGTATTGAACATCCTGTATCTTATTACAGTAAGAAGTTCACTCCACCTCAAAAGAACTACTCAACTATTGAGAAAGAGCTTTTGGCCTTGATTTTGGGTTTACAGCATTTTTCATTTTATTTGTGTTCTGGTTTTGACCCCATAGTCATTTATACCGATCATAACCCACTGAAATTCCTTAGTAAGTTTAAAGATAAAAATCAGAGATTGACAAGATGGAGTCTACTTCTTCAGGAGTATTCATTAGACATACAACATGTCAAGGGGAAAGAAAATGTTATTGCAGATTGCTTATCCAGACTTTAGACAGATTGTTTTAGAGTAATAAGAAATTTCCTTTGTAAATTTCTTTTTTCTTTGTGGGGAGGTGTTACATAGCCTATGATTTCATCATCCTTTGTGTAATTTTAACGCACAGTATGCTGCATGTTTGATCACGAGCGTGTTCTGCCTCAGTCCCCCCCTTCTACCGTTATAGTAGAGTAAGTCGTTCTCTCTGTTGTCCAGAGCGGGATTGTCAACTCTATGTCCCCATGGCTTCATTTGCGCGTCCTTATTACAAGTTGTATCAGGCTCTCCTGGCTCCTATATAATGAGCTCAGTCTCTGCATCATTGCCACTTAGATCTGCTCCTCATTTTGTTCACATCTCTGTCCTCCCCTGTACAGATATTATTATTGTGAGTGCTCAAGAAGTCTCCAACCATCTAGCAGCTGTTTGTAATTTGAGTATAACTGTTGTTGCATTTTTTCTTGTACTGTGTAGCATAGGTTTAATTTGTGGGCCTAGTGAAGTTTTTGTAATTCATGTAGGGATCTTTATGTCCATCAGTTTTAATATTATTTTGTATCTGTAATAATTTATCTGGCATTCACTGAGTATTATCTGGTATCTCATTTTATCAGGGCTGACTTAGATAAATTTATTCTTGCTAATTTCGTGTTAATAGAGGCTATTGCAGTTAACCATATATTTAACCTGTTTATTTGCCATTACATTATCCTTATGAGTCCTGAATGTTTTGTTGTTAATTTAAGCATTAAACTTTAACTTGTAATTTTACCTAACTCTTTTGTTTTGAACCTGGAACTTTACGGGACAGTAGTGACTCTTCGTATTCTCACTTAAAGTGTACATTATCTTTCTCTGTTCCGTAACAATATATATATATATATATATATATATATATATATATATATATATATATACACACACACAGGTATTGTCCATGGGGTTTTGTCGTCAGGGGACATCGTGCATGGGTGTCCTCCGAGGTATATTGTCCTGGAATCGAGTCTTGGTCGTTTTGTCAGAAAAATTCCTCAGAGTGTTAGGTTGATTTCGTAGTTGCCATCATGAGCCATTAGTGTAAGGTAAGACACCGTCTGCGGGGTGAGTTATTTTCATTCCAGTGAAAGGAGACTTTGTCTGTTTACTTTTCTTTCCAAACAGAAACAAATAAAATGTGTTTGCGTTCATCCAAGTCCAGTTTGAAATGATCACCCTATGATCATGAAGTGCCCGAGGGTACAGCGATGTCCAAAGTAAGCAATATAGCCTGTGAAATATGTTATCATTTGAATATGCATATAATAACAATATCAGCTATACACACCGACAAACGAGTGATATAAGGTATTCTTAGAGGCAGATTAATCAGCGTGGAAGGAAAATGATCGAGAATTTTCCAATAGCCATCGTCCCTATTGCTTCGTGCTAAATATGCACCTACACTTTTTTTGATCGCTGTATATGTGCGTTTATGGCACGCTGCCGTTGGTTGCATCAGACGCACATATACATACCCTAATATGAATGGGACAACAGTGGAGAAAAAAACAATTATAATTGCAATGTTTGACTTAAAAATAAAGATAAAAGACTGTAAAAAATGACACTGAATGAAAGAAGGAAGGCAGACTGCGGATGAGGTGGAGGTATATAATAACGGGAGCTGATTATTTAAAATAAGACTTAGAATCATAACTATGTAGGACGAGATGCGATGAACTAAAAGACTGTTGCTAAATCTGGATAAAGTAGACGGGTATATGCAAAATGGTGGGGTGGGATAGACTAAAGGACTCCTGCAAAGCAAAGGGAAAACTGGAGAGCCAATGCTGGGGGGTAGGTGGGAGAGATATTGCAATGTAGTTGACCTGGATAAAATCATGATTATGTTCAGGAGGATGGAGCGCGATGGACTAACAGATTGCTGCTGAGTAGAACAGTGTTGTGTGGTCATTCTGTGGCAGTAACCGCGGAAAGCACATATATAACCACTCACTAGACAGTTAAGCAGTAAGTGAATAGTTAAACACACCCCAAAATACATGTAGACATCCGTGAAGGATACTCATATTGTTTGTCATGACAGAAAACAAATGAGATTGGTCTGGCGCTAACTCGAGAAGTAATGATACAGAAATGAGTATTTTAACAGGTAAACACATCTTAAGATTTAATGCATGTTGTGTCTTCCAACAATAGCATTACAGGTAAAAGAATAGCTTCATATTATACACAACCACTATTTTTTCCACTTTCCTAGTTGTCCCAGTATACCATAAAATATTGTACTGACCTTGGACCATGATTTATTATACACGAACTGTGTGGTAGGTTGGGGAACTCACCATCCACTCACTCGATGTAGTGCTGCTCTCGGGTGTCTGCCCTTTCCTCTCCTCCCTCCTTTCCTTCCTTCCTCTTCTGTCTTTCTCTCCTTCATTCATTCCTCGTCCTTCTGCGTACGGGTGACTTTACACTCCCTCTTTTGTCTTTCTTTCCTTCATTCTTTCATGTTCCTTCTGCCTAAGGGTGACTCTACAGTGAGTGTCAAGCCGAATGATTCTCTGTACACCAGGAAACCATTTACTATGCTGCGTGGTAACCATACAACCAAATTATGGCGCCTGGTGGTTTAGTGCGTAACTGCAGCGCTCCAATCGGATTGAGCCGGTGAAGGTGTATATCCAAGGGATGGTTGAGGTTTATTGCTCACTTAATACCACTCAGGGATGAGTGAGGCTGGTCACTCTCATCGTAAATATCAGGACCAACTTGCCTAGCCCGGGGCTCCTACGCTTCTCATGGGGTAACGTAGGTTTGAATGATGGATGGATATTCTCTCTCTCTCTCTCTCTCTCTCTCTCTCTCTCTCTCACACACACACACACACACACACACACACACATTCTCCTTTAACATAGTGCACATATCACTTTCCTTTCCTATTTTCTTTTTTATCACCATGTCAGCTTATGAGGGACGGAATGACCACCAGGGTCATTAGAAGCAGGTCTGATGGGACAGTGATCCGTGTTATGACATTAGGAAGGGCAGATAGGGACAGGTAACTAACTGACAGACAGAAAGACAGACAAATTATTCTTTTGATATTCACTTCTCTAACTGTTATATTTAGTTACACCTGCTCTCGCGATGCGAAAGTGGGTGTTATATTTTGTTTGCGGCTTGTGTGTGTGTGTGTGTGTGTGTGTGTGTGTGTGTGTGTGTGTGTGTGTGTGCATTTTCTAACTATCTCTGTCTCTAGCTGCCAGCGTGTGTAAGCAAATAAAGAGTTTTGGTCTACTTTCAACGAAAAGTGGCGGAAGGGTATAGGGGCAGGCAAGAAATGGACCTATTGCTTTAAGAACAATAAGTCAAAGGTCAAGGTCACAGAGCTAGGTTAAATTTTCGCCTAGCAAGGTAACACTGACAATTTTTAATCAATTTTAATCCGACTTGGTGCAATGATGAGGGGTAATGCAAGAACGAACTGGTTGGATTTTGAAAACAGTTAAGCGGCAAAACCATGGGTTAAAATCAAATCCTGACCTGTGTCTTTGTGTGTGAGCAAAATTAGTAAAACTGTACTGATCTTATTTAGACCAAACTTAGTGCAGGAGGTGAGGATCAGCCTCACCTCTGTGAGTCAACACCCCAGGACACCAGCCGTCAGTAATGTTAGACCAGTCATTATATGAAAAATAACCATGTAACTCTCCAAAAATTGATACAAAAAGTTTTTCAGTGGATTCTGGTACCACTGAGTATGCTAAATAACATACTTAAAATGTAGTATAATCCAACTTCCGGAAATGAGCGAAATGCAAGATGGCGTCCAAGATGACTGCCAGGAGCTTACAATGGCTCTATCTCAATGACTATTCAACCTAGAAAGATGGTTTTAGTGTCTTACCCTAGGTAAGACTGAATAAATAAAATTACCATTGGTTAAATATTTGGCTGCTGGGAGCTAAAAATTTAATTTAACCTTAATTTAATTGTACTGGAATTTCATAGTTCCAAATTTTGCAAGGTTTGAGTGCCAGATCGTATTATTAAGGAAATGTAATAATGTGTTACGTATTTTCTTAGGTCATAATGGTTTATAATTTCTATTTTCTCTTTTACTTTTCTTTTTTTTTTCTGTTCCATGTACAAGATGAGTGTATTCAACAATGACAAGATCTGTCCCATTTGCAAGTCGGAAGATGGAAGTGACATGGTGACGATTCGCCAAAAGTGTGCTGACGGGATCAATGAAGCTAGTGTGCGGAGAGGTGACACCATTGCTGTGACAGCTGGCTGTAAAGTGCATTCGAAGTGTCGCAAACTGTACACAAACAGTATAGAAAATGATCTTCACTCAAAGAGGAAAATGAGCGGTGAATCCAGTACCAATAGTAAAGGGAGTGCTAGAGATTCGAAAAGTCCATTCAATAGCAAAGCTGACTGCCTTTTCTGTGGCACTACTGTTCATGAAGGAAGAGCAAACTGCATTTACATGAAGACTGATACATGTCTTAAGACAATATTAGAGTGTTGTAATAACGGATATGATGAGTGGTCTTTCAGTGTCAATGGCAAAATTAAATACTGTACTATCATGGTGATCTACATGCTGCAGACTGTGTGTATCATAAAGTTTGTAGCAGCCATTTTAGCTGTGGCTGTGATATACCCTTACAGTTTCGGGCTGATCCTAACCCAAAGAGCAGGAAAGTTGGAAGGCCATGGGATGAGGACCAAGAACAAGCCTTCCCAAACATGTGTTCATATCTGGAAATGAACGATAAAGAACAGCTGACTACTTCTTACCTTAGGTGTGAAATGGAAGAGTATTTGTGTAAGGCTGATTCCCTCCCCTATGGTAATCAATACCTAAAAAAAGAGTTGAAGGAACGGTATGAGGACTGCATGTATATTTCAGAAGACGAAGGTTTTGGTGACATATTGACAATGAGGGAGAAAACTGCAAATATTCTTTGATCATACTTAACAGCGCAAACAATGAAGATGAAGAGTCACAGAAGAGAGCAAGAATTGAGACAACTGCAAGGGTCATTAAAAGTGACATTAAGACAAATGTGCCACCCGTCAACAATCAGTACCTAACTACCGAGACACTCAGACTGCAGCCAGCTCTTGATTACATTCCAGAATCACTCAAAATTCTGTTAAATGCCCTGTTTGGTAAAGACATATAGCTGAAAGTTGCTAGCACTGGCCATGCAATCATACAGGCAGTCCGACCACGTGCTGTCCTTGCTCGTCTGCAACTAGGCCTTTCAGTCCAAATGCACCACTTACATCGGTCTGGGTTTCTTGTGGATACCTTGTGCCACATGGGATTCTGCTCTTCCTATGCTGAAATGCAGAGGTTTGAAATGAATGCCGCAAATTGTGCTGCACTAGACATGCTTGGTAAGGCTATCGATGTGTTGAACAAGACTGTTATTTGCAGCAGACAATGTAGATCATAACATTCTCACACTGAATGGGAAAGGAATGTTTCACGGGATGGGTATGATAGCTGCCTTGACACCATGACAGAAGACGAGCCTAGACACCAAACGAAAGAACTAAACATTGTAGAGAAGTCAAAGGTTGCAATAATAGCTCATCATTTTGCGAAACACATGCTCCAAGACAACACATTCAGAGAACTTCCGAGTCTCACTGAATGGGACAACAGAAAAGATCTGTTGTGGGAGCTGTCGAACAACTTTAAACAGGCCATACCAGGTTGGCAGGGGACGATGCACATTATTTATCAGGGAAACGAACACTCAGGCTAGTCTTCAGTTACGTATCTACCGATGATAGATATGTACTCCGGGAACAAGAAGTGCATTCTGTCAACACTGGAGTTCCTGTGCGGTTATGCATCCAAGCATCACCTTGCCCCAGTTGTTACAATGGACCAGCCACTGTATTGGAAGGCGACACAAATAATCCTTGATTCACCACCAGACAGCCACCTTAAATCCATTGTCTTACTTCAAGGCTGCTTCCACACATTTATGAATTTGCTAGGAGCGATTGGTGTACTAATGGACGGTACAGGACTTAAGGATTAGTTTATGGTGAAAATATGCTTAGTCATATGATGACAGGCAAATCAGTACAGAGAGCATTCCGTGGTCATCTTGTGGACAAATATCTTATCCATATGATGGTGTTAGAGATGGCAGAAGATAATCCCGGGTTTGCCACGTAGGTTGAAGGGTCTGAACGGGTGTATATTGCGCTATTGAATGATGAAATGGCATTACAAACTGTTCTCACATCAGAGACCCTCAGTAAAATAAACGAAGAGCTACAGAAAAGGAAAATGGAACTGGGTGCTACAGTAGGTCCAAGACAGGTCAGTTATAGCTAAAATACCAAAGCATGGTCAAAGTTGCTACGTCACTGATAAAGGCTGATCGAACAGGTTCTTGGCTGATGCACCTTCACGCTGTTTCTGTTTGTCAAAATACGCTGTAGCTTGGCATAACAACTACTTGAAATCAGCTTACTTCTATGCCCAAGAGATGGTTCAGCTTCACATCAACCACCCAGAAGTATTCAGGAAAGTTGAACATGGTTTTCATATTATCCGTCGCAGCAGTAAGTTTTGGCCAGGCCTCAGCGTGGATCTTGTCAACGATACGACGTTGTTGAGGTCGTTGAAGACCATTGGAGTTATGACACACGGAAGTGGAATGTCTGAAAATCAGAGGGCCCTTTGGACCATGTCAAGTCCTATAACATCAGAGTACAACATTGCAATGCAGGAGTTTGCAAACCTGTCATACATGACTTCGGAACAGCACAAGGATTTGACGGAGGCAAGGATGAAAAGGGATGCTGCTGACCGGGAGGAGATCAGTTCAAAACTAGCCATATATTCACCTTTCTCACCAGACTCTTCATTAAGGAACGTTGCCACTTGTGTTGTGGCTGAGGAAGGTGTGAACGTGCATGAATATGAATCTATTGGACACAAGATCATGCACAAAATGATTGGACAGCCTGCCTTCAAATTCTCGTTCACTAGGAAGGATAAAACCATAACACGTGGACAAAAGTCTGCTATAGAGGTTGCTCTGATCGAACCATTGATTCTACAGTTCTTTTTCAACGTTTCATGGTAATCTTTCTAACTGGGGAACTATCACAGGAGATTATGTCTTACGAGCTCAGTCCTTTCCCTCCTGCCCACTTTGAAGCCAGAAACATCTTCCGAAAAGCTGATAAGCCACAATTAGCGCACGCAATAAGTGATCAAGCAAGAGATGCAATCCTAGATTCAGAACCAGAAACAGAGTGCTGTGTCCTTGATGGCGGTTCACTCCTTCACCGAGTACCATGGCAACACGGAGAGAGCTATGGTAAAATAGCGGTCATATGCTGATTTCACTATCCAGTGGTTCAGGTACGACCGTTGTCTTTTATTACTATGAGGGAGGGCCAACCATTAAAGACAACACAGTCAGAGAAGGAGACACAATATTCATCCCGTTATCAGCTTCATTGCTGAGACAAAGTTCTCTGGTAAGAAAGAAGAGTTCCTGTCAAGAAATAATAATAAACAGGGACTGATACGGATGATAAGCGCTAAACTTAGAGAAAGGGGTTGTACTGTGTTTATTGTAACTGGGGATGCAGATGCTGACATAATAAGAGCTGCAGTGAAGACATCTCTTCTACACACTACAATGCTAATTGGAGAAGATATCGATCTCCTTGTCTTACTCCTTTACTATAGACAGGGAGATAGTTAGGGTCCTTATTTCAGATCAGACAAGTAAAAAGATGATAGCAGTTTTAAAGTGTGTGCCATCACCCATATAAAAGAAATCCTCGGACAAGACATATGTTCTCAGTTGCTGCTCATTCATGCCGTTACTGGTTGTGACACGACCTCCTGGATTAATGGTGTCAGCAAGAAGACTACTTTCCTGAAGCTTGTAAAAGGAAATCCTGTCCTTCGGTCTTGTGCCAAAACAGTCAGCATCCCAAACCAGACCACAGAGGAGATCGATGACCTTGGATGTCAAGTAATGGCTGTCCTCTATGGTGGCAAGTGCACCGACTCCCTTCCAAAAATGGGATATAATACTTTCAGCAAGAAGGCTGTCTCTGCTTCGTCGTTTGTAACGGCCGAGCGTCTGCCCTCAACTGAATCTGCTACCAAACTTCACTGTCGTCGAGTGTACTACCAGATCTAGGTCTGGATGGGAAAAGAAGAGGGTATGGATGTCACAAACGGGGGGGTGGAACCTCCAGAATAACCAGTTTGTCTCAATTATGTCAAGAATGAATGCTGCTCCAGATAGTCTCTTGAAGGTCATTCACTGTAACTCCTCCACTGCCTGCAAGACGCTGCGATGCTTTTGTAGAAGATATGGAATACCATGTACTGCTGTCTGTGGACTGTGCCTACTTGAAGAATGTGATAATCCACATAACAAGTTTCTTCCAGAGGAGTCGGAAGATGATGATGAACCTACTTGAACACCATTACAATTTAGTTTTATATATTTATGAATTACATGATAATACCTCAGTTATATACAATGTGCAGAATTTATAATTACCAATTAATAATTGACCAGTGTAATTTCGTTTATTCAGTTGGATTTATTGAGCCCTAAAACCTAGGTTAAGACACCATAACCACCTTCCTAGGTTGAATAGTTATTGAGATAAAGCCATTGTAAGCTCCCGGCAGCCATCTTGGACGCCATTTTGAAATTCGCCCATTTCCGGAAGTTGGATTTTACTAGATTTGTAGTATGTTATTTACCATATTCAGTGGTACCAGAATCCACTGAAGAACATTTTGTATAAATTTTTTGAGGGGTTCAGTCATACATTGACCTGTCTATGTAGTGATGGCCAAGTTATTATTATCAGGACATGAAGTAGTTGCTGAATCGGTAGACAGGTGGCCTGCAGTCCTCATGGACCCAGGTTCGAATCCCCGCTGGGGCAGGGAACGGTTTAAAGATTTGAATTTCATTTTAAAGAGCAAACTTTACCGTTCTACCAAAAGACCCACCGACTTGTCGCAAAAAGTACCCCCGCTAGTGCCAGTACACCAGTCCTGTATCAAAAAACCCTAGCATGCATTACCGCCGAAGTGGTGACGTGTGGAGGTTTATGGTATGCACGGGCCTTGCGAACAGGCTGTGAAGCCTATGCTCAGAGTCGGACACACACACACACACACACACAAAGGTGGACTCAAACGATTAAACATATTTCTTGGATTATAATGGTCAAGCTTTTTTACTGGGTAATTGTGTTACTCTTCTTTCACTTATTTTTCCTATATCTTCCTGTCTTTAATGCGTGTAAATCATACTTTTATCATGCAGGTTAATTTAGTGCGTTTGTTTTACATGTTTAGTTTGCTTTATCGGTGCATCACTTCCCGTGATTTCGGATATATTTCTTTTGCAGTGTCAGTTCTGTCATTTGCTAATCTAGTTGTTGTGTGTGTGTACTTTTAAGAAACAAGTACTATGATTTACTAATATCCTCTGTATGTGAATCATGGTTTTTATATGCTCTGATATCTCAGAATCTCTTACACACAGCTAACTAGCCGGCGGTGTTCCTTTTCCATGATGATCATCATCAGTTTATATTTAGCTTTAGTTTGATTCTGACTGTAATGCAAAAACAAAATTACTTATGCACTATTAAACCTCTGCAACGGGTCTCCCCTAAATGGTATGGAATTATCTTGCACAGGCATGATAACACTTCTAAATATAATGCTGGAAATGTTAATTTGCAAGATTTTGTTATATGGCAGATTGGAAATATTAAAGAGATGATCATTTGCGGTATGTTTTTATTGCCTTGAATCGAGTGCACAGTTGCAGACATGTTTTCCATAATCATGTTTCCGCACTTGTATTACCGCCTTGATTTTCACTTTTCTACTCTTTAACTTTTGCTCTTACCCTCTTTGATGAAATGCTCACCAACTTTCCTTTCTCACTATACTACTAGGTAATACAGTAGGTGTCCATATTAATGTGTGGAATGGGTGCCAGTGAGAAGAATTGACTCAGGGCCAGTAGATGTGTATGAGAATGATGTTAAAAAGAGATATTACTCAAATTCGCTACTTTCTACTTTAGTTTAATTTTTTGCTTTGGATGAAGTTATTTTCGTTTTATTGTCTGTTTCCCACAAAATCAAATAAGCAAGTCATAACTTACGACTACTGGTAACACTCCAATACGCGTGCTGTCCCTAAGGTGAGAGTGGCACTTCACATCAAATTTCCTCACTTGAGTGATTTTATATATATATATATATATATATATATATATATATATATAAATATATACATATATATATATATATATATATATATAGAGAGAGAGAGAGAGAGAGAGAGAGTATATACCGAATCAAACGAGTCAATAATGATTTCTCTATAGCTTCTCTTTGCGCACAATATCAAGATTTTATTACTGATTTTCAGCACAGATTTCAGTTACTATTTCTGTTCGTTATATATTATTGCCATGTTATATTTTTGTTTCTACATACATGTATTCTTATGACCTTGTCTGACAGTTCTCTCTCTCTCTCTCTCTCTCTCTCTCTCTCATACCATGTAAGCCACTCACGCACGTCACCTGACTGGTTTCCAATATTGGTCGCTGCATTATCAGGGCTGCTGAGGTGGAGGCCACTCCAGGCTGCCTTGGACTCGGCGATGAGGGCATGTGGGGGGTGGGGGACGAGGCAACTGTGTTATTGTTATATTTGCTGATTCGGTATGACTTTAAATTAACTGCGGTAAATGCCTCGGTCTCGGTATTACTGGAAAAAATGCGGGTGTTTATCCAGATCGACGACAGAAGTTGAATTCTGAGACAGTTTACTGCAGATACTGTTGAGTCTCGAAGCTCACAGGATGAAATTTTTGTTGTTATTGTTCTATCCCGGGCTGTCTGGCCGAGCAGATCCATCGACCAGAAACAAGCACCGCTTTCCTGTGGCAGACAACGCCTCGCCAGGATCGAAACAAGGTTCTCTCACAAGCCGAGCTGTAGAGAAAAAGGAGGGATAGCCTCCGAGAGACAAAGCTGTGGATACTTAATTACTGTTTTTACGGAAGTAGTTGAAGTCTCAGCTCGGACTTTGACAACCTGGTGAATGTGAGTGAGTTCCCTGCCTGGGACTGAGGTGCAAAGCAAGCTACTCCCTTGCTCGTACCTCCTTAGACGATGGTAACTATCCTCCTGCTGCCTTTTTTGACGGGGGAACGGGTGCTACACCTTGCCCAGTGGTAACCTGGGATTATGCAGGACAAGGACATCCATCTTCTCCGTGCCTGATCCATGCTCATACTCCCCACAGGATGACTGGTTTCAGTTAATGATTTAGACCAGATATTCCTAAACATTTCTTGGTCATTCCCCACATTTGTCAGAAAGGTTTTTATGATCCATCCCCCCCACCCCTGAGTTCCCCAAAAGAGAATTCTATCCTTATGCCCCTTCTGAGAGTTATTTTGAATAGAACTGAATTATGGTCATGCATCTCCATTAAACGGTACCTTTTTAATTTGTAACGACATGTAGTCTAGCGATATTAGGGAAATTTTTATGAAGTTTTGGAAATATTTTAGAGACTTTATAATTTTATATGGCATAAACATTATTTGCCATAAAAATTCTGTCGTTATCGGACTAATAAAACACAAATTGAGAGCCGAAAAGCATTTCGCCATAAAATATATCAAATCTATAACCAACCAATCAACACACACACACACACACACACACACACACACACACATCATTTTGGCTAATTAATTTGTTTCTCCTGGAATGCTCTTCGAGCCTCGCCCGGGCTGCCGTGCCGGGAGTGGTAGCTCGCTCCTGTAACCCTAGCCGGGCTATATAGTCCAATTCAGGGCTTAGCTCGGGGGAACTCCATTTCTCCCATTTCTCCTGGAATGCTCGGATTTCTCACCTGTGGGACCTTCCCCCTTTTCTGTATCCTTGATTTTGACTGATCCTGAGGCCCTGACATTGCAACCAGTCTGCTGTTTGCTAGAAATCGCTGGTCGAGTGGACAGATGACCCTCTATGTAATCACAAATTTTGAGTCTCATACTTTCTTTTGATATATGATTTATGAGACCTTAACCATACTTATGTGTGATGTTACAGTCAGATTCATCTTGACTTTAGCGGTGGATGTGAAGGTTGTTTTGGTAAAACGGTAACTGAGGTGGTCATGGACACACAGTGATTACTGGAACACCCATGCACCAAAGTTTCTGTACCCCCCTCGGTGGAAGGAAATGGAAGTCAGGGTTAGAGAGAGCGAAGGCGAACGGACAACCGTGAGTAGTAGTTTGGAACTTAGCTACGAGGTGAACAGTGAGAAACCTAATGACTTGGATTCGAAACATTTCCGTGCTATTCATCTGCAAAGCATTATGCGTTGGTAACAAACAGCATATAACAGACTACTATGTTATCAAGGTGTCCTGTGTAACCGGTCCAGACACGACCCATCTGTTTCGGATCCTCATGATACAAATAAAGCACCGAGCCAGTTGTATATAAGCTGCAACTGGTCATTATCACTGCAGTGATAATTTTTGTGAATATGTTATTACTGGATTGTCTATAGCTATAATATAGAATGATTGTGAATTTAATGATGATTCCCTCATTAGCTGTGCATATAGTTATAAATATTGCAATTATTTTATGTGGACGAATAAACAACATTGTGATGGGCAGCGGAGAGCATTCACAAATAATTTACTATAACCAGATGAAATTAGATGCAAACAACACAAAATTATGAGACAACGAAGATACAGCTGTGGTATCCTGCTATACCACGTTATCCAGGCCTTAACTGTTGCTTCACTTCATAGGTGCATTATTTTCCTTCAGCTTCTGCCTCTTCCATTAATCTTACCTCCTGGTATCCTCGTACTGCGAGCCGGTATATAGGGGAGTTTTTAGTCGTCTGGTCGTATAATCTCTACTGTATTACATTATTCCTCACATCATCTTTCCCACACAAACAACATTAGCACAAGACTGCTGAATCTTTTACTACCATTATTGGCACTGCCACTACTAATCCCCCTTTTCCCATTGTGTCTAATTTCCCTCACAATACTACTACTAATACTCCTACAACTACTCCACTATAATTCTATATAATAATACATATGATTGTCCTTATGTCTGTGTATCTACTAACCACACTGGCCCTGTCGCACCTTTGACAACTCGTCACTTCCCCCGCACCATTACCCCAGTTGCACTCACCTCTCTCCCACCCACCATGGACCTTACTCCTCCACGACTCCGACACCACATTATCCCTCACCTCATCCTTGGGCCACCAGGCCTGTTGTTCACCCTTTACCGGTGAATATACTTGGTATGCATTAACAGTGAAAAAAAAAATGTATTTTGGAGCCGAATGCTAATCGCCCACAAGAAAATACTTTTGGCCAAGTCCAAACTTTAGGTAATACTTTGATACCATGAAGGTTTTATGTTGATAGCTCAAGCTGTTCATCAGATATAATGGTACTAAAGGCGGGCGATTAAAACTAGTTGACCTTTGGCAGCCATTGTGGTGACCCTGACCCTGATGCCGAGTGTCCATTTTCGAACTCGTCCAAGATTCTGGCTATATCTTGATACGCTGAAGGTTTCATGATGATATTAGGTGGAACATGCATGCCCACACATACTACCAGATATACAAACATCAGAAAAAGAAATACAGGAGGAGCTAAGTAAATTAGACAAAGGAAAAGCAAATAGTCCTGATGAAATTTCATGTTGGGTACAACGTGAATGTGCAAAGGAGTTAAGTAAACCATTATTTTTAATTTTCAAGGAATCCTTGAGTCAAGGTGAACTACCTGATATTGTCATAAAAGGACTTTGTAACTCCTTGGTAGTTACTTGTAGAGAAGTTATATATATTAGACTTGTGGACGAGCGGTTGTTATACTTGAGTAGCTTTGTAAGTAGATAATCTTCTTTCCCATTTGTCATTCAATGACAAGGAGAGGTAAAGAATAGTATGGGACTATTTTTATTTGTTTTGGAAATATTAACAAGTCTCTCACACACGAGTGAAGTTAGGTAGAGTCCCGGGAGCTATCTCCCTGTCTCTCTCTCTCTCTCTCTCTCTCTCTCTTCCTCCATGTTGCTAAGCCCTTCTCCCTACGACCTGCCTGTTCTATGGCTAGCCTCCTTCTGAGCTCTCTTTCCTAAATTCTGGTGTAGCAGGAGTTCTGTCACGTGTGTTCCCTGTGGTTGGAAAGTTCTAGAAGCCTGTGTGTGAGTATGTGTGTATGTGTGTGTATGGTCACGAGGCGCTGTCGTGTGCCTATAAAGCATTCCTTGAGTTAAGAGTGTGTAAGCATGTTCAGCATTGCTCGATTCTCGCAGACACAGTACCTTCTCATCATCTGACTTCCTGCTTCTATCTGTCTCTCTATCTATCTATTTATCTATCTATCTATTATGATTTGTAATTATAATATGGAGTCCTAACATATGCTCGGTCACGCAAAAATGGCGTACCATCGACAGTTAATAGTCATAACATATTAATACATATTATATACACATTATAATGAACTTATAAGCTAATTAAGTGAAATACATAATATTGTAAAAGTAACATAATTGTATGAATATTGTATACATATAATATTCATAGTAAATAGCAATTATTCAGTAATATTACATTTTAAACAAGTTGTATACATTTTGTGAGATGTGTATGTATAACAGACATACGCATAAAATTGTGCAATGGTAATACTGCTAGGTTATACATTACATATTGAGTTATCACTTTAGTAATGTCTAATATTTCACCTAACTTGTATGATGATACTGGTAATACAGAATTGTGCTATAGTTGTATGACTTATAATATTGTACTAGCATTGTGGTAATACATAATTGTAACATTTTATGAATTGTTACAAAATATTGTGGTAATGCATAATTGTGTTGGCCTTATAATTCTAGTTACATTTTGTTAATGCAACTGTTACATAAGTGTCTTGGCCTTATAATTGTAGTTAAAGTTAAATGAAAGTTACATCTTGTTAATGCAACTGTTACATAATTGGCAAAGTGTAACATAATGCAATCGTTTGTCGTTACATAATTGTTACATATCGTTTGTAGGTACATAATTGTAGTTAAAGTTACATAAAAGTTACATCTTGTTAATGCAACTGTTACATAAATGGTACATATTGTTTGTAGTTACATAATTATAGCAAGTGTAACATAATGCAATCGTTTGTCGTTACATAATTGTTACATATCGTTTGTAGTTACATAATTGTAGTTAAAGTACATAAAAGTTACATCTTGTTAATGCAACTGTTACATAATTGGCAAAGTGTAACATAATGCAATCGTTTGTCGTTACATAATTGTTACATATCGTTTGTAGTTACATAATTGTAATAATTGCAGTCCTAACATATGCTGCGGTCGATGATATGATGTGCCATGCCACTAGCTTGTGGAGACAACCTTTTGCTTTTTGTTTGTAGTTTATGTGGTATTTTGGCATTTGTAGTAACACTTACACTTATTTTCATTTGTTTGTTATGTGATCTTACTCCATTTCTCTCTTTTTTCTTTCTTACTTTTTCTTTCTTTTTTTTTTTTTTTTTTTTTTGTATGTATTGATTTTCCATAGTTTGTTTTTCTTCGCTTGTGTACACTTTTTCTATGTTGTTCATGGTTGCATAATTACTGGCTAATTTCCTTGGGATACTTTTTTAAAGTTTAGTTTATATTGCACAGGTATTACTGAAAATGATATTATATAGCCCCATATTTTGTTATTTTATATAAAAAAAATATATACACACTATATACAGTATTAACTATATACACTGACTTGTTGTTCACTTGTACCTGTCGTGGGTAATATGTGTGTCAGCACTGTGTGGAAATCATTGACTTCACGATTGTGTTGAAGATGTTCATTCTTGCTAACGTCATTTGTGTTGGCCATTATTTTTTTTCCTCTAGTTTACCTTGTAACTTAATTTATATGTTTCCACTAGGTAGCTTTAATTAAGAAATGTTTAATACAGTTCTTTTAATCGCTCACTGAGTAACTGTGATGGTATATTTTCTTTATGACTTTGTAGATGTAATAATGTATAGTTGTATATATGAAACACGTATTTTATGTACGTATAAATGGTAACACTCGTTGGTAGTAAATAAATGTTATAATAAATGAATGAATATATACAGTGTAGAATATTTATTGTTGGTGATTATTTAGTGTTTGAGTTATGCAGATAACTGAAGTAAGTATGTGTATTTAAGCTGTAACTATACAGCACGTTCTGTATGTTTGTGCAGAAGCTTATGTCTATCACTGTGTATTGTATAAATGACGTAACCATGTAACTCACTAATTTTTACCGTGGTGGGAATGATGTTAGTGATGGTGCAGGTGGTGAGTTGACTGACGTGGTGTCTTTTCAGCAAGCACGCATGATGACGTCGACTTCCCACACTGGTAGCTGTGGTGAGTGAATGAGTTGCGATGAGTAACTTGAGTGAAGACGAGTGAGTAAGATGAGTTGTGAATATGGACTTGGTATATGCTTCGTCGTCTTGACCTCTTCAGCGCTGGAGGTTGGGTGGATGTAGCAGAGAGAGGAGGGTGAGGTCTGGTAGTTGTGAGTTATGAGTCGTGTCTGATTCTTCTTTTGTTTTGTTTTTCTTTGTCGATGTTTTCTCGGTCCTTTTCTATTGTGATTTACTCGTTGTGGGATGAAGACTACTGCCAATTGTAAGTGCGTGTAGAAGATTATACAGACAACTCGTAGAGTTGTTACTTGTAGTTGATTGTAGATGGTTGTAGTTCGTTGGTTAGTCGTAGAAATTTCAAGATTGTTTGTATCGGTATTTTGTTAAACTACTTGCAAGGCGTCATGTGATCACTTCACCTCTACATCAGCGTGATGATCGGGGAGACGGAGGGGGGGTTGGAGAGAACTGTCAGGAGCTGGTTGTAAGTTGTTGGTTGTGAGAGTTTTTTTTTTTTTTTCAATCTTGATATTTTGTAGGAATTCACTGTTGATTCGTAGACGATGTTCGTATACGTTCGCTGCTACCAAATGTCATAGCAAGACTCTGTAGTTCCTTGGTAGTTACTTGTAGAGAAGTTATATATATTAGACTTGTGGACGAGCGGTTGTTATACTTGAGTAGCTTTGTAAGTAGATAATCTTCTTTCCCATTTGTCATTCAATGACAAGGAGAGGTAAAGAATAGTATGGGACTATTTTTATTTGTCTTGGAAATATTAACAAGTCTCTCACACATGAGTGAAGTTAGGTAGAGTCCCGGGAGCTATCTCCCTGTCTCGCTCTCTCTCTCTCTCTCTTCCTCCATGTTGCTAAGCCCTTCTCCCTACGACCTGCCTGTTCTATGGCTAGCTTCCTTCTGAGCTCTCTTTCCTAAATTCTGGTGTAGCAGGAGTTCTGTCACGTGTGTTCCCTGTGGTTGGAAAGTTCTAGAAGCCTGTGTGTGAGTATGTGTGTATGTGTGTGTATGGTCACGAGGCGCTGTCGTGTGCCTATAAAGCATTCCTTGAGTTAAGAGTGTGTAAGCACGTTTAGCATTGCTCGATTCTCGCAGACACAGTACCTTCTCATCATCTGACTTCCTGTTTCTATCTGTCTCTCTATCTATCTATTTATTTATCTATCTATTATGATTTGTAATTATAATATGGAGTCCTAACAATGTTTGGAAGAAAGCAAACATTGTTCCCTTATTCAAGAAAGGGAATAGACAAAATCCACTCAACTACCGACCAGTATCACTGACCAGTGTTGAAAGCAAGGTATTAGAAAAGCTTATAAGAAAAGCTTGGGTAAATCATCTAGAAGAACACAATATGATAACAGAAAGACAGTTTGGTTTCAGAAAAGAAAAATCATGTGTTACTAATCTGTTGAGCTACCATGACAAAGTAACAGACACATTACAGGAAAGAGAAGGATGGGTGGACAGTATCTATTTAGATTTCAAGAAAGCATTTGACACAGTACCACACCAAAGAATTTTATGGAAACTGTACCATCAAGGAGGAATTCGAGGCAAACTGTATTGTTGGATGCAAGATTTTCTCATAAGAAGAGAAATGAGAACAGTACTAAGGGGAAATTACTCATCATGGAAAGAAGTGACTAGTGGAGTACCACAGGGCTCAGTGCTGGCACCAATTATGTTTTTTGTGTATATAAAATGATATAGACAGTAACACTGGAAATGAAAGCTATTTAAATATGTTTGCAGATGATGCAAAAATACAAAGGAGAATTACTAACACAGACTCTTGTAAAGAGCTACAGGAAGAATTAAATAAACTTCATGAATGGAGTAATACATGGCAAACGGATCTCAATGTGGACAAGTGTCATGTAATCAATTTTGGTAAAAGTGGAAAAAGACCTGATTGGGATTATACGTTAGGAAATAAAATCCTACACACATCAGAAAGAGAGAAGGACCTAGGTGTGATTATCAATAACAGACTATCTCTGGCAGACCACATCAGTGAGAAGATACGGAACATGTAAACACTGCTTGCAAATATGAGAATAGCACATACATAAATGAAGACATGCTAAGAAAGATAATAACATCATTCATCAGACCAACCCTGGAGTATGCATCAGTAGTCTAGAGTCCTCATCTAAAAAAACACATAGACAAGATTGAAAGTTCAAACGGCAGCTACAAGATGGGTACCAAGCTTAAGGGATCTAAGCTACGAAGAAAGACCAAATAAACTGAATCTACCAACGCTACAGGAAAGAAGGAAAAGAGGTGACATGGTTATGCTATATAAATGCATATCAGGGAAGGAGAAAATAGACATAAATGATTACTTAACCTATGGGGAAGCATCACCAACAGGACACTGCAAAAAACTGCATAAGAAGAGAGGTGATAAAAACGTAAGGAAATTTAGTTTCCCAGATAGAGCAATTGATCAGTGGAATGTTTTGTGTGCCAAAACAATTCACAAATTTAAGGATATGTACGATAAATATGGTTTAAGACACGGGACAGTACGAGCTTGACTCATTCCTGTAAAGATACAATTAGGTAAGAACAATTCGGTAAGAACACACACACACACACACACACACACACACACACACACACACGGATGCTGGCAAAAACATTATCTCTCAGTCTTCTAAATTTGGGCAAGAATAAAGTAATAATAGCAACAACAACATACTGTAGATGTGTCGTGTTCCTAACATTACATATAAAAACTGCAGACCCAAACGTGCCTATATTACGGAACTCTGATATACTATCCACAAAACCGACCACATACCGTTCCCTATTGCACTTCACCATGGTAATACAGCCCATTGTAGTCCTCTGTGGGATCACTACAGCTTTTTGGGAAAAATAACATGGTGCACGACATGCCTACAACCCCCTAAAATTCGCCTGTGACGTTTTACTGACATCCGTCAAATAGCCAAGAAGTTAGCGGATAAACAAATAAACGACTGGACATAGACAGAGGCCGAGTGTCTCGCATCGGTATGTGACGACCTGACAAAACTATTACCATCCTGCTTTGTAGGTGTCATCATAGTTGTAATCATCATCATCATCATCATCATCATCATATGTTATTAGGCACGATGCAAAGGAGGACAAACACTGAAATAGCATGTGTTGACGCAATGCAGAATCTGTTTGCCTGAGAGAAAGTTTGGTTGCTGTCAAACATTAATTTAGTATTACTATAACCCTTCCATTACAGCATTATTATGGCAATGTTTGGTTTCATTATGTCAAAGCTGTGTTCACATGTTTTATCAGGGAGATTATGATGTTTGTCCTCCTGTGTACCATGCCTATTAACATGTGATTTTTATTACTATTACTATCGCTACTACTACTACTACTACTACTACTATTATAATAATAATAATAATAATAATAATAATAAAAATAATAATAATAATAATAATAATAATAATAATAATAATAATTATTATTATTATTATTACTACTACTACTACTACTACTACTACTACTATTACTATTGTTACTCCTATAACTATGATGACACCTACAAAGCAGGATTGTCAGGTCGTCATATACCGATGCGAGACATCCGGCCTCGGTCTATGTCCAGTCGTTTGTTTGTTTGTCCGCTAACTTCTCCTAGGCTATTTGATGGATGTCAGTGAAACGTCACAGGTGTATTTTGGTGGGTTGTAGACATGTCGTGCACTATGTTATTTTTCCCAAACAGCTGCAGTGATCCCACAAAGGACTACAATGGGTTGTATTACCATGATGAAGTGCTTTAGGGAAGGTCCAGTGGTAATGATAAAAACGGTCTGTGGTCGGTTCTCTGGTTTATATATCAGAGTTCCGTAATATTGGCACGTTTGGGTCTGCAGCTTTTATATCTAATGTTTGGAATACTGCACATCTATGTTGTTGTTATTATTATTTTAATTATTATTATTCATGCATACCACGTATATATGCCGGTAAAAGATGAACAACAGGCCTGGTGGCCCAAGGATGAGGTGAGAGATAATGTGGTGTCGGAGTGGGGAAGGAGTAAGGACCATGTTGGGTGGTGGAGAGGGGGGTGCAGCTGGGGTAGCGGTGCGGGGTAAGTGACAAGTTGTCAACGATGCGACAAGGCCAGTGTGGTTAGTAGATAAACAGACATAAGGACAGTCATATGTATTATTATGTATTATTATGCAGACTTATAGCGGAGTAGTAGTATGAGGAGTAATAGTAGTATTGTGAGGGAAATTAGACACAATGGGAAAAGGGGGATTAGTAGTGGCAGTGCCAATAATGGTGGTAAAAGATTCAGCAGTCTTGTGCTAATGTTGTTTGTGTGGGAAAGATGATGTGAGGAATAATGTAATACAGTAGGGGTTATAGGACCAGACGACTAGAAACTCCCCTAAGGAATATACCAGCTCGCAGTACGAGGATACCGGGGAAGTAAGAGTAATGGAAGAGGCAGAAGCTGAAGGAAAATAATGCACCTATGAGGTGAAGCAACAGTTAAGGCCTGGATAACGTGGTATAGCAGGATACCACAGCTGTATCTTCGCTGTCTCATAATTTTGTGTTATTTGCATCTAATTTCATCTGGTTATAGTAAATTATTTGTGAATGCTCTCCTCTGCCCATCACAATGATGTTTATTCGTCCACATAATATAATTGCAAAAATTTATAACTATATGCACAGCTGCTGAGGGAATCAGCATTAAATTCACAATCATTCTATATTATAGCTATAGACAATCCAGGAATAACACATTCACAAAAATTATCAGTGCAGTGATAATGACCAGTTGCAGCTTATATACAACTGGCTCCGTTCTTTATTTGTATGATGATGATCCGAAACAGATGGGTCGTGTCTGGACGGGTTACACTGGACACCATGATAACAATAGTCTATGTTATATGCTGTTTATGTTACGAACGCATAATGCTTTGCAGATGAATAGCACGGAAATGTTTCGAATCCAAGCCATTAGGTTTCTCACTGTTCACCTCGTAGCTAAGTTCCAAACTACCACTTACGTTGTCCGTTCGTCTGCCCTCTCCCTAACCCTGACTTCCACTTCCTTCCACCGAGGGGGTTACAGAAAATTTGGTGCGTGGGTGTGCATCAAAGCTAACCCCTATTACCATACATTCTATATTTTTTGTTAAGTGTTCTTGTTTTGCTTCTGTATTAATATTACATAACAGTCATAGCCGATGTAGCTGACAGACAAGCAAGTCTAGCCTATAAAGCATTTCTGACTTTGGTAGAGATTTCTTTATTTCATCTTGATTTTCTTACTGACTACAGTGACACACACACACACACACACACACACACACACACACACACACACACACACACACACACATGGATAGAAACATAGATAGATAGGTATAGATATAAGTATACTGTTACTCTCTGTTTGGGAAATTGCCTAGTTCACGAACTGGGTAACTTTACTGCCTAGTTCATAAAACTGGCAGATTGAATCTTGCCATTTCATGATCTGGTCAAAGTACGTAGGGAAAAATATCGATATAACTATAACTTGTACTGTGTATGAGATACTTATTGCACAGCTACTGCCAAAAGAAAAAAAATCAAAATAACCCCCATAATACGCTTGAGAAATTACATAAATCAGTGAACAACTTACTGTTTTCAGTATGTGCCTGGAGTTTGCGCTTCTTTCACCACGTTTGATGAACTGTTTTGTATATGTGCGTGGAGAGTTGCTGAAGTAGTTTGACCGTGTGTTGTCGATTATCTCTTCAATGCTCATTGTCACCATGCAGTCTGTATTTGTTTATACGATGTTCTGAGGTCCATGTATTTGCTATTACTTCTGACATAATTTGTAAATTTATATTTTCAGACACTCCAGACTTTCGTGGTAGTTCCAAGGGTATTTGCCCATTTTTCGTTCAGTTGAGGGTTGTTGTGGGTCATCGACTGTGAATTTACCAAAGATGTATATCACATTATCAGAGTTATTATTACCAGTAAGAAAATAACGTACATCTGTAGAGGCAGAATGGCGATCCTCCACGTTCGCAGATGCCATAATTAATGTAAATAAACACGAGTATTCAAACGAACTAATTTATTAACAACGTAAACCTAAGCAAACCCGGCAGATTTTTCACCAATGACACCCCCCAATCCCGGCAGATTTTAGATTTTTTTTTTTTTTTTTTTTTTTTTGCTAAAATCTCTGCTTTTTCTGAGAAACATTGAAAATTCAGAGAGAAAGTGCTCAGCTGAGTTTAGAAATACGGTAGAAGTAAGAGTACCTTTACCTTGTTACTGTGTTCTCTCAAGCCAGGCTCGACAGAAAACGTTTTCTGTGAGAGGGGTAGCTATTTCAAACCATTCATAACTGGTTAGAT
Source organism: Coenobita brevimanus (assembly GCF_032717465.1). Taxonomy (NCBI): domain Eukaryota; kingdom Metazoa; phylum Arthropoda; class Malacostraca; order Decapoda; family Coenobitidae; genus Coenobita; species Coenobita brevimanus. The sequence goes on along the minus strand of NC_136959.1, from coordinate 36,075,200 downwards.
AATTATTTGTTTGGTACGAATTCATATGTAGTACAAGCGCATATAATATAGGCGATATAAGCGTTGTTCACTCACCAAAAACATCAACATATGGCACCTTCTTTTTCGACGTTACCGCCTCATCATTTCTCCTTGCTTCTTCTTCTGGGTTCTTTCTTCCTTTGTCGTCCACCTCAGGAATCACTTTCGCCTTGAATTTCATCACTGGAGAGACCATGGTGCGACATGTCTTTACTGGCCACGTCACTGCTAACAGGTGAGTTGCCGAGAAAATGGTGTGCAGGGGGGGAGGGGAGGTCAGGTGGGGCCAGGCATTATACCCACCTGACGTTGGGTAGAGGAAGGTCTCCCACATGTGCCTGCCAAAAATCACTCATGAAACATGAAAAATGTGCAAATCACGGACCTCGCAATTGCAAAACGTATGGATACATCGTCGGGTGTCACCGTGACAAAACGTGGTGATGTATCCATATGTCGTCGGGACGCCCCAGGTTAACAAGCCTGGCGTAAGTATGTACACATAATGTATCAGGATATTTTCTTTTCTATTGTTAGGACGGGTCATTAGGTTTATCATTGCCTCCCCTGCAACATAATTTTCAGTGAAAAAAACTTTTCATGTTTTATGTTGCTTTCCATTTATTTATTTAATTAACTTTTTTTATTTATTTTTTTAAATGCGCTTCCGAAGTGAGGTGTGTGTGTGTTCTTACCTTACCTAATTGTTCTTACCTAATTGTATCTTTACAGGAATGAGTCAAGCTCGTACTGTCCCGTGTCTTAAACCATATTTATCGTACATATCCTTAAATCTGTGAATTGTTTTGGCACACACTATTTCATTCGGTAGTGCATTCCACTGATCAATTGCTTTGTTTGGGAAACTGAATTTCCTTACGTCTTTGTCACCTCTCTTCTTATGCAGTTTTTTGCAGTGTCCTCTTGCTGATGCTTCTCCATATGTTAAGTAATCATTTATGTCTATTTTCTCCTTCCCTGATATGCACTTATACAGCATTATCATGTCACCTCTTTTCCTTCTCTCCTGTAGTGTTGGTAGATTCAGTTTATTTAGTCTTTCTTCATAGCTTAGGTCCCTTAAGCTTGGTATCCATCTTGTAGCGGCCCTTTGAACTTTTTCAATCTTGTCTATGTGTTTTTTGAGATGAGGACTCCAGACTACTGATGCATATTCCAGGGTTGGTCTAATGAATGATCTTATTATCCTTCTTAGCATGTCTTCATTTATGTATGTGAATGCTATTCTCATATTTGCAAGCAGTGTATACATGTTCCGTACCTTCTCGCTGATGTGGTCAGCCGGAGATAGTCTGTTAATGATAATCACACCTAGGTCCTTCTCTCTTTCTGATGTGTATAGGGTTTTTTTCCTAACTTATAATTCCAATCAGGTCTTTTTCCACTTTTACCAAACTTGATTACATGACGCTTGTCCACATTGAATTCCATTTGCCATGTATTACTCCATTCATAAAGTTTATTTAATTCTTCTTGTAGCTCTTTACAAGAGTCTGTGTTAGTAATTCTCCTTTGTATTTTTGCATCATCTGCAAACATATTCAGATAGCTCTCATTTCCAGTGTTACTGTTTATATCATTTATATACACTAAAAACTTGATTGGTGCCAGCACTGAACCCTGTGGTACTCCACTAGTCACTTCTTTCCATGATGAGTAGTTTCCTCTTAGTACTGTTCTCATTTCTCTTTTTATGAGAAAATCTTGCATCCAACAAAACAGTTTGCCTCGAATTCCTCCTTGATGGTACAGTTTCCATAAAAGTCTTTGGTGTGGTACCGTGTCAAAAGCTTTCTTGAAATCTAAATAGATACTGTCCACCCATCCTTTTCTTTCCTGTATTGTGTTTGTTACTCTATCATAGTAGCTCAACAGATTAGTTACACATGACTTTCCTTTTCTGAAACCAAACTGTCTTTCTGTTATCATACTGTGTTCTTCTAGATGATTTACCCAAGCTTTTCTTATAAGCTTTTCTAATACCTTGCTTACAACACCGGTCAGTGTGTGTGTGTGTGTGTGTGTGTGTGTGTGTGTGTGTGTGTGTGTGTGTGTGTGTGTGTCCCCATCCACCCACTTAGTGTAGCGGTGCACTATTTTAGGGTAGCTCTACACTGAGTGGCAAGCCAAATGATTTCCTGTAAATCAGGAAATCATTTACAACGCTGGGTGGTAACCCTATAACCAACCAACACGTGTTTCCTACGTGACAACAAGTGGGTTGGCGGAGGGCTAGTGCCCCTCCCCAGAAAACAAATAACTAAAAATATGAACAAGAAGACTCTGACCATGACTGGCCAACAGGTGACGACTAAGGACCGAACAAAGGACATGGTACAGGTTGCGACATGGACTGTAAAGGGTGCGAATGATGAGGTGTGTGAGAGAGAGAGAGAGTGTCGTGGATTTTGGGTTTAAATATTCCCGCCTACAACAGCACACCTTTGTAAATAAATTATTGTATTGTATAATTTGGGTAAAATATTATTTATCACTAGAGATAAATCTGGTCATGGAGAAAACAACGTATTTAGTTAGAATGATTCAGTAATGTTAAGTTTCATTTGATTTACTTCGTGCACGAAGCTGCTCGAAGCTGACCAGTTCTCTCCTTGCCACCAGACAGTTCAGTTCTCAACCTGCCACTAAATGGTAAACATACGTGCCTCAAACTCTCTACAGTGATCAGCCATCTCTCTGCATTTGTTACCGTCAACACCACAGCTAAGTACTCAGCATATTTATTGGGCCTAGTATATTTATACAGCTACTGATCACAACGCCATATTCAAATACCGTATATTATAATGGTGAGTTGTTGTTTCGCTTTGTTAGTTTATAATTAAGATCCCCTACAGTGTTCATAGCTAACATAAATTGGTGCCGTGACCAGGATTATATCTAGTGATAGATAATAGGGGGTTGCGGGTGTGAGAGCCGAGCATTGTTTGCGCTGTGTCGGCAAACAACCATATGTTGCGTGGGGCACCAGGGGAGGCTGTGCTTGGTTGGGGGGGTGTCGGGGTAGTGTTTGAACCCTCCCCAGTAGATTATCCGGCCCCTTTGAAGAAAGTAGCCTTCTTTGGGCATTTCTATGTCCAGAGATTCCCACTAGGTCGTCCGGTGCAGTATCCATACGATGCTCCGGCCTTTTATGTCCGCAAATTTGGCGTGCCTAGTGCTAAGGTTAGCAATTAGAGATAGTAAGGAATACAAGGACCTCCTAACATACAAGCCAGACTTAACAATTCTGATCGTCGGGGGGAACGACTTCTCCCTAGATGCGGACTTGAATCAGTTGGCCCTTGATATAGAAGCCCTGGCTAGGGAAATTGATGATGAAACAGATGGCCACTGTCTCATTGTCGGGATCGAGAAAAGGACGAACCCCCGAGATATGACCTATGAAGAATACATCCGGGCTAGAAATGGAGTGAACCTGCGCCTGAAGAGAACTTTTCCTTTCGCAAAGGCTCGTTTTATCTTCATGGGGATGAATGAGTCTGACCTGTCATGGGATGGGGTACACCTGGATACACCAAGCAACAAAAGGGTGTTCGATGGCCTTCTGAGAAGAGCGTGTTGCTTTCTTGGGCAGTAAGCTCCTTGTGAGGGGGTTTAAGGTTTGATCTCCTGGACTGCCTAACATACTACCGTCACAGGGGCTTGACAAAATTATTTGTCAAAAATTTATATAGAATCTGGCTTAGTTTTAATTCATTTTATTTTTATTTGGATTCGCCCAAGAAATACTACATTCAACTTGAAATTCTGCATTGTTGTCATCTTCTTTCACTTAATTGCCTATATAATTAAAATGGATAAAATGAGATCATTAAAGAGGCTTAGAGCTGCCAAAAAGGGAGCAGTCACAAAACTGACTGCTAACTTAACAAAATTTATAAAACATGCCGGAACCGTTCACGACATCTAAAGTATGAAAGTGACGGTTGAGAAAATCCTCGCTGAGATCGACTCTTACAATCAGGAGTTTTATGAATTATATCCTGATGAAGACCTAGAAAGAGAAGTGGTCAGTGATATGGAATATGTTAATAAGGTCAACAGACACTTGACAGAATTAGAGAGTGCTCTAGAATTACACGCCAAGGACTATGTAGTATAAGAACAGGCAGAGAGTCGGAAAGCAATGGGAATTAAATTAACGTATCTGAAATTGCCAGTATTTGAAGGTGATCCCATTCAGTGGCTGGGTTTTTGGGAGCTGTTTGACTGTAGTGTGCACTCCCGAACAGATCTGACAGACATCCAGAAATTTACATATCTTAAGGGACAATTAAGTGGTGAAGCACTCCGAATTATTAGTGGATTCAGTTTGGTAGCAGCTAGTTATGGATCAGCAGTCACAGTTTTAAAGAATACCTACGGTCAAGAAGATCGCATAAAGGCTGCTCACATTGCTAAATTATGTAATTTACCTCCTCCACCTCATCAAGTGAATGAACTAAAGGACTTTTCTGCATCATTTGAATGTGTGTTATAATCACTACGTACAATGGGAGTGACTGAGTGAAATTTGTGCTGTTTTACTCCATAATAACCTCCCTGGTACACTTTCGGAAGTGATCAAACGTGAACTTAAAGAGAAGTGGTTGGATGTAGATCATTATGTTCGTGTGTGAAAGATGGAGGTATGTAACATCGAAAGTAGACAGAATCCCTTAGAACATTTGGGTGAGGACGCTGCGGCAGCATATACGGTGATGCATGTGAAACATGCTGAACCTATCCAGAGGAATGGATGTATATTGTGTTTTAAACCAGGACATTTTTGGGCTAACTGTACAAAGTATAAAATAAAAAGGGCAAAATTAAAGAGAGCAAAGCAATTGAGGCTGTGTGTCGGGTGTTTGTCGGCAGATCATGATAGTCAGGGTTGTACAAATCCCAAAGTAAGGCCATGTCGATATTGCCAGCAGAAACACTACAACTATTTGTGTCCGACTGCTCGTTCTGAACCCCATGAACAAACAGTAACCCAAGAACCAACAGTGACAATGGCTGTGGCTTCGAGTCGTAATGCAGTGTTGTTGCCAACGATTCAGATCCTATTGGTTACTCAAACGGGCCAGCAGAGCAAGGTTAGGCTCTATTAGATCAATGCTCACAACGTACCTTTGTTTTAAGATCAAGTTTAGCAAACTTGAAAGAAAACAAGATGAGAAAGGAACGTTTACAACTGCAAGGATTTACTGGCTCTAGGGGTAGTGATGAGTATGAGGTAGTGGAGTTGTTTTAACGCCATCGTAGAAAGGTGCGCAAGTTGAGGGCGGTGGTTGTAGACAAACTACCTAACTATAAGCCAGAGAAGGGGCTGCAACATAATGTGTGGGATCTAAAGGCTCGAGGCTACAAGTTTGCAGATCCAAGTGTCACTAGTGGGGATATAGTCGAACTGTTGATTGGGGCGGACTTTTATCATCACTTTGTACACGCTGGCTATATAAGGGAAGGAGGCATAACTTTGTTACCCACAATTTATGGTTATACACTGAGTGGCACTTATCGGTCAGAAGAAGAAGGTACTCAAGTAGAGCTGGTAACTGTTCTGAAACTGGCAGTAGATCCGATAATGGAGTTAGCAAATATAGTTGGCAGGAATACGACTCCAAAAATCAAGGATCTGACAGCTCTATGGGACTTAGATCACATAGGTATTAGTCCCAGTGAGACCGATAAGAAGAGAGAGAAGGTATTAGGTAACTTCTATGAAACGGTGCAATATTCCAAAGAACAGGGACAATATGTTGTGGAATTACCAAGGAAAGAAAACATTGATAAGTTGCCTCATAATTTTAAGTTAGCCTTGAGGTTTGCAGCGTAAATTCATAAAGGATCCCAACTATTGCAAACAGTATAGTAAAGTCATCCAGGATCAATTAGAAAGAGCATTCACAGAAAAGGTGGAGGACAAGAGTCTGGTAGGACATCCTGTACACTATCTAGCTCATCATGGTGTCACTAAAGATAGCTTAACAACACCAATTAGAGTAGTGTTTGATTGTTCAGCTAGAGAGCACGAGAGGGCATATAGTCTGAATGACTGCTTACATGCAGGCCCATCTTTGGTTAAAGACCTCACACAGATATTGTTGCGCTTTCGGTGTCATCGTTTTGCCTGGGTGAGTGACATTGAGAAAGCATTTCTTATGGTGGGGTTATCTGAAAGGGATAGGGATGCCACTAGATTTCTTTGGCCTGTTGAACCTTTAAATCTAAACAGCCCTTACATTATATATAGGTTCAAGGCAGTACTGTTTGGAGCCATTTGTTCCCAGTTCCTATTGAATGCCACTATACAAAAATATTTATCAGTGGTTCAGGAGGATAAGGCCTTGATTGCTAAATTAAGGAAGGAGTTGTATATTGACAATTTACAAGGAACCGAAGAAGATGAGGATCTCTATCTATCTAATGCCAGACGCCTCAATCCCGTTTGGGATGGCCACAAACAAATCGCCTCCAAGTCGCCCTGTCCCCCGCCATTTCACTGCCCTGCTCCCAACTCACGCCCCCCTCTCTCATATACCTCTCCACCCCATCCCTCCATCTCATCCTCGGCCTCCCCCTCCCTCTTCCCCCCTCGACCTCACTCACATACTCTCTTCATCAGTCTTTCACCCTCCATCCTCTCCACATGGCCAAACCACCTCAGTGTGTTCCTCATAACGCTTCCTATCACATCCACATCCACATCACAACGCTCCTTTATAACCTCATTCGTCAGCCTGTCTCTCCATGTGACACCACAGGCTCCTCTTAAATAACTTTTTTCCACTGCTCTCACTCTTGACTTGTGTCCTTCCAACAACGTCCAAGCTTCACTTCCGTACGTTAGAGTTGGTATCACAATACTGTCATGTAGTAACTTTTTCACTTCCATGCTCACTTCCCTGTTTCTTATCACTGTTTTCAAAGAACCAGCAACCTTTCTTCCCTGCTGTACCCTTTCAAGAACTTCACCCTCCAAACCTCCATCCTTACTCATCACACTACCCAAGTCCTTAAACGTACTCACATTTTCCAATTCCTCACCATCCAACCTCGCTGTACATTCACTGACTTCACCTCTCTCAAAGACCATCACTTTACTCTTCCCTACATTCACCTTTAGATTCCGTTTCTTACACACACTCCCAAACTCATCCACCAAGCCTTGCAGCTCCCCTTCGTCTTCACTCAAGAACACAGAATCATCTGCAAACAACAGTACAGGGAGTTTCCAAACACTATCCTCTCTCACCAGGGCCACTCCAACATCCACTACCCTACCTTGTACCTCTTTTATTACCCCATCCATGTACAGATTGAACAACCATGGAGACATGACACATCCCTGTTTCAACCCAACTTTCAAAGAGAAAAATTCACTTAGTTCACCATCCACACGCACTGCAGCCTTCGCACCATCGTACATACTCTTCACAGCATTCAACCACTTCCCATCTACTCCATATATTCTTAACACTTTCCACAATCCTTGTCTATCCACCCTGTCATATGCTTTCTCCAAATCCATGAAAGCCGCATACAACTTCTTTCCCTTCTCTAGAAACTTTTCCACTAAAGATCTAAGAATGAATATCTGATCTACACAACCTCTTCCCTTCCTAAAGCCTCCCTGTTCTTCTCCAACTTTTTTCTCTGTTCTTTCTCTAACTCTGTCAATAAGTATCCTACCATACACTTTTCCTATTATACTAAGATGACAAATGCCCCTGTGATTACCACACACTTCTTTTTCCCCTTTTCCCTTGTACAAGGGAATAATTATACCTGACTTCCAATCCTCCGGGACTCTACCTTCCTCCCAGGCCAATCTGCACATCTTCCACATCCATTCTACTACTATCTCTCCTCCATGCTTCAGCATTTCACCACACACTTCATCAATTCCTGGGGCTTTCCCCGATTTAACTTTCTTCATTGCTTCCACAACTTCTATCCTACTGATTTCTTCCTGTTTTCTCACCTTCCTCCTTCTCCCAGCCATTCCCCAGCCACTTATACTCGCATTACTTCCATCCTCTATGTTCAACAATTCCTTAAAGTGTTCTCTCCATCTGCTCACTTTTTCTCCCTTCTCCACTAGTAATCTACCATTTTTATCTTTCACTCCCCTGCTAACTTCACTTCCACCCTGTCTTACTCTTTTCACCTCTTTCCAGAACAATTTCTTAGTCCCTCCACTTTACACTCAAATTCCTTCCAAATTCCTCATCCACTTTCTTCTTACTCTTACTAATCTCTTCACCTCTCTCTTTCTTTCTACATATAACTCTCTCTTCCACCTCTCAACTTCTTCCACGCCCCTATTTCTCATCCATTCATTGTATGCTTTCTTCTTTTGTGCCACAGCCTGTCTCACCTCTTCAGTCCACCACGCTGTTCCTTGCACCCCCCTCCGTCTTCTCTTCCTTCCACACACCACATCACATGCTGCACATATTTCTTCTGTAAATATCCTACACACACCTTCCATGTCTCCCATCTGCTCCAATTCAAATTGGCCCAATCGTTCCTCCACTTCTCTCTTATACTCTGCCTTTTTCTCATCCTCTTGTAACCTTTCCACTCTCCTTGCAACTACTCCTTCCTCTCGTCTTTCCCTTCTTCTATTCCTCCATCTTACTTGAATTCTAATTCTGGCCACCACCAAGTAGTGGTCAGAAAGTCCACTCCCTCAACCTGTATAAGCTCTTGCATCCATTACACATCTTCGCATCCTTTCATCCACACACACATAATCAATCATTGCCTTCCTTTCATTCAGTTCACCACCCACCCTTCTCATCACTCGCCATGTATACCTGTGGATCATTTTATGCCTGAAGAGGGTATTGGCTATCACCAACCCCCTCCCAGCACAAATGTCCACTAACGCATTGCCATTCTCATCTATCTCAGCAGGCACACCCCACTCACCAACTATTCCATCCACCTTCACATTCCCAACTTTACCATTCATATCACCGATCAAAAACTCTCTCTCATTCCTTCCAAACTTTTCCATGCACACTTCTACATTTGTCCAGAACTCTTTTTCACTCTTCTAGCACGATCTTGCGTTGGTGCATACACACACTCAATCGCCCACATTTGTATTCCAACTTTCAACTTTACCCACACAATCCTTGACGCAACTGATCCATATTGTCTTATGCTCTTCTTCCATCTTTTACTCACAACTATACATACTCCTTCCTTTGCCCTCTCATTCTCACCTACTCCTGCACATGTACCCCATCCATACTCCCATTCTCACACTTTCTCCTCTCTATTTTGTTTCAGTTATTCCACATACATCCACTTTCGCACCCTCAAGCACCTGGCCAATCTCTCTCTCTTTCACCTCATCATTCGCTCCGCTTACATTCCACGTGCCGATAACCATGTCCTTTGTCCGGTCCTTGGTCGTCATCGTTTGGTCAGTCCTTGTCCGAGGCTTATTGTTTGTTTTTTTAGTTAGTTATTTTCCGGGGAAGGGCACTAACCCTCCGCCAACCCTTTTAGTCGCCTTTTACGACAAGCAGGGATACTGGGGGAGTATTCTTGAAAAACCTCCCTACCCCCAGAGGGTTCAGGAGGATAAGGCCTTGATTGATAAATTAAGGAAGGGGTTGTATATTGACAATTTACAAGGAACCGAAGAAGATGAGGATGCTTTACAAAAATTGTGTTGGGATGCCCTGAGAGTATTTTCAAGTGCTAATTTGTCCTTGAGAGAGTGGGTAACAATCAGTGAAATTGCGGAAGCTACTCCACCTAAAGGGTTTGGCTTGTGAAGTTCAGGACAAGGTAAAAGTACTTGGCACTATTTGGCAACCTGATATAGATATGTTAAGGTGAAGGGACATGAAAGTAGGCCCACAGTATTGACGAAGCGTGAGGTGTTGAGCATAACTGCGGGTGTGTTTGACTCTCTGGGAGTATTATTGCCGGTGACCATCCATGCAAGAAACTTTGTACAAGATCTATGGCGTATTGAGTGTGGGTGGGATGTTCCCATACCGGAAGATAAGGAGGCTGAATGGCAAGGGATATATGAGGATATGATGAATAGTACCAGTATTGCATTTCTCCGCCAAGTCACTGATAGTAAAAAGGTCATGCTGCATTTATTTAGTGACACAAGCACCACTGCTTATGGTGTAGCAGCCTACTTAGTGAGGGAAGTAGTAGATTAGCTATGGCAAAGGCCAAAGTAGCTATTAAACCCCTCACTATACCAAAATTAGAACTAAATGCTGTCATGCTAGCAGCTCATCTCGCCAAGTATATTTGAGGCACTGAGTGGAATAACCTCTCATGTGCCAAATATAAAAAATGGGAAAAACGCTGTTAAAGTTTGTTTACTTTTAAAATGCCATATCTTTTCAACCGATAAAGATATTCTGGTGACTTTTTTTTCCAATGTAGCTGAAAACATCTGCTTGCATGTTAGAGTATGTAACTCAATGGCATTTTGAACGAACAATACATTAACAGCATCTTTCTTCTCTTGCCTGACAACATTGAACTGCATTTTCCCCAAAATGTGTGTTATTGCAAGCCAACCTTACGATGAATGCATGTACTTTCACAATATCCATTAATATAGCACAAAACCAGTACAAATAAAAATATGGCTAAGAAAATCTGTCCGTACAATACTGCAGCCCGTACCATACTGTTGCCCTTGAACACTCATAGTTACGTTTTTCTCCCACAATATTGTTATTCTAAAATCATAATAAAAATTAATGAACAATGTTATAAGAATGATAACACTTACGTCCTTAAAAATATTGGATTTAATGATTGGCCAGCAACTCGGCGCATGGTGGCCTGTGGCGCTTGAGTGGTTACTACTAGCATTCTGGGACTTCCCCCACATGGAGCTGACAATAGATGTGTGTCTTAACGTGAATAGATGTGTGTCTTAACGTGAAGAAAAATCGACCTTTATCCCAGTGGAATAACTGAGCCTGATGTTAGTTTCCAAGGTTCAGGACCTGGGGAAGACAATGCTACACAACGATTTTCTGACTGGATTATTCAGGCTAAAATGTACCTAATGTCCACCTAGCAGAGTAAAAACACTGTGAGCAGCACGGTCAGTCAGTACCCTCTATAAAATGGGATTGTCACCCTTACTGGGGGCATTTTGTCAGATGATTCATTGTTTTACTAGTAGAAGAGGGTTTGGGGAATACGATGGTGTACTTAACTCCAAAATGGCCGCTGTGGCGGACAAGAGGTTTCCGCTCAGCGCCTCATTTATGAGGCCTATGCGGACGAGTTAAGCATAGAGAACATATACCTCTGGACGGACAACCAGATAACCCTATACTGGTTGTATAGTAAAATACTGTTGCCAGTATATGTTCAGAATAGAATTGGCAAAATAAAGGCATTAGTCCCTGATGCTGAATTTCGTTATATGTCTACAAAGGACAACCCCAGTGATATGGTTTCCAGAGGGAAGTCACATGCGTCCTTAATAAGCTCTCCTTTGTGGTGCGGGAGGGCCCACATGGCTACCTCACCAAAAAAGGTGGCCGGAAAATGCTCCATTTGAGGAAGCTGGGGACGTCACCACGGGTTGTCTCCTCGAAGAGACCCTGTCATTGCCAGTATCGGTAACCCTTCCTGCCATATTGAATTGGGACCGATATGGTACTTATGTGAAGACAAGGCATGTGATGGCGAGGGTATTGAGATTTATCAAGACACTAAAAGATAGGAGACAAAGAACACACGAAACAATTCCGGCTTATTTGACAGTGCCGGAAATAAGGACAGCAGAATCAGTAATGATTAAGTTGGCTCAAATGGAAGAGTACCCTGAGGATTACCATTATTTGTACACTGGAAAGGGCACACTAAGAAATGCTGTGAGGGAGTTAGGCCTCTACATGGAAGGTGGGCTGTTGCGTTGTAAGGGTAGGTTACAGTTGCTGGACTTAAAGGAGTAGGCTAAGTACCCTATCCTAATACCTAGTAAACATAGGTTAGCGGTTTTCCTTTCCGAGTACTGCCACAAGATGTGTAGTCATAGTGGGGTAAGTTATGTTGTTAGTTACATAAGACAAAGATTTTGGATTCCTAGGATCAGACAAGTTGTAAAAGAAGGTTTTAAGGAAATGTATAACTTGTAAAAGGTTACAAGGTGCCCCATATAGTGCTGTACAGGCTCCGCCATTACCCTACTCTTTAGGGTTCAGGAAGTGAACCCATTCCAAGTAACAGGAGTAGACTACACAGGTGCTCTACCCATCAAAGAAAAGGGTATCGTAGGAAAATTATATGCAGTCTTATTTACCTGTACAGTTACTAGGGCTACACACATTGAGACGGTGTCAAACCTCTCTTGTGAGTCCTTCATTCATGCCTTCCGTCGGTTCTGCAGCAGGAGAGGCTTCCCTGAACTCATAATTAGTGATAATGCCACTACATTTATAAGTTGAGCCAGTGTGTTGAGGGAGTTAAAAAATAATCCAAGGTTACAGAGTGAATTGGTAAAGGTAAATTGTGAGTGGCGGTTCATACCGGCCAGGGGCGCCATGGTTTGGTGCTATCTGGGAAAGAGTGATAGGTATCCTAAAGGCTGGCCTGAGAAAGGTATTGGGTCGAGCTTTAGTAACCCGTGAAGAACTGGATACCGTATTATTGGAACTTGAGGCCACAGTCAATGACCGTCCACTCTGGATATACATACGGTGACCTTGAAGAGCCACTCCCTATTACTCCTTCACAACTTATTAATGGGAGGCGTCTTAGACAATTCCCAAAACAGGAAGTCAAGGATGATGATCTCGCGGACATCACCTGGGGGACTAATTCGGGAATAAACAGACGTCTCCTATACGTGACAGAGATTTCACGAGATGTGTGGAGGAGATGGACCACTGACTACCTAATATCTCTCAGGGAGCAACACCATCAATTCACATACAAGAAAGGGAAGGCAGCACCTCGAGTTGGGGATGTCATGCTGATACACGATGATGGACCTCGACTTCTCTGGCGACTAGGTCGGGTTACCAAATTGTTACATGGTCCCGATGAAGAATGTAGGAGTAGTACAGCTAAGGACAAGTGCCGGTTTGACCACGAGACCAGTGGTTAAGATGTATCCCTTAGAAATTGATACAGAAAGGAAAGAAGATGACAGCCAAACCGGCGCTATCCAACACCTCCCTACACTTCATAAATGACCGATGTGATGCCCCGTTGAGGACATCACGTCGGACTGCCTTAGGCTCCTCCCAACTATGGCGTACCCTGATTGGGACGAGACAGTTGTAAATATTGTATATACAGTATTCTGGGCGGGGGAGTATGTCGTGGATTTCGGGTTTAAATATTCCCGCCCACAACAGCACACCTTTGTAAATAAATTATTGTATTGTATAATTTGGGTAAAATATCATTATTACTAGAGATAAATCTGGTCATGGAGAAAACAACATATTTAGTTAGAATGATTCAGTAATGTTAAGTTTCATTTGATTTACTTCGTGCACGAAGCTGCTCGAAGCTGACCAGTTCTCTCCTTGCCATCAGACTAGACAGTTCTCAACCTGCCACTAAACAGTAAACATACGTGCCTCAAACCCTCTACAACGATCAGCCATCTCTCTGCATTTATTACCGTCAACACCACAGCTAAGTAATCAACATATTTATTGGGCCTAGCATTTTTATACTGAGTACTGATCAAAACGCCATATTCACATACCGTATATTATAATGGTGAGTTGTTGTTTCGCTTTGTTAGTTTATAATTAAGACCTCCTACAGTGATAACTAACAAAGAGAGAGAGAGAGAGAGAGAGAGAGAGAGAGAGAGACTATCCACGAGCTTGAGGATGCAAAAATGGATGTATGTAGAATAACTGAGAGAAGATGGAGAGGTGAGACGGTGAGATAATGGGGGTATGGATGGGGCATATGTGCGAGAGTCGATGAGAAAAAGAGGGAGTTTGTATTGTGTGCAAGAGATGGAAGGAAAATATAAGAGAGTATGAATCCATCGGCTCAAGGATTGTGTAACATTGAAAGTTGGACTATGAATGTGGGCGATTGTGTGTGCGTGTATACGCCAACAATATCGTGCAAGTAGAGTGAAAGAAGAGTTCTGGACAAATGTGGAAGAGTGCATTGAAAAGTTTGAAAGGAATATGAGTGTTTTGATTCGAGAAAAACAATGGAAAAGTAGGGAATGTGAAGGTGGATGGAGTAGTTGGTGAGTGGGGTGTGTGCCTGCAGAAGTGGATGAGAATGGCAGTGATCTAGTGGACGTTTGTGCTCAGGTGGTTGTTGATAGTCAATGTTCTTCTAAGACACAAAATGGTCCACAGTTATACGTGGCGAGTTATAACAAGAGTGGGTGGAGAACTGAATAAATGGAAGGCAATTGTTGATTATGTGTGTGTGGTTGATAGAATAAGAAGGTGTGCAATGAATGCAAGAGCATACAGAGGCTGGGAGAGTGGACTTTCTGACCACCACTTGGTGATGGTGAAAGTCAAGGTTCAAATGAAAAGGAGGAATTAAAGAAGGGAAGGACAGGAGGTAGTAGTACATAAAAGGAAGGTAGAAAGGTTGCAAGAGGATGGAAAAAAAAAAAAGGCAGAATATGAGACAAGCTGAGGAGTGATTGCGTATATATGATTTGGAGCTGATGGGAGACGTGGGAGGTTTATGCAACATATTCACAGAAGAAATCTGTGCAGCATGTGAGGAGGTGTGTGGGGTGAAGAGAAGATGAAAGGGGGTGCAAGGAACAGTATGGTGGAATGAAGAGGTGAGACAAGTTGTGCAGCAAAAAAAAGAAAGCATATAGAGAATGGATGAGAAACAGGGGCGTGGAGGAAGTTATATGTGGAGAGAAAGGGAGACATGAAAATATTAATAAGAGAGAGTAAGAAGAGCGTGGTTGTGGAATTTGAAAGGAACTTGAGTGTCAAGTGGAGGGAATGTACGATAATGTTCTGGAAAGAGGCTCAGAGGGTTAGACAGGGTATTAAAGAAGTAAGCAGGGGAGTGAAAGATAAAAATGGTACACTGCTAGTGGAGCAGGGAGAAAAAGTGAGCAGATGGAGAGAACTCTTTAAGGAATTGTTGAACATAGAGAATGAAAGCAATGCGAGCATTAGTAGCTGGGGAATGGGTGGGGGGAGGAGGGAGGTGAGATGAGAGGAAGGAATCAATATGATGGAATTAGTGGAAGCAATGAAGATAGTCAAAATGGGGAAAGCCAAAAGAATTGATGGAATGTGTGGTGAAATGCTCAAGCATGGGGGAGAGATAGTAGCAGAAATGGATATGGAAGACGTGTAGTCTGGCCTGGGAGGAAGGTAGAGCCACGGGGGATTGGAAGACAGGTATAATTATTTCCCTCTACAGAGGAAAAGAGGAAAAAGAACTGTATAGTAGTCATAGGGGCATTTGTCTTCTTGGTGTAATAGGAAAAGTATGTGGTAGGATACTTATTCACAGAGTTAGGGAAATAACAGAAATTACCTGGAGAAGAACAGGGAGGGTTTCGGAAGGGAAGAGGTTGTGTAGATCAGATAGTAATTGTAAGGTTTCTAGTGGAAATGTTTCTAGAGAAGGGAATGAAGTTATATTCATGAGTTTAGAGAAGGCATTTGGAAGGGTGAATAAACAAGGAATGTGAAAAGTAATAAAAATATATGGAGTAAATGGGAAGTTGTTGAATGCTGTGAAGAGTATACATGAGGGAGCTAGGGCAGCAGTGCGTGTGGATAGTGAACTGAGTGAATTATTCTGTTTGAATGTTAAATTGAAAAAGTGTCGTGTTCCCATGGTTATTCAATCTGTATATGGATGACGAAATAAGAGATACAAGGTAGGACAGTGAATGTTGGAGCGACCCTAATGAGAGAGTGTAGTGTTTGGAAGCTCCCTGTACTGTTGTTTACAAATGATAATATACTGTTAAGTGAAGACGAAGGAGAACTGCAAGGCTTGGTGAATGAATTTGGGAGTGTGTCAGAAATGGAATCTAAAGTTGAATGTAAGGAAAAGTAAAGTTATGGTCTTTGTGGGAAATGGAAGTCACTGAATTTACAGCGAGGCTGGATGAGGAGGAAATGGAAAATATGATTGTTTAAGTACTTTGGTATTGTGGATGAGTAAAGATGGAAGTTTAGAGGGTGAAGTGCTTGAAAGGGAAGAAAGGCTGGTGGTTCTTCGAAAGCAGTGATAAGGAACAGGGAAATGAACATGGAAGTAAAAAAATCGCTGCATGATAGTACAACATTGTGATACCGACTCTAACGTATGGAAATGAAGCTTGGACGTCGATGGAAGGACAAAAATCAAGAGTTAGAGCAGTGGAAATGAGTTGAGAGGAGCATGTGGAGTAACGTGGAGAGATAGACTGACAAATGATGATGTGAAGGATCGTTGTGGTGTGAATGTGGATGTGATAAGAAGCGTTAGGAGAAATACATTGAGGTGGTTTGGCCACGTGGGGATGGAGATCAAGAGACTAACGAGGAGAATGTATGAGAGTGAGCTGGAGAGAGGGAGAAGAAGGGGGGGGGGCAAGGATGAGATAGAGGGATGGAGTGAAGAGGTATACGAGAGAGGGAAGTGTGAGCTAGGAGCAAGGAAGTGAAATGACGTTGGATAGGGCGACATGAAGGCGATTTGTTTGTGGCCACCCCTTACAGGATTGAGGCGTCTGGCGATAGATAATGTGTGTGTGTGTGTGTGTGTGTGTGTGTGTGTGTGTGTGTGTGTGTGAACAAGAAAATCGGTTTTCAACGCATTTTAAACACTGTGGAAAGTTTGAGGCACAGCAAGTGAACTTAAAAAAAAAAAATGAAAAAGCCAACGTCAAGATCGCAGGATCCGGTCAAACGTAAACCTAGCAAATTGAAAGTACTTTTTTTTTTTTTTTTTAGTTTGCAAGAAACTTGAAGGAAGGGTTGAGTGTCATGAAATAATGAAGAGATTCAGTTTTGAGAACAATCGAGTCTCAGAGCAAGGTTATATTTCCACTCCTATGAGTTGTAACAAAATGACTCAAACAGTTTTTACCAATTATATCCAAACATGGTGAAAGAGTTGGGGGTAAAGAAATAAGTTCAGGAATTGCTTTTTTAGAACTATAACAAGTGCTCGTGGGCCCTTCGGGCCCCTCGCGCTTGCTCCTGGGGAGGGCTCTCGCACTGCTGTAATATATTTTAGTTATAGCTGTGGGCAAAAACTTCTACGGAGATCCTATGCCTGGCGCCGGGAGTGGAGTTTTTTGGTCACAATGTGATCGCTCATTAAATATAGTAAAAGTTTTTAATCGTGATGGGACCAAGTTTTTTCACATCAGCGAATTTTTGCGATTTTTGTGCCAGTTTTGGTGCAATTTGAATGTGTAGTTTCGGCTGCCCAAAATACGCACACACACACACACACACACAACACACACACAACACACACACACACACACACACACACACACACACACACACACACACACACACACACACACGGGTAATGCTATAGATTTATAGGCCAAGGGCACATGGTAAAGTCATCTTAATTTTTTAACATCCGATTTATACCAGTCTTTGTGGAAGGGTTCTGAAGAAAGCAGAAGTAAAAATATTTGATCTTCAGAATATTCAGTTAAAGGTTAAAGTCAAATGTCCAGATCACACGACAAGGTAAATCCAAATATTTTAAAAATCTGCCTTTAACCAAGGTTCGTGTTCTGAGTCAAGTAGGAACGAAAGCATTCCGTTTTATGAACATTCCGTCGACGATCCAGGTTAAAGAGCAAAGTCAAATTTCAGTGTGTGTGTCTATGTGTGGGCAAAAAACTACAGAAATATGGCCTGATTTGGATAGAACTTGGTGGCTGAGTTGTTGATCATTCAAAAGAGTGATCTATTGTTCATGAAAACAATAGGTCAAGGGTCAAGGTCGCAGTGATAAGTTCAGCTTAAATAATTTTTTTTGCTGAGGTAAAGTTTGTGGAAGGGCTCAAAAAAAAAAAAAAAAAAAAAATGAGACCTATTTATTCTAGAACAATCCGACAAAGGTCAAGATCACAGGGATAAGTGAAAATTCAAGGTCATTGGCCAGAATCAACTGAAATAGGTTTGATTTCATCTGTGCGAAATTCGGTGGATTGTTTGATTGATCGATATATTATTGACCGCAACTTCACCAGTTTGTTAATGGTAAAGTTGCAGGAAATGTTAAGGGTTACAGACGAATAAGGGACCTCGATTCTGAGAATGAAATACCGAAGATCGGGATCACAGGTCAATCTCAAGTTTTCGGTCCTAGATGAACCAGTGGGCGAGGGTACTGCAGTGTCTGAGTGCTATTTTTTTTAATGGTTGCATGGTAAATGAATAGCGTACCAAGAAAGCGACAATGGCTTTGCTCGTCATAAAAGCAGACTACAGTTCCTGCAATATCTGAGACTTCACAGTGCAACATACAAACGATCCTGCACATTATTTGATAAGTATACACCCATCTGTGTGTGTGTGTGTGTGTGTGTGTGTGTGTGTGTGTGTGTGTAATCATGTGAGCTACAAATACTAGTTACTGTGTGGAGGTGAGGGACCAGTGACATCAGCACCAACCCTGACATTAAGTAGTCGCCACCAGGAACCTCGTCACTTGTTATGATGGCAGCAGTTTTATCACACTGCATACCTAACAACAGAATTTACTTACTATCATTGTAGTGGTACTATTATCAGTAATTCATATTCGTCACGCAGTAGTTTCAATAAAAAAAAAAAAATAGAAAAGTTGTAAGCGCACACACACACACACACACACACACACACACACACACACACACACACACACACACACACACACACACACACACACACACTGTTGAAGTGAAAGACTGCATCTTATTCGAATTAAATGTACATTATTGTTATGGTAATAATAATAATAATAATAATAATAATAATAATAGTAGTAATAATAATAGTAACAACAACTAGTTACCTACTTACTGTGTAGCCACAATAAGGAAGCTTTGCTGTAACCATTTTGGTATTTATTGTTTTTGTTGTTATCCAAAGACAATCAGTGCCAGTGCCATTATATAATAGTTATGGCAGAGCGTCCTTATTGTGACAATAAGTACATATCAGAGAGGCGTTTGTGTGTGTGTGTGTGTGTGTGTGTACGATTACACGCCGAATAACATTAAAGGTTTTGAGAACTACTAACTATAACGTATGAATTTTTGTCATCATAAACTGTGACTTTATTAAGAAGTTCAAGGTCATTCATATTTGGAACACGTACTTACATTAACCTAAGGTAGCTTCTTGTGTAATAATCAACAAAATCTGAAGAATAAGGTGTGGAAGAAATAATGAAGCATGGGTACATTTTGCACTTGTCTCAGTGACTGGCTATCTGAATGCTTAACTGTAACCATATACCTTTTAGACAATAAAAGCGACCATCGCTATAATTCTTTAAAGTTACAACCTTGCATCTTTTGTGGTTTTCTTGTTGAAAACTTATACACACACACACACAAACACACACACACACTGGGAGCAGATTTGAATTCGGTAAACAGCAAACTATTCAGCGAAAATTCTATGCAGACTTTTTTTATCATAGGATTTTCAACCAAAAAAACTGAATCATAATTAGTTTCCGAGACATTTCAATATTTAAAAAAAAAAATTTGAAATATTTGCACTAAAAAATTTAGTGCATGACCTTCAGAAATAGTAGGGGTCAGCATATTTGGCACAAATGCTTGGGCTATCCTAGGGTCCCTTCCTGTATACTATCATCAAGATCTAAGTTAAAAATGCAAAGAAAATTAATACTTACAAAGAAAGTGAGCTTCGCCTCAGTTTAGTGGCAAAGCTTAATAATAATAATAATAATAATAATTAATAATAATTTATTATTATTATTATTTATTTTTTATTATTTATTATTATTATTTTAATTTTTATTATTTATTATTATTATTATTTATTATTATTATTATTATTATTATTATTATTACTATTATTATATGGGATCATACCATGATAAAGGATGCGTTTTTAAACAGCAGCAGCATCTAATACACGCAATTTTAGAGGAGTTATGTAAGCACAGTCTGTAATCATGGGCCTGGGCACACCATCGCCACCATCAGTCAGAGCGGTGAAGTTCCTTGGCTGAGTATTGTTGTGTCACATGACTGGAACGAGGGTAAACGCTGGCCTCCGCCAACTAGATACATATACTGGGTAGAAGCACACCTCTGTATGTCACACACGGCATCTGTAATTTTCACTCATACATTGACCAGGATCTCACAAAACATACCACTAACTCACTCAAGTAACTATGACTCTGAACAAGCAAACATAGAATAAGTTTCTCCCCTTCTACGTCCTTTGTCCCCTCCCTTAAAAAAACTATGATGATTTTCTTTCTCGTCACTGATATCTGCTTTTTGCAGAAGCTAAACAAGATACGTAGGGCGATTCTACACTTCCCTTGTCCTTGCGGAAATAACATGCTTTAGTTTCGTGAGGGGGATGATTAAAATACTAATCTCCGTCCTAGCCCTGATACAAATTAGCAAGATATATTTTTCTCATCAGTAAGTCGTCTATCCTCTCTAGTTACATTCGGAATTTTAAGGTGACTTTCAGACTTGGTAACAAATCACGCTTTTCCATGCCTTGATTTCAAGGTCTGATATGCTGGGAAAAAAATATTTCCAATTTTTTCTATGAAGAATGCAGACTGATTCTGGGCTACGTCGCTTTCTGTTGATCATGATGCTGTGATGATGGGTTAGTTGTGAGAAGTTCAGGTGTATCAAGGTGAATGTGAGCCATCTGGTAAAAACGATTGGTAAAAATATTGCAGTATTAAAAAATGCATTTATTTTTTCCATTCCCTTGGCTTATTACTAGGCCTCTCTCTAGCTGAGTACTGGTCATCTCGTAGTGAATTAAGTGGATGGCGATTAGTGTCGCCACTCATACTTAGGCTAAGAGGTTAATACTTTTAATAGCTCTTGAAGTTTATCGAATTACTCCACTGTAGTCATACGCCCGTAGTCTTGAAACTGAAGGTAGGAGTTACCCTTCCTGCATCCGCCGCTCAAAGTGGAAGCTCACACCTTCAACGTAAAGCAAATGGTAATCTCGAAAGCGTGAGAGCGCGCCCTTTCGTGTGTGGTAGGCGTGGCAAACAGTTGGCAACACTGTGAATAAATTTAAAATTTAAAATCTTTTAAATAAAAAAAATAAAAAAAAAAGGCAAAGCATATAGTAGTTTCTAAGATTGACACATAATATAATCTCATAAAGTAAGCAATTCTCTTACCTCTTTTATTAAAAAGACTGGCATTTGTTCCTGAATACTCAGTACTGTATATTGTATGTATATGAATACAGGGTTTAGAGAAACTGTACCGTGGGGAAAATTCGGTGTCAGTGACATAGTTTCAAAGGGGGCTCATGCAGTCAGTAATAACCCACCGAGTACGCCTTGCCTGATCATACTGATTTTGACTACATTTCTGGCCCCAAATGCTTGTTTTTGCCATTTTTCCCACTGAGAACCCTGAAAAACCAACCAGTCCCCCGAGACACTTCAGAGGGGAGGTTAATCTGAAAAGAAATCAATCCCGGGCACTGAAAAATAAAGGTCAAATTTGTTCAAATCACACCAAAATACACCAGAAAAATATATTGCCAAGCCACAACAAACTAGTGCGTGACTCGTAAAAGTTTACTGAACGCAAAATATAAGATTTCGTAATTCAAAACTAACTGGCTGTACACGATTCATATCTGTTTAGATAGTACTCGGCCATTCTTGATTGTAGCAATCATTTCATGAATTAATCAAAACTCAATTATAAAAGTATCATGCACAATATCTGATAAACAGCTCGGTAGAAATGGTGAAAAATAAAATGGAAGTGGATACAGTATATATATCTTAGCTTTTTCTTCCTCCGTCGTAAATTAACCATCTCTAAAGAAGTGGTGAAGTCTTTTAAAACGATAAAAAATATATAACCCTCTATTTTTGGTGCTCTTTACACGATGTCATTATCAATAAATCAAAAACTCCCATCACACACACCATAGGGTCCTTCAAATTCTACATAACGGTAGTGTTCTTTGCACAAGGCAACTATAATATGAGCAAAGGGGCATGCGAAGGGGTGGTATTAGACTCCCCGCGGATTCCAGTACTCACTCTGTGGTAATCCTTCTTTCCTGTTCACCGGGGAACGCTCTCCCTTTCGTGCGTTGAGATTACCAAAGAGATACGTGTAGGAGTAAGGTGAACGCCTGCCGAAACCCAGTTTAAGACTATGACCGATAAAGCTTCTCTTATACCGGTATATGAAAATTATGAAGAACACATGGACAGGAGTATCTGAAGAGAAATAAATTGCTCCTAGTTTACTTTTTTTTTTTTTTTTTATGTGCCCGACTCTGGGCATAAGCCTTCACAGCCTGCTCCCAAGGCCCAGTAGTCCTCCTACATACCATACACTTATACATGTCACCACTTCGGCGCTAACACCCACCGTCCATACTGAATACATGCTAGAGCTGGTGTATTGGTATTAGCGAGGGGAGTATTTTCAAGACATGTCGGCGGGACTTGTGGTAGTTCAGGAAAGTCTGTTTTTATGAAATTCAAATCGTTAAATCTGTTCCCCTGACCCCATCAGGGATTTGAACCTGGATCCAGTAGGATTGCAGGCCACCTCTCTACCGACTGAGCCACCGCCTTGCACCACATCTGTGAAGTCAAATGACTCCCTTACTTACATTCGAATAAAAAGTGTAGTGTTATTCTCTATTTGTTTAGAACCAGGTGCTGAAGAGGACTAACACAGGATTCATTATTTTGTGTGAGCTTTAGAGTGGAGGCAGAGTAAGAGTGTCTCGGAGGCTGTCATGCTGGAAGGGGATGAAGGATGAGGATTTGGTGATGTTGGTTTGTTTTATAGTGGGTCGAAAAATGTAAGAAAAATGAAAACCTCCAGCCTGGAAAACTACGTGATGTATTATTTGTTGTTAATTATATATAATATTGGTGCGCCACCAGTTTATGGGTGTCAAAACCAGGCAGGTGGTCGAGGATATTTAAGGTATTTTAAATAATATATGAATATAATTGTAGCATCAGTTCAAAAACCATATCTGTCAGTTACACCTCCCCTGATGTTCTACATTTTCACTCACATTACGTATCTTTGCCCATATCGACAGATGCAACTGGTATCTGAACACGAACTGCGATTTTTATGTGAGAATAACTGATTCATTTAGCTTTCAGAGAGAGGGAGGGGGGGGGAGACTGTGTGTGTGTGTGTGTGTGTGTGTGTGTGTGTGTGTGTGTGTGTGTGTGTGTGTGTGTGTGTGTGTGTGTGTGTGTGTGTGTGTGTGTGTGTGTGTGTGTGTGTGTGTGTGTGTGTGTGTGGAGGTCTAGTTGTGACTATTTAGCATATGGTTTAATTTTAATGCTAACTACAGCACACGACAAAATACTAGTCCCACTACTCAGTTCTAACCTCACTTTTTGTCCGGGGCCAATAATGATGTCGCTCGAGCGATCATCAAGTTGTTCTAGGACAAAACGCCAGATCATAAGTAATCTCACAGTTTGAAATTCTATATAGTTATATCTTCTGTGACTCCTCTCTCTCTCTCTTTCTCTCTCTGAACTTAATGAGTCATAGTGTTACTTCTAAGATATACTACTTTGGGTGTGTGTATATGTGTGAACAGAGGGAAAATAGACCCACTGGAGAATAATTCCTTGGGAAAACGGGTAAAGTAGGTCAACAGAGTAAATACAGGCAGGTCCACTGTTACAGTTTGTCTACAAAAAGAAATAAATCCCATTGGGAAATGAGTCGTTTGAGGAAACAGGCCCAAGAAGAAGCAATGGTCCGACGGGGAAAGAATAGGTCCATGGAATAAAGTATGTGTATGTAGGGGATTTACCGTTTACCCTGGGGAGCAAGTAAGTCAATGAGAAAAAATAAGTAGATCGGGGAAATAGGTCAGAGGGAAAAAACACGTCCATTGAGGGAAAAACGTCCATGAAGAAAGCAGTTTCATGTGGTGGAAAATTGGTCCACGGTAGATAATAGGATAATTCCAGAAAATAGGTCCATGGGTTAAAATAGCTCCTTGGGCAAAATAGGTCCATGAAAAAAAATTGGTCCATTAGGAAATTAGGTCTAAGGGAAAACAGCTTCACTAGGAGAAATTAGTTCATGAAGAAAATTGAATGAATATGCGTGAACAGGTCTCATGGAGAAAATAATTGGGGTGGAAGTTGACTGCAAGGGAGTGCAATCAGAGGAGGACATATCTGCTAGTAATACCCAGGCTTGGTGGAGTCAGGGAAGAGAGTAGATTTGCAGAACCTGATACTCTCTATATCTGAAACACACAGGGACTGTTACCCTAATGACCTTTTATGGCAGATAACTGATGTAAATCTATTTAGGTGATACTTTTATTGACGAGTCTATGTACAAATCATTGCTATTAATGCAACCATGGCTGTCTTTCGGTCTGAAATCTAGGTGTTCCAAAAAAAGCAACATCCTCCTTCAGTGATTAATATAAGTTTCTCCTTCGTCAGATCTTTTACAAAGAGGAATAAAACTGTATGTGCTCTGGGTAACTGTTAGGGAGTGACGCCTCGCCGGTGGGAGACCGGATGGTACCAAGGCTTTCATTAGGGCAAATTGGAAATATAACCGTTTAAAGAAGAATATCTGTAGTGAACTAACCGTTCAAAATATTAGTTAGGTAGGCTCTGAGTTGTGCAAAACCATGAGCAAACCGGATTATTGGAAGAAAAACCTACCTGAACAAAAGTTACGTACATGATTATGTAGAATTTTGTAAAATAAATCAAGGGATAAGTAGAAAAGGAAGTAGAATGGTTAGGTATCCTGTGAAAATTACTTATTACAAACCAAGAAGTCACGATAAAGCTAGAGATGAAACCGTAGATAATATATCAGTCTTAGCATAATAAAAACAGAATTTTCAAACATTATATCCACTTTCAATCATACCTGATGATTATTATGGTGATGATGAAAATCTAAAACTTTAGTAATAATGAAGTAATATATCTTCTTAATATAAAATTTAAATGAATAGGTTGAGAAAATAGTAATTATGATTATAATGTGTTAGCAAGGATAACATACACAATAACAAACCGAGTTGGACATTGTAGCTTCATATTAACGATTCATACACACTGTAACTCCACCTGTAACATCTGTTTTACTCACGCAAATATACATTTCTCTCTAAGAGCAATAACAGGCTAAACGAAATAATCCACAAAATACACAGACAAAAATTAAAAAGTTCCTTGGCAGTGGCAGGGATTTGCCATTGGAATTGCTCTACCGTAACATTCAACTGAAGCGCGCGCGGGCACACACACACACACACACACACACACACACACACACACACACACATTGGATAGAGATGATTATGAAGACTTGGCAGAAAGTACAATACAGAGTTTAAGAAACCTACTACACAGACTGAAGAAAAATCTGAAAGAATTATAGAAACTGAAATTTCAACAGAAATATAAATTAGAATGCTCTAACTGTGAGAACCTGTGAAATCTGTTTGAAAGCAAAAGCTCTTGGATCTTTATAAGCAGGAGTTTTTCCTGGCACAACATGTAAAGGAAAATAACAGATAAAAAGAGGACCAGAAGAACCATCATTATTAGATCTTATATTTACTAGACAAGAAAATGAAATTGACGACATAGCATATCACCCTCCTCTTTTGACAAAAAGCGACCACGCAGTATTAAACTGTAATTTTAGGGTTGCCAGCTTCCTATAGTTAGTGATAATGAGTTAAGCAAAAAAAAAAAGCCTAAATTACAAAAATGGCAACTCTCATGACATAAAAAGTAATTTTTTTTATAGGTGCAGATTGGGAAACGGGTCTTAAATATCATACATACAAAATTCTGTGATTATTAGAAACAGGAGTCTAAAATTATATCACTCAGCACAAAGAAACAGAAATAAGGATAAAGAAATGGTATATTCTTTTTAACGAAAATGAAGAAGGAACTAAAGGCGAGGAACTCGCAAATTGTTCCCTCCAAGAAAAAAAAATAAAGATAGCAGAGAGCCAAATTCAAGATCCGTACATTTTGTGATGCTCTGGACACACTGCGTTTTAAAAGACTGGTGATCATGTGTGGCCGCAGTGGAAACACCAACAGAGGAAGACAGTTCCGGATGTTGACCTGTTGCATATATGAAGGACGGGGAGTAATGGTTAACTCTTGCATTAAAAAGTTGGACAGAAAAGGGATAGGAGTTTGATGCTAGGGACTGGTGTTACAAGCCCGTCGTAGTGGTGGGGGAATGCAAGCAGACAGTTCAGAGGAGCAGTGACCATTCAAGTAACGATAGAAAAGAGATAAAGATACAATAGTGCGGCGAAGAGACAGAGGTTGAAGGGAGCCAGTAAGAAGAGGAAAGTCAGTGAGACAAAAGCCTTTTGACTCAAATTGTTGAGAAGAGCTGAATGTAGGAGCCTCCCCACACATTAGAGTTGTACTTCCACACAAGGGAGAATAAAACCCGTATAAAGTCAACAACTGTGCAGGGGTAATGAAGGCAGACGGAGTCGGCTTAGCACAACTAATTTCTCTTGGAAGCAGATTTTTACAAGAGAGTTAATAATCCATCCAAGACAAATCCCAAGAGAATGAAACCCCAAGTATGTTTAAATATGATGCAGGATTAAGCTGAATATAATTATAAATTAGAGGGTACTCCTGTGGAAGATTTTGTCACATTGATGGATGTAAGAACTGAGTTTTTGATGCATTAAAAACAAGATTATTTTTACCCCAACCAGAGATAATGAGTCAAGTCAAACATCAGGGTGTGCCATAGCCCTCATCCTCTTTCTTTGGTGAAGTAACTGCTGAGATGGACACTGCGGGAAATGAAAGGAAAGGGTAAAAGGTGGAGTCATGAGCATGTGAGTGGATAGGGTTAGATGTACAGCTTAGATGGTCATTGATGAATAAAGGAAGAGAGTTGGTTGCAGGACAGATCCCTGAGGAACACCACTATTGACAGCGCTAGGAAAAGAATGATGGCTGTCTACAACAGTGGCTATGGAACGACCAGAAAGGAAGCTACAGATGAAGGCACAGACAGAAGGATAGAAACTGTAAGAGGGCAATATGGAAATTATAGATTAATGGCAGACTATATCGAAAGCTTTCTTGAGATGTCAAGTGCAATGGCAAAGCTTTCTGCCAGAGTCCTGATAGATGATGACCAGGAGTAAGAAAGGTAGGGAGGTAAGAGCACCATGGAGCTTTCCTGGTGGAACCTAGACTGGCGATCAGAAAGAAGGTTGTGACAGGAAAGATGTTTTAAATACTTCTATTAAGAATAGACTCAAAAACTTTTGAAATACAGTGATGTTAAAAGCAATTCAGTGATAGTTAGAGTGATTGGGAATGGTCACCCTTTTTTCTGGGAGCAAACTTCCAACAAGAAGGAAAAGTAGGCAAAGAAGCGAATGAGTTGACCTAGGGAGGGTGTAAAGCACAAAAGCACAGTTCTTGAGGAAAACAGGAGGGACTCCATCAGGCCCATATGCCTTGTTAGTACTGAGGCCAGTGATGGCAAAAAATACATCAATTGAAGAAATCTTAATGTCATCCATGAGAAAGTCAGTACATCACCGGAATCGTCTAAGGTGGAATTAGTAGGAGAAAGTCTGGAGCAAAGAGCTCTGCTTTATCATTAGAAGAGATACAGTAGCTATAAAAACCATAAGAGTGAAACAGAGGAGGGAAGGATGATGAGGTAAAGTTGTTAGAAAGATTTTATGGCGAAAGTGCCAGAAAGAGTGGGAAGAATTCGAGTTGGAGAGCTCAGAGCATTTACTACGAATGAAATTACTGTTAGTAAAGTGGGAAGAATAGACATAGCATGATTCCCAGCAGACACATAAATGAGATGAAATTCAGGAGTGGGTTGGATCCGGTACCTTTTGTTGGCCTTCTCTTTGTTGTAGACAGCATTAGAACAAGCATGATTAAACCATATTTTTTTTTTTGCATTAGTCAAAGGATATGAGCAAGGAATGATTTTACTGTTAACCTTGTTTCCTAAGAATTATATTCCCCTTTCTTCTATTTTGCCACCTCCATGCTGCTATTCATACGAATCCTTTATCTATTCCCTTTCTCTCCTAGCCATTCTTCTCATTACTGACGTCGTTCCATTCCCTTTCCTTCTCCATTCGCATCTACTACTCTCTGACCTACTTGACTATCTAATAAATCATCCCTGTTCTATTTCCGTAAATAATTTCCCCAGCAACTCTTTTGCTCCTAATGTTTCCCACCAACATATTCACCTAGCACAGACTGCTTCCTTGCAGTAGCTTTCCCCCCTGACACTCTTTATGCCCAATTTTTTCCTCTGTGAACCTTCTTTTTCAGTAATTTCCCTGTACTCTTCCATGCCCAGGATAGGATCACCTAAAATTCCTTACAACCTCCATCACTCCATTTCTGTCTTCTTGCTAACAACCAAATCTTTCTTCCCCTGTCCTTTCCTCTGCAGTATATTATTTT
Source organism: Coenobita brevimanus (assembly GCF_032717465.1). NCBI lineage: Eukaryota > Metazoa > Arthropoda > Malacostraca > Decapoda > Coenobitidae > Coenobita > Coenobita brevimanus. The sequence goes on along the minus strand of NC_136959.1, from coordinate 36,046,460 downwards.
CTATACTCCTTCCTTCCTTCCTTTTCTTTCCTCCCTTCTCCTACCATCATCATTTCCCTCTAGCTCAACGTTTACACCTGTTGCCTATCGACTCCTCCTCCACTCAAGTATTTCACTATGCTTTTACGTATTCCATATCTCTCTCCACCCATCCTCCGCCATCAGCCCCCTGGTCTTCCTTTATTCCGTGAACAACTGCTAGCGACTGCCACGCTAGAAGCGGCCCCAGCTGTGCGATGCTGGCTTACAGTATATTACCCATCCCTTCCGCTCACAACTGCCATTAATCCCCAGTGGTTGTCATGGAGAAGGGCCAATTTAAATAACATAAGTAGGGTTTGATACACCCTCTTTCCTTTTCTCATTCACTTCCTTCGAAGGTTTGTGCCTTTATCCATCTGCTCTTGCTGCTTCAGAGCAACACTCCTTGTTTAATCTGGAGACTGAGTGTTTAATCTGGAGACTGGAGACTGAGTGTCGATTGACAAAAATACAGGTGAATAGCACCTCCAGCACAATGAGTTCATAGTTTCACTGACAAACAGCAAAACAACGACAGTGTTCACTCCAATTAAGCTTTTGTTGTCAGAGAAAAATACAACTTGTATTTACAAACTGTCAGCAAGTGTGCTTCTTCATGAAATTTCAAATGCCCTTATCTTCCTAACAAAGCACTCAGACATTGAAATAATAAAAAAAAGGTAGTATCGAAATGAATTTCATATCACAGAAAAGTTAATAATCAGGTTTAATTAGCAAAATAAATTGCTAAGGAGAATGTGTTAGTGAACTTCCACAACTAAGGAGAATAATACGGGCCCAGGCCTGAAAGATGACATACCACCAAATATTTATTAGTGGGATCACATTATTTACAATTATGTGGTTGGTATTGCAGATGACAATGATTCTGATTCCCAGACATTGTTATTGGGTAGGTATATATGTGGTAAACAATCTCCGAAACCCCCCTCAAAGTCTCTTCAATCTACATTAAAAAGAATTCATTGAACCATACTTTAGTGAGAAACTGTTATAGTGAAATAGCAAAGTGTGGGTGTTATGGGTGTATATATTACGGTGCACTCTTAACCCTTAATTAATCACCAAAAAGCGTAAGGTAATGCTCACAAGAAAAAATAGTTCACTTCACTTTACAATTGTAACACACACACACACACACACACACACACACACACACACACACACACACACACACACACACACACACACACACACACACACACACACACACACAAACAGGGGTAATTTACAAAAAGAGATATTCAAATAGGCTTCCAAAATACAAATATAAAAACGAGATATTTCTCTCCCTTACCCAACCAGATTACAATCAGAGGATGCTACGTACTCACAGAGCTAGGAGAACTTCTGAGAACTCGTCGATGACATAATCCAGATATAATCCACGCACCAGTGTTATATATGGAGAGGTGAATCAAAACAGGAAATGGTGCACAAACAGTGTGTTTAAATCAAAGTAAAGTGTTTAGTAATGTGTGATTTTTTTTTCTTTTTTTTTACGGAACAGAGAAAGGAAAAACAAATGAATAAAAGAATTATCCATACACCAGATTACTGGTGTCCTCTGTTCGTAAAATATCTGTAATAGTTAGACTTCAACAGCCAGGTTGAAGTTTGGAGGGAAACAACTCTGGGGAAGCGAGTTCTAGAGAGATGCAGTTCAAGGAATGAAAGAATTCTGATTGGCAGAACTTCTGCAATATGGCTGAGTGACACCCAGGGTCATGAGTGCTACCAGATGCCCGTGTAGCACAAGGCAAGGCATGGAGAGGTGGCACTATGGACGCAACTTCCTGCCTCGTTATTTGCAATAATAATATCTGTAAAATAATGCCAAGGGAAGTAACATTCCTTCTTACTTGTAGGGGAGGTAGTTTACTTGTAATGGCAGAGTTGTTAATAATTTTAACAGCTTTGTTCTGAATTTTGTCTAGTTGCTTTAATGCAACTCCAAATCCATTCCACAAGGGTGAGCAACATTCAGGCTGAGAGCGCACATGACTCTCATAAACTATTGCTAACTGCTCGCCAGTAAGAAGTTACGGACTTCTGTACAATAAACTAAGTTTCTTTATAAGGGTTTTGGCAAGTGATCAAACATGATAGTCCAGCTGAGGGCATTGTTAAGTGAGACACCGATAATTTCAATGCTTTTTGGAAGATGGAAATATTAGTAGTACCTGGAAGGTAATATTCAATGAATCTGGCAATATCTGTCTATTAGTAAAGTGTATATATTTAGTTTTACAAGCATTAAATGAGACAAGGTTGTTTTGTCCCCACTCTCACTGATTGTAGACAGGTCTTGATTTTATGGAAATGGCTGTACTGAGTTGAGAGGTAGAGATATTAGACTTTTTAAAGGGGTGTCTGAGTGTGAATGAACTATGTAGTGTTGAGTCATCTCCATATGAGTGGATGGGATTTTGTGGCTGGGACAGATAAGAGATCAATAATATGAACCAGGATTAGGGTTGGCGCCAGAACTGGATCCCTGCGGCACGCCGGCATTAACTGAGTGGAAAGTGTGGAATACATCATCTACTTTTACTCTTATTTTCCTGTCGTTAAGATATGAAGAAATCAAAGGAACAAAAGACGTTAGTCCATAGCAAATGAAAGCAGGGAACGGTGCCATACTCTGTCGAAAGCTTTAGAAATATCAAGGGCTACTGAATAAGTTTCTCCAGTGTAGGTCAATTGATTGATGGATGGTATAAGCTAGGAGCTTGAGTACATGTCAATGGTGGATCTTTCTCATGAAAATCATATTGCCTATCACTACTTAAGTTGTTGGATTCAAGATGTTGAACAAATGCTTAAAGTTTCAAATACCTTACCAAGAGAAGATGTGACAACTATTGGTCTGTAATCAGTGGGGTCAGAGGAAGATTTCCTTTCTTCGGAACTGGGTGGATATTGGCTTCTTTTTCCATGAATTTAAATAAAAGAAGTATGTATGCATAGTCTGGAATAATTTAGCTAGAACAGAGGCAAGTTCAGGGGAACACATTTTCAAAACACCAAGGAATTCCATCTGGGCCTGGAGCTTTGTTGGTAGGTGCAAATCTGTCTGTGATGGATTTTACGTATCTTGTCTGTATTTCAAGTGGGGCAACTTCGGGAGAGTCAAGTTCTAGTACTGGGACATTCTGGCTGGCATCCTCTATGGTGGAATTTCTTGACAAATGTACTGGCAAAAATATTCGCTTTCCCACGCGTGTCATTTGTAATGTTGCCGTCTGAAGATTTTAGTGGGTGAATGCAAGAATGCAAGATGACTTGTTAAAGTTATTATTGAAAGAATTAAGAGTTGACCAGAATATTCTATTGTCATTAGGGTTGTTAAGTAGTTTTGATGCTTATGAAGAAAGTTTGATTTAGCCAGATTTAATACAGCTTTTGCATGATTTCTAGCAATTTTAAATTGGGAGAGTGATTCAGATGTTTTTGATTTTAGGTAAGAGTTATATGCTAATGACTTTTTAGCTGTTGCTCTGGCACAGTTGCTGTCAAACCATTTTGGAGAGTTCAACATTATGTATGTTAAAATCACCCAAAATGGCAACTTCGGTGCACAGGGCAACGTTAAGGTTAGTCAACTGTGTGGATAAGGAATCAAATATACTGGTTCTGAAGAAGCATTGGGGGAGTGATAAACTGATGACAAACATATTTGGTAATATTTTAACGGTTTACATTATACAATGAGAAATCAAAGTTGGATGAAGTGAAGTTTAAAATAGTGTCAACTGCATGTTGAGATTTGATATAACAACAGGTGCCATTTTGTTACGAAGGTTTGTAAGGAGATGATAGCCGGGAAAACAAAACGGAGATATATCAGTAGAGAGTGAGATTTGTGGTTCTGTGAGGAAAAGGGCCAACGAGGATATGGACTGAAGGAAAAAATGAACTGAGTTTAAGTTTGTGTTAATGCCGCGGATGTTGGTGAAAAATAAGGCCACACTTTCAATTTCTTCGCTGACGTTACTACCGGAAATTGCAACAGTCGCCGCCAGCACAGTCGCTTGATGACG
>NC_136959.1:35984597-36042275 GCF_032717465.1 Coenobita brevimanus | reverse complement strand
TATACTTATTATTGATTAATTAATACTTTTAATAAATCTAATTTTCAGGGGGATTTTATAACTCATATAAGTAAAAAACTAGTGTAATTGTACACTAAATAAACTGGTATGTAAATAAATGACGGGGAATCGTCCTGACGGAGAATTGTCGCCGATATTCCTCCCCAAAGTTTGTCCAACACTTTATCTCTTTCTGTCAGCAACATCACTTTACAAGTGAGTGTTGGTGTGTTACCACATGCATCACTAGCACTACGCTTTAAGTGCCCTATGTTGACAGACACAAGGCAAGCAAGCACACTACTGGAAGGCAGAAAAATAAGCCACAAATAACGATTTGCATTTCATGCATGGTTCGGTTCGTCTGATTCAAACTGACTGTGTGGTGCAGTGGTAGATCGACCTCCCACACACACACACACACACACACACACACATACATACATATATGTGTGCACACGGGCAGCAGGTATGTATTTTTTATATTTTATTTATTTCTCTTGTATATTGAAATTACTTATTTGAATACTGTTTTGTTTTAATTTTTGTACAAAAAATTCGTGGATAACTCTAAATCATGTGCAAAAAGTTCAGAATTAAGGGATAACCTGTACTGTATTAAGATGGCTTTCTAGTATTGTATGTTATTTTGCTGCTTTGTAAGTTTTTGTCTTGCCAATACCCATTTACAGATGCAATTACTGACATTACTGTTACCCTACGCTCCTCATGGGGCAACGTAGGATTAGATGATGAAGGAAAAAAAAAAAAAGCATGACTATGACTCACCTGTTTCCCTGACACTCCCTTCACCACTCAGCATGAAATCTCTACCGCCTTCTTGATCCAGCAACCTTGGCCTTTTCGTCTTTGTCACCGAGCATATCATACAAAGCTGCTTTGACTGCAGTGCTACTCCATACTGTGTCTGGAAAAACTGGTAAGTAAAGGCAACCCGACTGGCTTCTGTGTGATCTGGATTTAGACTTCTGAAGAGAGATACAGCTCCATCTTTCCTCTGTGCTACAGGAAGGTCATAGCTGGTGCCAGGAGCTGGTGTGTGCACAACACGGCCCTTCTTCTGAACCCACTGATATAACAACTTCGACGGCAATTCTTGTCATATTTCTACTGATGCAAATCTGAAAATTAAATAAGATCTTCTCTGTAAGCACTCAAAGGTAATAAAATTTGTAAATTTTAGAAAAAAATACAGGTACTGATAATGAAATATTACAATAATATCATTACATTGCTTGGCAAGCTTCAAAAATCTTACAGTTCTGAACTTATAGCCTACTCCAGATAACCAGGTATGACCAAGATCCGGCGCATCACTAACTGACGATCCACTAAACCAATGCACTAGAATGGGGGAACGTTCTCACCATCAGACTACTGGCTGCCGATTTGCTAGTCAGAACATTCGACCTCTCCCTAGGTTTGAAATGTGTGCGTCTGAATGCGTATATGTGGTGATGCATGGGCTCTCCCATTCCCTCCCCTCCATCCCCTCTCTTCCTCCCCCCTTGGTCCCTCTTACATCCCCTGCCACGCCTCTGCACTGCCAGGCATGTCTCTCTCCCCCAGCCCTGGTTGTCTCCCTCCCCATCCCTCCACCCTCCTGGCACCCCTGCCTGTCTTGTGTGTGTGTGTGTGTGTGTGTGTGTGTGTGTGTGTGTGTGTGTGTGTGTGTGTGTGTGTGTGTGTGTGTGTGTGTGTGTGTGTGTGTGTGTGTGTGTGTGCACACGTGAGCATGAGTGAGTGAGATGGGAGGGGGGTACCAGGGACAGTTTGGCACTTCTTGTATCGCTCCCGGTCCTCCCCCACCCCAGCTTATCTCCCTCCAATCCCTCTGCCCTCCCCCACCCCAGCTTGTCTCCCTCCAATCCCTCTGCCCTCCCCAATTCCTGCTTGTCTCCCTCCTCGGGTCCTCTCTACCCTCCTCATTCCCACTTGGCATGCACAAGAATACCACTCTGGATGTCAGTTGCCCTGAAGCATCTCAATACTGCACATCCCATCTCCTTACCTTCCCACAGGTGAGATGTTTGATGTCTCAGTTTTTTGGCAACTGTATAGTTTATGAGGATAATAATACTACCTATGATGTATGTGTGTCTCTACTGATTGAGTAAGGTAGAGTATACAGGAGCTACTTTGGGTCTGGGATGCATTTCGGGGCTTTTCTTCAGTATCTTAAGGGAAAATTGCTTCAATATCTGACATACTCACTGACTGAACACTCGCACTGGTATGCAAAGTAATACTGGATATCAGGGTAGGCCTGTATATGAGGCCCTGCGTGCAAGAGTATAACCATGCACCACCTTTTGTCGAAAATTGATATAATGCCATCCCCCAGCCCCTCAGAGTATGTACTTTCATGTGGACCTCATGGTTGTTATGTAAGACCTAAGACATAAGGGTGAAAACCCACAGAAATAACATTGGGTTTATATCGCCACCCTTTATCAGGCTAACCACTGTATTCATTATTAAGATTATTAATGTAAAACATCATTATGGTGTTATTTTGTTTGTTATATCATTTAACAGCTGTACAGTGTCTACTGTTCACATACAAATAACAGAACAATGAGGACTAAGTGAAAAAAATGGTTTTGTAGATAATTTTTTTGAAAAATTTATAAAACTTACTTTTATGACAATAACCAAGCAAATTCATAACCAACCACTCCACAGACATTCAACTTCATCTTACAACATAAAGGAACTCACTAGCTATTGGCCTGTGGTACTAGTTTATGCATAAAAGTAGCAGCTATATGCTAATATGTCAATTTTTTTCTCTTTTAGCAAAAACAATAGTACCTTTACTAAAAAGTTTTTGGATAAAGTAGAGTCTATCAATCTATCTATCTATTGCCAGACGCCTCAACCCCGCTTAAAAGCCACAAACAAATCGCCTCCAAGTCGCCTCTGTCCCCCGCCATTTCACTGCCCTGCTCCTAACCTGCTAAACCCCCTCTCTCATATACCTCTCCACCCCATCCCTCCACCTCATCCTTGGCCTCCCCCTCCCTCTTCCCCCTCCACCTCACTCACACACTCTCTTCGGCCAGTTCTTCACCCTCCATCCCTTCTACATGGCCAAACCACCTCAGTGTGTTCCTTACAACGCTTTCCACTGCATCCACATCCACACCACAACGCTCCTTTATATCTTCTATTTAACAGCCTGTCTCTCCATTTGTGCAAAGACTCACACAGGCTCCTCTTAAATAACTCATTACTTCCACTGCTCTCACTCTTGACTTGTGTCCCTCCAACAGTGTCCAAGCTTCACTTCCGTATCATAGAGTTGGTATCACAATACTGTCATGTAGTAACTTTTTCACCTCCATGCTCACTTCCCCTGTTTTCTTATCATACTGCTTTCAAAGAACCCAGCAACCTTTCTTCCCTACTGTACCCTTTCAAGTACTTCACCCTCCAAACCTCCATCCTTACCTATCACATCACCCACAATTTAAAATGTGCTCACATTTTCCAATTCCTCACCATCCAACCTCACTGTACATTCACTAACTTCACCTCTCTGTAAAGACAACTAGCTTTAAAATGATGTAAACGCTGCACATCCTAGGTATAATAGTGTGTGTTTGCAGTATCATTCTTCAAAGTTGTAAAAACTTTAAATGCTATTTCTGCCACTTTTGAAAAATGGTGCACAGGTATACTCTTGCACGCGGGGCCTCATATATTTTATATGGCAGACCTTCACTATAATGGACTAACAGGGCAGGAACCTGATCCGATAAAGCCAATAGCCTGTTATATCCAATGATTCCAACCCCTCCCTGAGAAAGGTTGGATTTCATGCTGAAGCTTAAAATAAATGAGTACAATAGCATATTCTAGTGTTAAAAATGATAACCACACCCATTTCTTTACTACCTTTTGGCCCATACACTTTGCCCAATTGCAGCTTACTTCAAATCACTACAAGCAGCAATTCTTCATGACTAGTACAGTACAGTGCTGTATTATTACAGTACAGTCCGTTATTGCAACTCAATAATCATGATGAGATGGCAATTTCAGGCTAGTTTAGAGTAAAAAGGTAGGAAACACACATATGGCATCCCACTGCGCCCTCTATTTAATATTGTTGGTTATAGCTAAGGGAAGTCTTTTGGCCTCTGTTGTGTCTGTTAAATCCAATACCTGGGCCCATGTTCATGTACACCTTCTCCACCCCATCCCTCCATTTCATCTCTCGGCCTTATCCAACCTCTCTCCCCTTCCATCTCATTACTTTACTCTCTCTCCTATACTCTTTCCACACTAACTCAAGCTCCAGATTTTTTGTCCGATCGTAGTTTATTTCATATTGTTCAGTGGCAGAAAAAGCCAACATTACAGCTTCACATCTTTCGTGACTAGCAACATATATTCTAGTGTTACTTTATTTGTTATAGCTCAGCACTAAAGATGAAGTGCGGGCAAGAAAAGGCCAAGTTGGAACTAAAAGAGTATACTGTAGTCAATCGCTGATTCTCCATCTCCACAAGGCTAAACTATCTCAGGGTACTTCTCATGCTTTCTATCAACAACACACATCAACAATTCCAAGCTGCAACACTGGTGGACACATGTTGAGGTGTATGGTATGCAGGACTACTGGGCCTTTGGAGAAGCCTATGCTCAGAATGGGACACACATAAAAAAAAGTATTAATCAAATGTGCACTCAAAAGCTTTATGATTGTTAGTATCCTGCACTGCATATTCAATACAGCTATGGAATAGAGGGCCATGTTAACTGAGAAGTCAATTACTTTCACTCTATGGATCAACTACTTTTAAAAAGATGAACAGCCCAGGTGATATTACAACAACCAATTCATAAAATTACAATACTATAAATAATGCTGGTTACACTTACATATGCACAAAAAGGATAAACAACGAGCACCATTACCAACACATTGAGATTTAGGATTATATGGCATATTCACACATTACATAACATAACTAATGGCACCATAAGAGTCATCTTTCCCAGGACAGATGCAGCCAACATGACCCACTTAATAATCATAAAGACTTCAGCAAAGATGAAAACAGACGTACAAGAAAGAAGGAACACTACACAAAAAATATCTTCAATCTCATCTATTGCTACAGTACCATAATCCTGTACAGGGTGGTCATTTGTCTTTGAGTTTGTTATTTATGGAGAGGGGGTAATTAAATCCCTCCCCCAACTCCTTCTTGAAGGACATAGGGAACATATGTAGATTGGTTATAGTTCCCATGTGAATTGATTATACGGTAAGCACACCCATAGCGCTGTAAGTCATTTATTATATGAATTTCATTAGCCCCATATTTAAATGTAAAGCCACCCAAAGAAGAAAGAAAAGTAATAAAAAGTGGAATAAGAGAAAGATAGAAGAAACAGGAAGAGAGGAGGGCAAGAATAAGCAGTAAAAGAATGATAAAGGTGAAGGAAGAAGTATAAGCCCTAACATCAAGTGAGTGGATGATGGTTGCCACCACCCAAAAAAATAACAAGATATAAAGCAAAAGAAATGTATGAGCAAAATAAAAGAGAAACATAAAAAAAGATCCAAATATTCCTCTCTGTCAACTTACTTGCATGCTAAGGCAATGCGGTGTGGCTTGCTCTGTTTGCTTTGAAGAGGGCTGATATTGTCCCAGCTCAGCACCTCGTCCTTCTCTTCTTCTGGCCAATCAGGCATCAAGCTCTATGTCAGCAGTGCTCTTCCGCCTAGCAGTGCTTCTGTTGACCCTGGGTCTTGGATCTCGGTGTACTGTGGTGTACAGGATGCAGCCACTTACCAAATGTTAAAGCTCTAATGACATAAATCTGGTCTGCAGACTGAGTGCAGTAACTAATGCCTACATGTGTTCATGATCAATGAAACTAATATTACACCACTTCTCTCCATGATAATTTTATGCAAGCCAGTACCAAATGTGACTCTTCAGTAATTCTTTTAAGCAGTAAGAAGGAATCAAAGGCTGAGAGTCAGCAAAAATGTATAAACACAATAAATAAACACTCATTAATAAATATTGGATATATTAATAAATTAGCCACCATTTACAGTAAAAACGAAAGGCAATAAACAAGATCTCATCATCTGAGATTCCTGGACAAAATACATTTGAATGCTCTGAAGGCTTTGAAGGAAGAAGCAAAGACATACACACACACACGTGTGTGTGTGTGTGTGTGTGTGTGTGTGTGTGTGTGTGTGTGCCTCTCTCTCTCTCTCAGGGCATAGTCTTTACAGCTCATTCCCTGAAGCCCACAGTCCTCCTACATGCTACACACCCCTACTGTACATGTCAACACTCTGGCATTAACACCCACCATCTGCACTTCAATACATACTACAGCTGTCTCATACAGGACTGGTGTACTCGTATTTACTGGGGGTTTTATGACATGTCGGTAGGTCTTAAGGCAAGCCAATAAAGTCTGCTTGAACGTAATTCAAATTCTTAAACTGTTCTTTGCCCCAGTTGGGATTCAAATTTAGGTAAACCACTGGGACTGCAGTACACCTCTCTACCAACCCAGACACCACGATAAACTGCTCCAGAGTTAACCAGTCATGTACAGGTACATGAAAAAAAAGAATGCTGGTTCTCTATCATGGTCCAGCTAACCAACCACCTATTATCTACACTGATGTCACAATGATGTTGGTTTTATGGGTGTTGCTGTTACCTGTCTGCTAAGTAACCATCGCTGAACCAATGATCTTGGAGGCAATAATACAGTCAAGCATCTCCTACTTTTTTCTCCTTGATGCATCATTTCTAAGATAATCATCTTGAGCATAAAAACTCACAAAGCATCTCTGATCCTAGGAGAGTTGGCCAGCAAAGGGCAGTGTGAAGTAAAGATCGCAACTTATAAGGTTAATATATGTCCTTGGCTATACTCCTCCTGTGACGGTGAGAGTTCAGTGTTGTAACATGCTTGGTAAAGTCGTGTAATCACAGTAATCCCTGTATTTTCCGGACGCAAGACTTTCCAGACGCCCCACTTACCGTAGACATCAGGCCTGGACCTTTGGAACCCAAAAATGGCCAAAAATAGTGGAAAAATCCCCCTCTCTAAATCTAAATTTTTTTCCAACCTGTACTTGAAACTGTCGCGCGGCGACGAACAGCTGTTACACCACGGCCCCTTCACCCCTTCCTTCCTCCCCTTCCTCCCTCCCCTGTCAGGGCTGCCATTTCATATTATCCACACCAAATGTGGGCCACACCTAGTAATGAAAAATTCTGCTTTGTAAGGAATCAGAATAATGAACATCACAAACAGATTTTTCACATGTGTGAGGATACACAGGATGGAGATGGTGGATTGTTTGCTCTCTCTCTGATTAATCTGCTCAACTCTATAGCAAAAATAATCAACATGCTGTTAATTATAAGAAGAGTGATTACATGAATTTCCACTCAGGCATATAATTAGTGAAGAAATAAATGCTATTTGCATGAACTTGGTAATGAAAAGTTAAATTTGGCATTGAAAATTGAGGAGTAACATGTGGCTCATTGCGATCTGGCAACTCTGTTACCCCATCATCAACAGTCACAGCCTAACTCTGATCGAGAGCAGATGCTTATCGTAATGGAAGCCACATGTGCTCGTTTTTTGTGAATAAACTGCAACACCTCGCCACTAGACCACCCGGGAATTTACAGTGTTATGCAGTGTTATGAAATTAGAATTTTAGAGTGCAAATGATTAACTGTGGTGTAAAGACTGCTGGTTGAAATAAGTGGTTGAAACTGGTGTAAATTAACAATGAGCAGTTAAACAACCATAACTGCAGTGTAAAGAATTACTGTAAGTGCAGCACAACACTGGATTACTGTATGTGCTTCAAGAGCATTTTCACCACTGCCAAAGCCAGAGAAGGTAGCTAGCAATTACCCTGGCTGAGGTACAGCCACTTCTAATTCCTCATTTTTGGTTCCTTTTCATTTATTTCATGCTTTATGTCCATTATTGGTGTGAATAGGGTCTTAAATAGGTTTAAATATGTGCTATGCATGTCCGGTAGGGAGTTATTGTGGTGGCTTTCAAAGTTAGGCTGGGTTAGGGTCCATAAGTACCAGTCCAGGAGCCAGGGACTTGTTGTAAGTACCCAGAATGTTTAATATTGTACTGTGGCAACTCGCCTCTAAAACATCATTCTCTGTCTTTTTTGCATTTATTTCAGTCGCCTATGTCCCTTATTGGTGTGATTTGAGTCTTAAATAGGTGCTATGTACACCAGTAGGGAAATGTGATAGGTGTTTTTCTGGGTCAGGGTAGGTTAGGGTCCATAAGGCTGGAAGTCCAGGAGGCTGCAGGCCCACTTTCCGGACATGCTTTTGGCTCTATTAAGAATCAGAAAGTGGAAGGATTACTGTACTAACTTTTAGGCAACGACTTCATCCACAAATTTAGATAATCTACATCCATGTTGAGAATCTTGAAACTTTCAAAGGTACAAGATTTCACACAGATTTCTGATTTCTATCCCCAGGCTATCCCTGGGGTTAAGTGACAATAGCCTAACATTCCCCTGGTATGTTGAAAATCTGCCAATAAGTGAGAGAAGGAATAAACACTGGAAAGATAAAAACCAAGGATCTGTGAAAGTAACACTGGGCTGGGTACTGATTCAGTTAACTGGATGTGCTATACTCCACAAGGTGTGGGTAGGAGTTATTTTCTGACAAAGTATTTGGTCCGGCTGGGTATAACATGAGATGCAATGGACTGAGTGGCTGCCTGAGTCTGGCAGTGGACTTCTAGTGCAGTAGATGTAGGGGTAAGTAGTCAGACCATTCAATGGTAAAGCAAAAAGATCCACAATGATGGTAAACAAATCACTGGATATTGTGGGCCATGTCTGCTAGGGTGGCACGTCCACAAAAGAAAAGTATTTGGCCCCTGTCTTAGGAATGTGAAATCATATGGCAATAAGTATATAGGGTAAAAAGAGAAGGATACATAATACTGGAACAAAGCAACAAGAGAAGGATTCAATAGATATAGTAGGTAAAACTTGGCTTCATATAATTTATAAAGGTCTCCAAGTTTGTACATGTATCGACTTTTGGTCACCCACTGGCAGCCCTCCATGCTGCTCGGACTTCTGACAGCCTCCCTATTCAGTCCCTTATCCCCATAAGGTCATATCTCTATGACCTCGTCCCAGGTCTTTTTCAGGCCTGACTTTCGCAACCCTACCCTCAACGTTCACCTCCTCACCTTCCGCACCCAACTGTCATCCTCCATCCTCTCAACATCCCTAAACTTGATGCCGAAATGTGACAGATGAGATATCAGAAGAACTGAGAAGATGACTGAGAGTGGAGAGCATCAGAAAGGAAGTAGAATGGACTCCAAAATGGCTTAGGCACGACACAAGAATGGATGAGGCGAGCATGGGTGAGGTACAGATGCAGATATCAGGGTGTTGATGGAGAGAGAGACCGATACAACAAGGGACACATGTGGTGAGTGATGACTCTACATCTGGTTGGCTATTACTAGTAGAGCTGTTGCAGAAAGGAGCAAGGTGGAGTAATATCACATGAACTTATGTGACCCATGCCATAAAAACTGGAATGATAACTGAAACATGATGAACGTTCTGTGTACATTGAAAGGAATGGGTGGTGTGAACTTGAAATCCCAACAACTACACAACATCAACATTATTAGCTAACCCAAATTTACCTCCAACAAGAAAATGAAAAAAGTAGGATCCACATTACATCGTAAAAGGAAGCAACAAAGGCAGGAGAACTATCAACTGAGTAACCAGTGAAACAGGCCACACAATCATTCACACTTCTCTGAAACCCTGATTCTACGTCACAGGTTAAAACTCACCTAAACATACCTACTGTATTTCGGTGTACTCTTCCTCTGAGTCATCTCCTTTGCCTAAGAAGTTAAAAAATGGAATGCAATGCTTGGCTCACATGCATCTCCATAGGGTATATTCATCTGTCCACTTGATATTTTCATTCATTCATCATCCAATCCTACATTGCCCCATGAAGAGGGTAGACACTTGGGGTTAGGCATGTTAATCCCTGATATTTGGAAGATGAGAGTGGACTAGCCTCACTCATCCCTGAGTGGCAACACGTGAGCAATAAATGCCAACCATCCCTTGGATATAAACCTTCACCAGCTCAATCTGACTGGAGCATTGTAATTACCCACTAAACCACCAGGTGAACCAAAATTTTGGTTATATGGTTACCACCCAATGTAGGTAAATGGTTTCCTCCTGGAAAGGAAACCATTTGGCTTCTCACTCAGTGTAAAAGTCACCTACAGGCAGAAGAAAGAGGAAAGAATGAAGGCAGTGCATATAAGAGGATGGAAGAGAGGAAAGGGCAGGCACCTGACTGCAGTACTACATCAAGTGAGTGGATGGTGAACGTCCCACCTATCCTTCATATAAATTCTTTTGCTTGTATGACTTCCACATTGTATATTGCTTTCTCATACATTCCAATAACATACCCAGTCACCATCATTTGTCACTGAGGTCTGTCATGCTTCCCTCATCCTAATACAGTATAAACTTTCACTCTAATGACATTCTCTAGTTTAATCCTCATACCTCCAGAGCAATTTTATTCAGCTCAGGAAAGATCTCCCATGGTGATGAAAGCTATATCTAACCCCTCTCCAATTTCCAATGTTCTCCCTCCTAACAAAGACAATCATTCCAGAAATCACAAATAAATAAATAAAAAATGTATTATCTTACAAATTACATTAAAGTGACCTCAAAGCATAATCCAACCACACAGGCACACTTGCCTCTCAAAACCAAATGTGATGTCCCAGTCTCCAGTTGGCTCTGAGGGTGGTGCTTGCACTGGTCTTGGCTCTAGGGCTGGTGCTGGGGCTGAAGTAGGTGCATGTGTTGGAGTCCTGAGGGATGTTATGTCCTGTGTAGAAAGAAAATATTCACGGTTACCTCAGTATGTCTTACTCAGGAAATGAATCCAGCACTGTGTAAAGGGGAAAAGGAGGAACAGGACTCCATGCAGAATTGCTGCTTAATGCATTTAATCAATCAAAAATTTAAAAATAACTTTTATTTTACCCGTTTTAATAAAAAGGAGTACAATTATATAGGCTTACTAAGTGCAATACGAATATTTACTGCATGCATTTTGGTGGGTCACTTTGCTTCCATTATAAGTAATCAGTGGTGTGCCAAAAATGAGGGGGAGGGGGATATGGGAATATGCCCCTCTCAAATCAGTCTCTGTTGGCTTTAAAACAGGCAGTTCTCATTACTGCTATAAGAATTCATTCACTCATTCATTTAATCCATCAATTCATGAATAATCCAGGTCACTGCCCCATCAAAGGTAGGAGTCTGGAATTAGTCTACTAAGTCTCAAAAACTATGGCAACAGTGACCAGCTGCTTGCACTACATGAGCAACAAACCTCTACCATCCCCTCTAGAATTATATCCTTGTGGATCACATCAAGTTGTGGTGCTTTCACCATAATGACCAACTGGGGTCTAAAAGTTGTAAGGAAGTTAATGGGCTGATGCGCTACATTAGTACACACAGCACGCATGGCCCACTCTTGATCTCCCTGTAATGTGCAGAGAACTGTCCCATAAAAGTGAAAGTAATCAAGTGTGACAGGAAAAAAGTGTAGGGGAAGAGCAATAAAATATCACAATTCTTGTATACTGTTGCTATTATATTGCATGCTGGTAAAAATTGGCAAATCAACTTCACAAGTTAATAATGTACTTCAATGGACAATTTATTTTTTAATTTACTGAAAGCTCATAGCATACAAAGATGTCAAAATATATATATACAGTACCCTCAAAATCCAGTATGCGTTTGTTCAGTACTAATCTTGTCCAATGTGGTCAGCTAAAAAATTAAATAATTTACTACTGTAGTACAGATTTGTTGGGCTAGTATGGATCGGCCACGCAAAGTGGGCCAAATCCCAGGAGAGTTCTTCTCTAGTACTGATGTGCTGCGTTCAGTACACCGCACATGAGCGCGGGAAGACGGCCAACATGGATAACGCTCCTCAGGTACTGGGCTTCCGCGCCCAGTCCAGTACACCTTCCTCGTGGACTCCGTGGACGTGTGCCAGCCAGATTGCAGTATTGCATCTCTCCCCTTGATGACAACAATGACAATGTGTCAGTGTGTGACTATGAGGAATTTACAGGTATGGGAGAAGGATGAGGCAGAGAGGCCTCCCCAGGATCCTGAAGGCTATCTTCCAGGGGGCCAGTAGGACCTCCCACAGCCCTTGCTACAGAAACACCTCCCCCTTCCCCCCAAGCCCATCACCACTCATCTTAAAGATTGGTAAAATCTGAGTTAGTCCAAATGTAGTTAAGCTGAATTTTGGGGGACTTTTCCAAGCTTTGTCTGACATTCATCTTTCCTATAAGGTCTGTTGTTTGTCCAGTGTGGATTTCCACCCAGCATGGTGGTACCGTTTGACATAAATACCATACTGGATGTGAGGGTACTGTATATATTTATATATATATAGCTACCACAAACTGACCCTAGGACCTCCTGCCACAAGGTATTAAAAACACAGAAATCATAGTATATCACAATGTTTGTTCATGAAATGCTATTCATTAATATGAAATTATGTTTCCCTTGTTTTTCAGGAGCAGTTGGATGCATTTTGGCAGGCTGGAATCACCATCTCTAAAGTAATCTAAGGACATTCCTTTGCACCAAAACATGTGTCAGTTTAATCTTGAGGTTGTCCAGAATGGGTGTCTTCTTCTCTGCCACGATTTTCTTCATCTTTGCCTAGCAGGAGTCTATCGGATTTAGATCTGGGCTGTTGCCAGGCCAGTCGAAGACCTCAATCCCATTATCCTGAAGCCATTTTGTCATCTTTCTAGATCTGTGACATGGAGCTGAATCATGCATGAAAAAGTCGCACCCATGAATAGCAAAAAGTTTAACAAAGATCTTTCAGAACTTGAATTCTACTGCCCACCATTCATCATCAAGTTCTTAGGAAGAAAGTAGAGGCCTTCCCTTCCCATTTCACCTGAGAAACACCCCCAAACTGTTACTGATCGTGGGTGCTTAACATTCAGCACCGTATAAGCAGGGTCGTATCGACTACGGGTGACAGGGCGACGAACCCTGGCACAACGCACCTGAGAAGTGGTTTCTTGGCTGGGTGATGTGATTTGGCAAATCCCAGCTCCTGCAAATGGCTGTACAGTTCAAATTGAGACGTCTTGTAACAGCTGGGGATGGCCCTCTTCAATTCTGCTGCTGCCAGTCGAGGAGCCCTCACGCCTCTTCTGAAGCGGGACTGTACCAAAGTTGTCCTCTTCTTTCCACCGCCATGCTTGTGTTCTGGTACGACATCAAGTGGCAGTGGCCGCATGCTGCAGCAAGAATCTTGTGACGGTCGACTTTGTGCATCCAGTACATTCACAAATCATGTTGACAGGGACATTATCCTGCCTTCTATGCAATGATACGTAACCTTCTCCTTGGAGCGTACTTTCCAGGCATGACAACTCGACTCAAGGAAAATAACAGGGCAAACAACAATGGATACGAAAAAGGGGGAGGTACAAGCTCGGAGTGATAGAAACCATACTCCCACTCTCACTTCTGGGCAAGCACCAGATGTGCTGAGTGTTTCTCACCACCTCCTGCCCACCACCAGAGGAGTTGCCAGTTACTTCTTGCCCAAAAAATTCACTTGGTAGAGGTGGAAACACAAAGCAAAGACATACAGCTCTCCCATTGCAATTCTGTGTGTACTGTAGGTCCTAAGTCAATTTGTGGTGGGTGTGTGTATATATATATATATATATATATATATATATATATATATATAGTAATCCCTCTAATATCCGAATTTTCATTATCTTAATATCCTCACCAACCTGATATAATCGCCCTGGGATCCAATATTCCCTAAATGGGCCAAAAACCGCAAAAAATTAAAAAAAAATCTGACTTTTTTTCCCTCCCGTAATTTGAAATTCCCGCCTGGCGCCGAACAGCTGTTACACCATGGTCCCTTGCCCCTTCCTCCTTCTTCCCCTCCTCCTCCCCATCCCCTATTGGGAGCTGCCATTTGGCATTTTTCATATACCAATGATGTGGGCCAACTTGATAAAACGCTAACTCCCAGCCTATTAAGATGAGTCCTATCCCAACTATGACTGATGGCGAACCTAGCTCCAGTGAAACCAGTCCCACCAGTCTATGCATTATCTTTGCAATACTTTTCAAGGCAGCAATTAAAACCTATCGCCCTGCTCAACCATTCCCTCCCAACTCCCCTCCTAGGAAAAACACCGTACTACAGGAGTCCCTCCCCTCTCCCTAACCTTATCCAACAGGGAATCCTTGTACTGCTGCCACAGTACCTCACTCTTATACCTACCAATATCATTGCCTCCTACACTGAGGCACACAGTGGGTTTGTCTCCACAGTCCTTCATGATAATTGAATTTTTTTTCTATCACATTACCCACTCTGGCCCCCGGAAGACACACATTTTTGGCGAGCGGAGTAAACATTGCTCTGTTAAGATATCTTACCTGGGAGTCTCCAACAATGGTAACATTTCTCTTACCTTTCTTGATCACATACCTGTATGGGAAGTTCTCTCACCGCCCTTCTCCTCTACTTCCCTCTCTGCTTTCCCTTCAATTTGGTCATGTAATGCGTCGAATGCATTTCTGGTCTTTATCTTCGCTTGCTTCTTAAGGGTGAACTTTTTTGCACCCTTGTGGACAAGTGTCCAACCTTCATTCTTTTTTTTTCTCTCCCCTCCTAACATTATCTTCTTTACAACAATTTAGTCCTTCTCAGAACTTGCAGCAGGGACACATCTCTTTAGAGGAAGCCATCACGCACAAATTCACACAAAGGTATCACAGGTCACTACAAACATTAACTAGCACAACACTCACAGGTCAATGTAGCACAAAACTATCACAGGTCAATACAAACACAACTATCACAGGTCACTACAACACACTAGCATCAACAACTATCACGTTCTCAGGAACGCCAGGAGATGTCTGAACAGGCTGACCTCATGTAAGTACTAATAAGTTAATAAGTTTAACATTAAATCTTATTTTTCAGTAGTTTCTTCCCTAAAAAAAATTATTATCCTTGAGATTCGATGCCATACTTTTAGTGAAGCCTTTTAAATAAGGATTTAATTAAAGAACACAATATACTGACAAAATCATTTATTCAGTACTACAGAAATATACTTTTAAAGAAAAAATATAAACTCTTTCTTGCATAAGAAGTCTATCTATCTATCTATCTGTAGCCCGACACCCTAATCCCGCAAAGGGTGGCTGCAGACAAAACGCCTCCAAGTCGCTCTGTCACCCACCATTTGACTACCCTCCTCCCAACTCACCCCCTCCTCCCTCATATACCTCTCAACTCCATCCCTCCACCTCATACTCGGTCTACCCCTCCCTCTCCCTCCCTCCACCTCACCTACATACACCCTCTTAGTCAGTCTTTCATTCTCCATTCTTTTTAAATGTCCAGTATATTTACTTTTATTAATGTGGGATTTGATACTTTTACAACATGTAGCAGTAAAATTTATAATGTTCAAAACCAGTCTTAAAAAAAAAAAAAAAAATCGCAGGAGTCTATGATAATGAACTGAATTTGATAAAACATGGTATAGAAGATTTTCAAACTTTCTCCTGTTGTCGGCAAGAATGCATTTATACTGTGAAAACACTCGTTCCACATCGCACGATACAGTCGGAGTATAATGTAACCTAACTATATCTGACAGCCCAAGTTCTCCTTGAGTGAGAAAATCATGGGAAGAGTTCTGTTGCAATATCTCACTGATTTTCTTCAGTCGGCTGTAACCTGTGTTTTTACCAAGAACCATGCATTTTTTTTTTTCAAATTAATCCTTCTTCTCAAGGCGAATAAAGAAATCTACAACTTGTACTATATCGATGCTGCTCGTTAGGGTTGGTCCTTTTTCTTTATCATAAGGATTGCAGAAGAAATACATGCTACGTTGGCTTTGATGAAAATTACAGTAGATCCTCTCGCGAGCCACCTTCTCCAGAACATTTGGTGCCTCCTTGATACTTACAGATGCTGTGGAATCAAATGATTCAACTACACACTTGACAGTTTCAAAATTGTCAACATAGTACAATGCTGCCTCGGTCCAGGTCCCCCATTTAGTCACCACTGGTGAAGGAGATGTGGTATAGTACCGGCAATTAGTCAAAATTTCTCTTTGCGAGTGAGCTTTCAGGAATACCTTCTTCACGGTGGAAACACACACACACACACACACACACACACACACACACACACACACACACACACACACACACACACACACACATTCACCTCAGGGAAAATTATGCAAGCTAATTCAGCAACCTTATGCAGGCCACGGGCTTAACAAGTCACATGAATCATTTTTGGAAACAATTTCTAGTTCTTTCATACATTTAACTACGTATGGTGCTGTACCACTGCATGCAAGAAGTACACCGTCATTCTTAAATCATTTGCGCCCAGCATCCTCATTATTGGACAGAACTGGGCATTTTCAAAAGATAATAAAGGAGGGAACCCCAGGGTAGGGTCCTATGAGATTCGCGACTGAGCCGACAGGCAAGGGGCGGTAAGCTTAGTACCCTTCCAGCAAAATCAATCACACGGGAATCTTGGGAGTTACTGGGTTAATGCCATTCACCCATAATATTCCCAAGGTATCAGTTAAAAATGCCGCTATCGTTGAGTGATTTGCCTTATTTAAGACACTCATATAAAGCAAGAATGATCTGTCTCTTTCTTCTTCTTCCCACAAACTGCCAAACACAAAATTTGCAACACATCTTTCATTCACATCTGTTGTCTCATTCAATGATACCCAGATGGAACTATCATCTATCTTCTCTCTTAGTCTAAAGTTTCATTGTAAAGACTAGGAACATATCTTTTTTCTGTGTTAATTCGTTTGGCACTTTCTGATCCGTGTGCTTCTCCAGGAATGAGACCAGTTCCTCGTTGTTCAGCTTATTCAATGGTAAATCAGCTGAGACAAAGGTTTAGCAAAGATCTTGATTAAACTGAGAATGGTTCGGTCCTCGTCGAGCCAGTATTGTGGGTAGCAGTGTCTTGTTTGGCATTCGTTGTGGCATCTTTTTTCATGATTTGCTTTGCAGTTTCAATATGTTACTGCAATTGAAATTTCTTGGATGCAGAAACCACCACCTCGCAGTATTTACAAGATAATACTTGGCCATCGGAAGTCAAGTCACTGTATTCAATTACAAATGCATTAAGAATTCTGGAGAGCGATCTCTTAACTTTCAGCATCTTGCAACAATTAACCTGAAACAAAACACAGGCACATTCACTGATTCCAAAACCAGTCTCACTAAATCCCATCTTTTATCCTTTCAGCTTAACCCTTACACTGCGGGCATGTTTACCGATGTTTTGCATGTGCCGCGGGGTTATTCGGGCTCCGACAGACTCTCAAAAAATATTTGCCAAAAATCAGTTATTAGTCCTAGAATATTAAAATTATATATGCTTATGGCACATACCTTCAGCTTTCTCCTGGAATGTTTGTTGAGCCTTCGTCAGTTACCGTAGGACTGGTGGAGACCTCTGAAGTTGGGTAACGAAGTCTCCACTTTACACTTCCCGACAACCCGTAATATGATTACCACAGCCAGATATTAACACTATAAACACTACTCTATGATTTTCAAGTAGTTTGGGATCCATACTCCAAAAAAAAAAAACCCACTGTGAAAGCAATGAAAATTACGAGCGAGTCTGACCGTCGCACTTACGCTAGTTTGCTCTTGGTATTCTGTCATTTATTATTCATAAAACCCCTCACACTTTATATTTCTATTACTATATAACACTTATATATATCTACAGTCTTTATCCATAAGTTTCCTTCAGTAGTATTAGTTTATTGTCACTGTAGGGATTCAATTTTTCAGTAAAATACGTAGCATTCACTTTCTCGTCCTGTACACTAGCATTGAGAGTGAATATCACTTTCATCTTCACTCTCATAACTCATAGTATTCAGACATGCTAGAGTGAAACTTTCACTTTCATTACTCCTAGGGTATATACTCGTATTCTTATAATACTACTCATTTACATTTCTATTTACGTTCTCTATTTTATTTACGTTATTTACATTTCTATTTTATTTACACTGTGTTATGCACTGTCACTTGAAGTAACTTATAAAACTATTTTCCATTGTTCACGTATATTTACATTCATTACTTTCACTTGCTGTTTACACATTATTTACACATTATTTACAATTCCACTTGCACTGTTTTACTCAATAGAAAGATCGTAGTCACTCTTTTATCAATTGTCAGCCCTTTACGTCTTTCCACACGAGGTTTAGTAGGGGGTAAACGTCACAGGGCCCTTTGCATGGGGGTGAAAAAGTCCCTGAAGTCAGCAAGAAGAAACAGACGTACCTCTACTTCGGAAGGTGAGAGTAAACTGATAACGGAGGGCCGGGGTAGAGGCCTACTTAGGGGATATTCAGTGCTACTAATGTTCGCTCTTGAAACAGCTATGTATAGCACTGAAATGATTGGCAGGAAATCTAGACAATACATTATAAATTAGGTAGTTCCAGGTGAATGTAAATATCACTTAGGCTTCTCCCTTCCCTCCTTACATGTATATTTATTACGAAAATAGATTATACGGCATATTTCAAGGGGAAAAAAACAGCGAAAATTAGCGAACGAGTGCATGTGAGGTGTTGTCAGGTAATAATTAGCCAATTCCAGGTGTATGGCACTCTCACTTACCTTATTTCTTTCTTGTATATATTATTTGGTATAAGAATAGGGCATAGGGCTTATTTCAATGGATGAAATCAGTGAAAAATTCCAGGGAAGATTTACTTAGCGTAGCACGGCCGGGCAGGTGAGAGGATAGGGTAATGGAGGGGGGGTAGGGAGGGGAGTCAAGAACGGGGAGAAATGGCTAAATTGTCAACAATGGATGGGAGTACAGATGAGATTAGGAGTGCTGACTAGTGTTGGACATTGGCAGTACTGATAGATGATACAAGCTCCCACTTGGAAGCCCGGATGAATTCAAAATAACACAGAATCACAAAAGCGACGCCCCGCGGTATGATCCCTTGCTCCCAAGCGTCACGAAAGTGACGCCCCGCGGTTAAGGGGTTAAGGACGTATGCCTACTTTTAGGGCTTTAATATGAGTAAAACCAAGTAATTTAATTAAGCTGAGGGAGGATTCTCATTATGACTTTATTAGATTATGCTTAAAATAAGAAACAAATTGCTTGTTTAATTAGTATCCGAATTCATATATAGTCATAATAAAAAAAAAAAAAATACAAGCTAATCAAAGTGATAATTTCGGAGGGGAGATGAGAGAAACAAAATACACATACACTGTACGTGCACACCAGGAAGCACAGACGGAACTGACGGAGCCTGACAGCCATGTACGCCTCTGTACTCTGGTGAGTCACTTGGTGATACACGAATCCATCACGTACAGTTGTCCAGCGTCCACTGACCACCAAGTCACGATATAACTAACTACAGCCTATTGAGCCATACAGACGTCACTAACTATGGTCCTTATGATTATTACGAGATTTATGAGTAAATTATGACTAAATACTATAACAGGTTGATGAATTTACTATAATACAGTACCCAAGAATTTTCCAAGAATATGCCGTATAAAAAAGTTACGAATATGCACTCCAGCTCAAAAGTGGTTAAAATATCTATTTGCATATGCGCACATGCAAATGCATAATTACCGTAAGCCTAGTCGTGATTCTGTTCTGTGAGGAATTTCTGTTGGTTGATGACTGGACTAGATTGGATATTATCAGAGAAATTACCAATATGCCGGGAATCGAACCCGGGACTCTCAGGTGAGACCCAGGCAGCATACCACTACACCACGATCAGGTAAAAGTTAACTCACGTTGTCACAATCTTGTAACCAACGTCCCTCCGCCCCCACTGTGGGCATGAAGAGGATGAGTTAACCCCCTGGCACTCGGGCAAGTAGATGCTTTTAATCTATCCCAAACACTTACGGCAAGTCAGAATGAAGAGAGAACCTGTATTTTTTACACAGGAAAAATCATCATAGAAATTACCAATATGCCGGGAATCGAACCCAGGACTCTCAGGTGAGACCCAGGCAGCATACCACTACACCACGACCAGGTAAAATATAACTCACGTTGTCACAATCTTGTAACCAACGTCCCTCCGCCCCCACTGTGGGCATGAAGAGGATGAGTTAACCCCCTGGCACTCGGGCAAGTAGATGGGATAGATTAAAAGCATCTACTTGCCCGAGTGCCAGGGGGTTAACTCATCCTCTTCATGCCCACAGTGGGGGCGGAGGGACGTTGGTTACAAGATTGTGACAACGTGAATTAACTTCTTCCTGGTCGTGGTGTAGTGGTATGCTGCCTGGCTCTCACCTGAGAGTCCCGGGTTCGATTCCCGGCATATTGGTAATTTCTATGATGATTTTTCCTGTGTAAAAAATACAGGTTACATTTTTAGATTGGATATATTTATGTATTATGGAAATGTGCGGAAATGCCTGGTAAACTGGCAGTGGAGAGAGCAAGTAAGGTTGTGCCTTACATGCAACTGTAAAGGTCAGTGGAAAGTATTTCTAACACGCTGGCATAGGTCGGTTAAATACACTAAAATGCTCTGGACTATGATAACTCAGTCTCAGGCCCACGCGTTAAAAAGAAGAATTTGGGATTGGGTACCTTTTTTTTTGGGGGGGGGGGAATTATGCTCCATATACAGTAGACTAATCAACAAAAAATATTTGTGGCAGCTATTTCAAAACATAGAGAAGTTGTATGTCCCGTGTGAACACATTTTCGTTTATATCTACTTCTTCACAGGGATAACTCGTTTATCCAGTGTATGTGATATATTTTACTCTGATAAATGCAGCATAATGGTGGTTGGGTTCTGATTCATGATACGTGCTTTTTAACTTATGATGTCACTAATGATTATGCTGATTTTTCTAAAATTTCAGTATGTCTTCCACTCCTCGTCTTTATTCCCTGGCAGCATAACTTTATATTTTAGGTTGGATATTTCTATTATAATAATAATACTTGCGATTTGGGACTAACCTATCACAAGAAAGAAAGGGGGAAAAAACATAAAAAGAGTGAGGTAGTGAAGAGCTTGCTCTCAATTTCCCAACACATTTTAACCTGTCTACGAGTCAAGTGTGAGTGCAGAAGGGGATGGAGAATAGAGGATGGGTGATCGATCTGGTGTTCTACTGTTACATTACTGCCGTTACCACATTAACGCCCACCCGTTTCGCATAATGACACTTCTATGGTCTTTGTTCTTCATACCATTCAAACCTTAGTATATTTCGCAATCCTCTGTGGCACTTAATGGAACTTTCATATTCTCTCGTGTGTACCGTAACATAACTGGAGTCTGGGTGATCATAACTTCACAAAAACTTACATTACATTTTTCTGAACTGCATAGCCTTGTGAATTAATTCCGTATTTATGGCATGTCGGGAACAAATTAGAGATACAAATGACTGGCAACATTCAAGCATTTGTTTCTTCCGTAGCTAATTTTTTTTTTTTTTAAATACAACGGAGGAAGGAAAAACAAATAAATAAAAAAAAATAATCCATACTCCAGATTACTGGTGTCCTCTGTTCATAAAATATCTGTAACAGTTAGACTTTAACAGCTGTGGGTTGAAATTTGGAGGGAAACAACTCTGGGGAAGCGAGTTCCAGAGAGATGCAGTTCGGGGCATGAAAGAATTCTGATAGACAGAAGTTCTGCAAAATGGCTGACTGACATTCCAGTCATGAGCGCTACCAGATGCCCGTGTAGCACGAAGGAAGGCATGGAGAGGTGGCACCATGGACGCAACTTCGTCTGAGCATTTGCCAATATATATATATATATATATATATATATATATATATATATATATATATATATATATATATATATATATATATATATATATATATATCTGTAAAATAATGCAAGGTAGGCAACATTCCTTCTTACTTGCAGGGGAGGTAGGGTAGAACTACACATTCGTCATGGTTAATATTTTGTATTTAATTTTTATTCGCCTCAGTAAAGCTTTTTAGAAGTGCAGGAGTTAGATATAGCCTTACTTATTCTCTTCGATATCTGAGGGCACCTTTAGGCTAAATAAAATAGTATGGTGTCAGGAAGAATGAAATGATAAATACATCATCGTACTGAAGGAGTTAAGCTTACATACAACCTGAGTTTATACCTGACCATTGGCAATAGCGGGTATTACTTATTCCGATATCACACACACACACACACACACACACACAAACTTTTTACTATTGATATGCATCTAATTAAAGTGGGAGCCACACAATCACTTTCATTACAAGCTACCGCCTTTTACTAGAAGTTGACTATTATGTACTGACGACTCGATGCCCCCTCAGATGTTCAGACTTTCACTCCCGACTCTGTATCAGCATCAAAACATACTGGGTCCACGGCAATGCTGGGCTTTTTCCTCGAACAATGATAGCATGAATTAACCTTGCCTCATACTGGGGAAGTACCAGTGGGAAAGAGGTGCATGTACTCCCAATAGGTTCATGTCAATTTCGAGTCGTTGCAGTGGTTAGGCTATGTTTGTGTGTGTATGAGAGTGTGACAGAGTGCAAATATATGTAAGCATAGGAGGGAACACACTGCCACAGCCAACTTAATTACCTCGCCCGGACAGAGTCCAGCGAGGTATTGTTTTTGGTCGTTTGTTTATTTATTTATCATTCCTTGTTGGCAATATTACGGAAAAACGCCTGGATGAAATTACATGAAACTTTCAGGATATGCGGGCACTGGTCCCAAAAGAAATGATTAAATTTTGGAGATAATCAAGTGATTTTGAAAGGTTAAAATCAAGGTTACGGATTTTCAGATGGCTATAATTTGAAAACGGTTGAAGATAGAGATATTTATTATTATGAACATACACGAACTTGTAATATGGACTTTCATTTGGCACCAAGACCTTTGACCTTCAGTGACCCTGAAAGGTCAAACTCAATGTCACGGATATTCAAGGGGCTATAACTCTAAACTGGTTAAAGATAGAGGGATATTTATTATCAACATATAGAAAGTCCCATATGAGGTTTTAATTGGTACCATGACATTTGACCTTGAGTGACCTTGAAAGGTCAAAAGCAAGATCACTGATTTTCAGAGGGTGTAACTTGAAAACATTTGCGCCATTACCTTAGACTTTAATTGTCTACTGACAATAAATTACAGAATTTTGCAGCAATATAATAACTGCCGGCGGGCGAAGTTTGTTGTGTGTGGCACCACTTGTTTTTCTATGAGTTTCGAGTTCCGTACCCAGGGGACAGGCAGAGCAGGAGACGAACACACAGTCACTGAACTGCAGTAGCTTAGTTATAATTTGTGACCTTGGTTATGGCTGTTAATTTACTGAAATATTGATGACGGTACTGACTATGTATTTATTTGTACCGTACTTCGTACTGATGGCATACTCTGTTTTGAATCTTTATATATATATATATATATATATATATATATATATATATATATATATATATATATATATATATATATATATCTTTGTACATTTGTCACTACCTGTTTATACTTTCCGTGCTTATTCTCTTTTCCGCTTTCTCTGGTGTGTTTGTTGTATTTTTCGGTTTAATTTTATTCCGGTTCATATTTATTATTTATCATGTACTGTACCTTAAGTGTGTGTGTGTGTGTGTGTGTGTCCAAGGTGAAGTCAGGAAGCTTAAAGCATCCGAGCCAGAATAAGATTTTTTGACCATACGTTTGTTCAATTGTGCTTTACAGGCTGAAGTTATAGGGCCATCTTGAGGACTAAGGGGTCAAGTGTATCCACACCAGATGATGGTGTACCCCTGACTTAGTGATCGACAAAGCCAGGCTAACCCTAAGGTCACACACACACACACACACACACACACAGCCTACCTCTATATTTACAGGATTATGGATATAAACTTGGAAAGGGCGTTTAAAACGCAAAAATCTGTGCTCTCATCACTATTTTGATAAGTCTCAATTATATATATATAATATATATATATTTGCATGTATTGCTGCCTCATTAGGTGGTGAGGAAGCCTGAAGAGTTGCAGGTTAATCCTGTATATGCTGCCGGAGTAACTTGTGCAGATTAAAAGAATGGCTACAATGCCCGAGATCAGCGCACTACCGTATGATAATGTACATTGTGGTTGTGTATTAACTTTCATGAAGTATGCTCATTGTTTTATGGAAAGGAATATCGAGTTCTCGAACTACGATGGATTACTTTAATAATGCACTGTCCACCTCTAGCATCTGGGGAACACTTGGCATGATTTTGATATGCTTTGCAACTGCTGGGGCAGTCACCTATGGTCTCGGGTAGTTGTGACTTTCATTAGTTAAGCAGTGCCTCCAATACACTAAATTCAGTCAATCTATCTGTCTATTGCCAGATTCCTAAATCCCGTAAGGAGTGGCCACAAACAAATCGCCTCCATGTCGCTCTGTCCCCCACCATTTCATTGTCCTGCTCCCAGCTCACACTCCCTTCTCTCGTATACCTCCCCACACCATCCCTTCGTCTCATCGTTGGCCTCTCCCCTCCCTCCCCCTCTTCCACCTCACTCACATACACTCTCCTCGACAGTCTCTCGCACTCCATCCTCTCCACATGGCCAAACCACATCAGTGTGTTTCTCCAAACGTTTCCTATCACATTCACATCCACACCACAACGCTCCTTCCCCTCCTCATCTGTCAGTCTGTTTCTCCATGTGATTCCACTTGCTCCTCTCAAATATCTCATTTCCACTGCTCTTACTCTTGATTAATGTCCCTCCAACAACGTCCAAGCTTCACTTCCATACGTTAGAGTTCGTATCACAATACTGTCATGTAGTAACTTTTTCACTTCCAAGCTCACTTCCCTGTTTCTTGTCACTTGTTTCAAGGACCCAGCAACTTTTCTTCCCTGGTGCACCCTTTCAAGCACTTCACCCTCTAAACTTCCATCCTTACTCGTCATACTACCCAAGTACTTAAACGTACTCACATTTTCCATTTCCTCCTCATCAAACCTCACTGTACATTCACTGACCTCATTTCTCTCGAAGTAAATAACTTTACTCTTCCCTACATTCACCTTTAGATTCCGTTTCTTACACACTCTCCCAAACTCAATCACCAAGCCTTCCAGGTCCCCTTCGTCTTCACTCAGCAACACAGTATCATCTACAAACAACAGTACAGGTAGTTTCCAAACACTACCCTCTCTCACAATGGCCGCTCCAACATCCGCTACCCTACCTTGTATCTCTTTTACAACACCATCCATATACAGATTGAACAACCATGGATACATACACATCCCTGTTTCAACCCAACCTTCAAATAGAAAAAATCACTCAGTTCACTATCCACACGCACTGCAGCCTTAGCACCCTCATACATACTCTTTACGGGATTCAGCAACTTCCCATCTACTCCATATATTCTTAATACTTTCCACAATCCTTGTCTATCCACCCTGTCATATGCTTTCTCCAAATCCATGAAAGCCCCATAAAACTTCTTTCCCTTCTCTAGAAACTTTTCCACTAAAGATCTAAGAATGAATATGTGATCTACACACCCTCTTCCCTTCCTAAAACCTCCCTGTTCTTCTCCAACAAATGCCCCTATAATTACCACACACTTCCTTTTCCCCTTTTCCATTGTACAGAGGAATAATACCTGACTTCCAATCCTCCGGGACTCTACCTTCCTCCCAGGCCAATCTACACATCTTCCACATCCATTCTACTACCATCTGTCCCCCATGCTTCAGCATTTCACCACACACTCCAAATCAAAATTAGTCAAAATGGGTTCCGGCCAGTTTATGAGAAAACGCAGTCAAATCGAGGGAAACTTATGAATATATAAAATTTAATGCCACTAAAAGAAATAAAAACTCCATTGCTTAAAAATTTTATTAGGGCATCAGGTAAATTCTTTATCCCTCTAAATGATACAAGGAATTAAACTATGAACGTTTATGTTTCAGTTTCCCACTAAAGGATGCAGTTAATATATATATATATATATATATATATATATATATATATATATATATATATATATATATATATATATATATATATTTTTCCTGTAACTGAACAATAAGACATAATGGAATATTTTTGTGTTTCACCAAGTATATTAGTTTAGAAAATCTCTGATTTTCTGTTGCACGGAACCAATTACGTACACACTAAGGGTGCAGTATGTTCTTATAAATCCCGTTCTTACCTATGGGCTTACCACACACACACCTCAAAGCCAACCAGGAGACAGGACGTGTGTGCTGGGCAATCCGCAGGTCCTGTCCTGTCCTGTTCCCTTCCTACTTTTTTTTGACCAGCCCATATCCCACTGACTGGGCTAATGTATGGCCTGGCCTGCGCTATATATGCAGGAAATCTTCAAACGAACGATGGGCTTACCATTTACCTTCGAAATATACTCTCAGAAGACTACTAAACACAGCCAGTACAACTCTCCCGCTTTTACACCTCTGGAGACACCGCTTCCAAATTCGTGCTTCGGCAGCATGTGGCAAGGTCAAGTCTGGTAGTCACTATCTGTCCGAAGAGATAGTCCGGTTCTGAAGTGGACCTAGCGCAGTTGCAAATATAGTTCTGTTGACCAACTCAAGTTCCCCATTTCTCTAGGTACTGTACATTGTTTAATTGTTCTACCAGCTTCATACTTTTTTTTTTTTTTTTTTTATCATAGCTCATCTCATCGATTACACTATAATCCATGTGCACCGTACTATGCTTGCAGACCTTGCTTCCATTGATTCACGTGCTATAGATCTCTCTACAGAGGGAACTGGGTCAGGCTTATTGCTAGTGCTTGACATTCTATCTCTCCATTTTGATATTGCGGTCTGATTTACGTACACAACAAAGTAATGCTTGCAAATTAAGGAATATGTAAGTATCATTACGTAAAGGTAGGAAATTACAAAACCAGGAAGGTACCAATATGTGAGCACTTAAAGAGGAAGAGATAAGGGAAGGTTAATATATATATATATATATATATATATATATATATAATTTTTATTCTTGTAGTACTGAAATATAACTATCTGGCTAGTGTCAGACGCCTGATCCTGATTCCAAGAGTTATTTCCAAGTGCCAGCAACAATAACACCCCAAAGTCTCACTAACAAATTAGCGCCATCCTTCCGCGACATGCTTGATCTTTGTCTCCTAATTTTACCATTACTTGCATACTCGTACATTATGTATTTTTCTCTCCATGTGCTCGATACATACCTACCACCTCAGAACGATATTTTAAGGTGAGTCTAATGAATAAATGAAATTAATTTTGCAAAAGGAGTGGGTTTACGGTAGGAGGATTGGATCGAATCCGGCCGTGCATCACGCGCAAAGATGCAAATCCAAGAAGTATATACCGTAGTAGGGGATTTTTCTACGATGCTAGTTCTGGCTGGCAGGGGCGCAGGTTGGTTTCGTGTGACTTTAACGTTTTAGCTTCCGGTAATCTAGCCTCTATGCCCTTGCAAATGAAGGAGGTAATTATGATAAGTATAATGGCATGGAATATATAACTAGGAACAGTACAGCACATGCTTGGACCCCCCCCCCCCTATGTAACAGGAGTAGATAAATGGAGGAGGTGCAGTGTTGAAACTAAAATCAGAAGACAGCGGTCTCTTGACATACTGAGCTGATTGATACAGGTACTGTATGTGTGTCATATACTGCTTGAGATAGGGGTAGCAGCTCATTGGCGGTCAGATATTACTGAGCTTTAAAATGCTCTGATTTAGCCTCAACAGGCTTCCTAACAGATACGCTGTGCATTTCTGCATCATGAAATAAAGTACCGGTATACACTAAGGCATATACATTACCTTTCTTCCCTGGGTACACGAAATGTCTCCCGACATGGAATAACAAGGAGAGATTATCAAGAGATGACTAAGTCATTTAAATAACTATTCTATCTATCTGTATACCTAGGCTGCTTCCCCCAAGGATAGGGAGGTAGCCGAGACAGGACGACAAACTCCTGACTTACTCATCCACTCAAACACATTCACTTGCATCTTAGCCCGAAGGGGAGGAGAGACAGATCCTCACCACACCACAGTGCACGAGGGTCATCTGCACAGTGCAGTCAGTGACATCTGCAGCAGGGCCCGACAGCAGAACTGGTTTACCCCTGCCTCATCATAATGGACCCATCCCCTTTCCTGTATCTTACCTAATCAGCTGATCAAACCAAATGTGGGAGAATATTCCCTCAGGGCTTCTTCATCATTTATTCATTCACAATTTCTCTCCAATCATTTTTATCACGAACAGCTACTCTTCCTTGCTCAACAGACATCCCTCTCGCATCCAGTGCTCTTCACACTGTCCATCCATCCTATTCGTGGTCATCCTCTCAGCCTTACACCTCTCACATCAGATCTAGTTATCTTTTTCACCAATCGCTCATTATCCATTCTCTCCTTATGCCCAAACCATCGCAACACCCTCTGCTTACACGATCAGCCATCTCCCGCATGACTCCAGTTCTCCTTCGCACTTCATCATTTCTCACTCGATTTATACGCGTTACTCCAAACATACTCCTCAGACACCTCATCTCCATTACATTCAAACCTTTCCTCTTCGCTACACTCATATTCCATGTTTCAGCCCCATATAATGCAGATGGTACCACAACACCCTCATGCAGTCTTCTCTCTACACACCCATTCTAAGTGAACGACATGTAAACACTTTTTTCGTTCCTCCCAGCTCCTTTCCTATTTCATTCATTTTAAACTTCACTTCTGCATCTATTCTTCCGTTCACAGGAACATGTGATCCTAAATACTTAAAACACTATATTCCTCAAGCAACTCACCATTCAAAACTACATTATATTCATCCTCCTACCATCTACAGTACCAGCCTCATACACTTCATCACTTTACTTTTATTCTCATTTACTTTCAATTTTCTCCTCTCACACACCCTTCGAGACTTCTCTACCAACTGTCTCGATCTCTCCTCCGAATCAGCCTCAAGTGCAGTATCATCCGCAAACAGCATCTGCTTCATATTCCACTCTCTACAATCAACATTCACCAGACTCAGACCTCCACCTAACACTCTTGCATTCACCTTACAACACCATCCATATAAATATTGAACAACCAAGGCGACATCACACATCCCTGCCGCAGCCCCACTCACACGGGAAACCAATCACTCACAGTATTTCCCACTCTTACACACGCTAAACGATTTACATAAAAATTTTCATTCCTTTTACTAACCTACCGTCAAGTCCATACAATCTTAAAACAGTTCACAAAGTCTCCCTATCAGTTCTATCATAAGCT
Organism: Coenobita brevimanus; assembly: GCF_032717465.1. Classification (NCBI taxonomy): domain Eukaryota; kingdom Metazoa; phylum Arthropoda; class Malacostraca; order Decapoda; family Coenobitidae; genus Coenobita; species Coenobita brevimanus. The sequence continues at coordinate 36,012,615 of NC_136959.1, read as the reverse complement.
TTCTCTAAAACCATGAACTCCCAAAACACATCCTCACCTTTTGCTAAATACTTTTCACACACCTGACTCACAGCAAACACCTGATCCATGCATGCTATCCCTCTCCTAAAGCCACATGCTCATCACCAATCAATCTCTCGTACTCTCTCTAACTCTCTTAATTAACACTCTACCTTACACCTTACCTACAACACTCAACAGACTTATACCGCTAAAGCTAGTACAGGCATACTTATCACCCTTACCTTTAGGCTATACAATGGGACCACACAAGCACTTGCCTAGTCATCTGGCAGCATATCTTTCACAAAGCACACATTCAACATTCTTACTAACCAGTCAACAACAGTTGCTCCACCACCTTTCAGGCATTCCACAGCACACCTGCCTGTACCTGCAGCTTTCCCTGCTTTCATCTCCTTTACTGCCTCCTGCACTTCCTCGATCGTGATCAAAGAATTATTCAACTCTCCCAGCACATTTATTCCTTGCACCCTTCCATCTGCCACAATCTCAGCCTTCCTTTCCTCCACTACATTTAACAATCTTTCAAAATGCTCCGCCCATCTCGTCCTTACTGCATCCATCTCAGTTAACATCTTCCATCCTCTGCTTCTACTCGCTCTTCCTTCCCATACGCTCCCTTTCGCACCCTACTCTCCCTTTCGCACCCTTTTCACCTCCTTCCAAAACATTTTCTTATTCTGTTGAAAATTCTCAGTCAACCGCCTACCCCACCTTTCATCTGCTGCCACTTTAGTATCACGCACTGCCCTTCTCACCCTATTCCTCTTTTCCTTATACCTCTCATTTGAATAACACTTATAATTTAAGTGGATAATAAAGTGATATAATAATGTCACTTTATCACAGTGTAACAAATGTCATATCTTTAAACATAATCTTGTTTCCTCACAAATAAATCTCGTCATATACGAAAATACATAGGCATACAACATTAACACACTTTTAGATAATTACAATATAATAAACTGCAAATCAACACAATATTCTGAAATGCCACCAAATACAAAAGTTTGTCCTGACAAAAGATTTCGGTGTGTGTGCGTGTGTGTGTGTGTGTGTGTGTGTGTGTGTACCAATCATCTCGTCCTAAGTTTTTCACCAGGGGATGGTCGTTTGGTGGGATGCAGCAATTTGTTCTTGCATTATAGTTCACATGTTTGCATCCTGCCAGGGTTCTCTTTCTGACATGTCCTGACTTTCTCTATTTCAAACACCTTTTCTCCAGCAGAACATATTTTCACATGTACAGTCGTGGCCATAAATAATCACCTATCCTCCTGTACCCCGTGCCTCAGACAGGCTCCTTTATGCGCGGCAAGTCACACTGGAGTAAGAGGGGCTGAGAGGGAGGGGCCAGAGAGAGAAGGAAAGATGGGTGGGGGGATGAGCGATGGTGCTGGTGTGGAGTAAGGGAGGGGAGGGGAGGTAGGGTAGGCAGGGGAGGGAGAATGAAATGCGAAGTTGTGGCCACATAATTTGTCTATTTTCTTTCATTCAGGGCATCATATGAAGGAGTTACTCTTCGGTAGATAAAGCTGCATCACACCTTGTATAGCGGCGTCAGATAACAAGCTTTAGATAGGTGGTGGTATCAAGGACTGACTCATGAGAGAAATATACTGACGTGGCAGATCAAACATTAGTGCGGAGCAAGATATTTATGTTTGTGTATTTTGACTTCAGACGCAGAATGGAATCTGGATGGCTTTGACTTCTGTAATGTTTGTGTAAGAAACGTCCTTTACCCTTATATGTAATTAATTTTTGGAACTAAATATTATATGCAACCTCTGAAATGGCTGTGTCCACAGTAAATATGATCACGCTTGAGGTATACATTCCATCGATACAGTCACCATCATGTCAGTTCAATAATTATTTAATGAAATCTCTATATGAAAAGGCTATTTAAAGTATCTGTGCAGAAAAGGTAATTAAATTTGATGTCTGTGCACGTGGGTGGATATGATAATGATATCGCTTATAATCTGTTAGAGGGAAAATGAAACGAAATTCTACCCAAACTCCCAAAATATATCTATGTCAATGTTTACCGACACTGGTCAAGCCAGAGCAACCACGAACGCCATAAAAAGTAGTCCAGTGGCCTCTACCTATATATCTATTGCCAGACGCAGTAATCCCGTAAGGGGTGGCCATTTGACTTTGAGTTATTTGTTTTACGGGGAGGAGCACTAACCCTCCACCAACCCACTTGTTGACACGTAGGGAGCACATATGGTTTGGTTATATGGTTACCACCCAGCGTTCTAAATGGTTTCTTGCTTTACAGGAAACCATTTGGCTTGTCATTCAATGTAAAGCCATCTGTAAGGAAAGAAAAACAATAAGAAGTGACAGGAAAGATGAGATAAATAGGAAGAGAGGAGGGCAGGCACAGAAAAGGGATGATAAAGGCTAAGGAAGAAGTACGGTAGGCAGCACTACGTCAAGTGAGTCGTGCCTTAAAAACCTAATGCAGGCGTCGCGACACCGGGGAAACAATGTTGTTGATGGTTTGCTGGTTTCGTCTGAACAGCTCCCACTCGTCCTTGGTGTGCTGGAGGAGGCGGGCCCGTGTCCTTTAGATCTCTGGCTTCCACTCGTTGACAGTCTGGGCCCACACACTCTCGATGGCTCTGCACTAATGTTTGATCTGTCACGTCAGTATAGGTCTCTCACGGGCCATCCCTTGATATTACCACCTATCTAAAGCTTGTTATCTAACGCCGCTATACAAGGTGTATTGCAACTTTATCTACCGAAAAGTAACTCCTTTATATGATGCTCTGAATGAAAGAAAATAGACAAATTATGTGGCCACAATTTCGCATTTCATTTCTCCTCCCTTACTCCACCCCAGCACCATCGCTCGTCACCCCACCCACCTTCCCTTCTCTCTCTAGCCCCTCCCTCTCAGCCCCTCTTACTCCCGTGTGACTTGCCGCGCATAAAGGAGCCAGCCTGAGGCACGGGGTACAGAAGGATAGGTGATTATCTACGGCCACGACTGTACTTTTCTCTCAGCATTTCAAAAACCAATGCATGTAGTATTGGTGCATCAGTTTCTGCAGTGACAGTAAGAGTTAGTGGAAGTCATGTCCCTTGGCATCACAGATCACTTTCCCATGAAGACGCGTACAACACCGCGGCAATCTGTACTGTGTGCTAAAACTGACCACATTGTCGGGTGTGTCCAAGCTGGAAGATGCAGTTCATTCATTCACTTAGGGTAACAGCAACAAAAATTCCTCCAAGTATTGGCACATCACATCTTCACTCCCATCCAGCACTCCAAGCCAACGTTCCTTCTCCTTCTCGTCCCACCAATACTATTTTTTTGGTGGCATTACTATAGTTTATTCACTTTAACTTGGCCCAGTTTCTCATCATTTTGCAACTTATTTCACGCAGCTAGGTAACTGAAAAAAATCAATCATTTTGCTCCACATCTTTTCCCTAGCACCTCTTCGTGACTAGCACCATATTCAAAGTGTTTATCAGTTGTTATAACTTAGCATTAAAGATGGAGGGACGGCAATTTTAGTCCAATGTAAAGTGGACAGAGTACGAGTATAGTGCTGTAGAGGTAATACAAGCGATACAAACGTGCTGTGAGTGGTATGATGGTAGCTTTCAGTCAACATCAGAAGTTATGTTGCCTCTCCTGCCTCCATATCAGTGAACTCTGGAAATCAGTCTAGTGAAACAAGGAAACCAACACTGATGACACAGATTTGTGACTAAATAGTGCCATCAGTGTCAGTTGTTGCTGATTCATTAGATTTCTACAGCCAGGAAGGAAGGTGAGGAAACAAGTCTATTGATGCCGACAGTACAAGTTAAATATGTGTAGTTTGGAGGTGGCGAGTAGGTAGTACAAAGTAACCTAAGTGATATGAAGACCCTGAATGTAGGTGAATGTGGTAGCCTGTGGAGGTAATAATTGAGTGACACGCATGCGAGATCAACTGTACATGAGCCAAAGGAAGCCGGTGGGCTTGGAGTTCGGGCGTGGCATGGGGGTGATGGGAATGATGTTGGCGTGATGGTAGTGATGTTGATTAGCTGGTAATGGTGTGGAGGGAGTGGAGGGATGAACTGGAGGAAAGTACGAGCGTGTGGGTAGTCAGGCGTGATATGAGAATGTGGTAATGGGTTAAAACAGAGCAACGTTCAGGTTTTTATGTCACTGCTGTTATTGTTGAATTTTGGGAAAGACAGTATGACATGAGAGAGAGAGAGAGAGAGAGAGAGAGAGAGAGAGAGCGTGCACCCTTATGTAACCTCTTTTTATTTTTTTTGTCATGTTACCTGCACTGCTTCCGTCCTCTCTCCGCCTCACTCTCCTCGTTTCTCCAACGCAGTCCTCCTTCAGGAAATAGCAGACTCTATTAAATTGCAAAGTGACAACAACGGCAACAACAACAAGAATGGAAGAGGAAAATATGATATCGTCCTGACTTCCGTCTGCCGGACAGCCAATCTTGCACGACAACAAAATATTTTCCTCGCACCGCACACTCCCCCGTCCCCTATCCCCTCTCACTCCCTGCTCCATCTCCTTTATGCACTTCGTTCTTCTCCCCGCTCTCTTCTCTACCATTCTTCCCCCACAATTCGTCTTCTCCATCTGCCAGTCACTGCTCATCCATCCCGTACATACTCATTCATCCCCCTTTTATTATATCCTTCATTCTGTTTCGCTCCATTTATCTCTCTCTCTCTCTCTCTCTCTCTCTCTCTCTCTCTCTCTCTCTCTCTCCTTACCCTTAATATCCTTAATATCAGAAATGTGAATTTCGGGATTTGGTGTCTGGCAATAGATGGTTAGATAGATAGATAAATAGATAGATAAATGGATAGACTGACAGAGAGATGGCAGTGCGCTGTGACTGTCTCGTACGTGGAGGGTCTTATACAGGTGAGTGGCATAACACAACATGGCCGACAGCTCACGCCTCCACTGTCTCAGCCTTGGCGAGGAATGGGTGATGAGATGAGAGGGAGGGAGGAAAGAGGGAAGAGAAAGGAACAAGGAGGAGAGAAGGGGAGAGATATAAGTGGGAAAGGAGAGAAACTTGGAGAGATTAGGAGAGGCGGGAGATGAAGATGTGATGAAATGAACTAGGGAAAATTAGTAGGATAAGGAATGGAGAAGGTAAAGTAAGAGGAGGGAGGAGGAAGAAGGACGAAAGGGATAAAAGGTGAGCAGAAGAAAGTGGGCAATGGGTGAGGGATTTAGGAGAATGGATGAGGGATGTGGAGGGAAGAGCTGAGAAGGAAGAGGAGAGAGAAAGGATGAGAGAGGACTGGTTGATAAGAGAAGAACAGAGAAAAAGAAAAAAGAGGGAAAATATAGGGAGTGCACAGTCTGACAAGAGACGACCCAGGAAAGCAGAAATCCTGAGTGCTTCTGGCTGGCACAAAGAAGAATTGCGCTGGCAACACACTGGAACACATGTCGCTGGGACTGGCATCAAGAAATAGACATTGTTTTCTGTTTCTGTCATCTTCTTCGCAATATATTTTCGCTGGCTGTACAACCAAATAAGTTTTTTTTTCTTTCCAGTATTCTTGTTTAATAAACAAGAAGAAAACACTAGTGTCGCCTTTGTTGTTATTTTTTGTTGCCGTTATCTTTATCACAGAATGATCAACGGATTTTTTTTTTTGCGCCACTCGTTATTCGCAAAACATTAACGCAATACTGTGTGTCAAGTTTCTGTCAATATTTCATTGTTGTTTGACATACTCCACGTGAGGTGGAAGTGGACTGTGATCTCTCTAGTCTAATTTTGCCAGCTAACAACTAATATATCCCGTGTAAAGGGCAGCTGTGGCAGGACGGAATGGTTCAGTGGCTGTGTGAGTAGTGCTGTGACCGGTTGCGTTTCCTTCCCAATCCACTGATGTGGCGGTCAAACACTACCTACGGAGCAGAGACAAAGACGATAGAAAGCGCAACATCCGTGACCACCATCTGGTCTTGTAGCCAAATACTTGACACTTCCCAGTGACTCCGACCTACTATTGGTTATTTATAAAACTGAATTACCTCATTCTTGCCTAACCTATAATGCTTCCACCGGCTATGGTTCATACCAGATCAAAACTGTTTAACCTGACTTTTGCCAGTGACACTGACCTTTCACTTTTCCCTGTGATCTTCACCTTTGACTGATTATTCTTAAAACCGAATTTCTTTATCTTTGCTTCAGTCTAAACCCTTCCTCAAAGGTTGGCTTACATCAGACAGAGACTGCTTTAGTTGACCTTGTCATGAGTCCTTGACCTTTAGCCTAATGTTCTGAAAAACAGTAGGTCAACCTCTTGATACATATAAAATTAAAACTGCCTCTGTTATTTTGCTCAGTCACACGGATGGAAGGTTGCTCTTGCCTTGTAATTTTGGTTCTCGTATTTGAGTGATTATTTTTTTACTGAATCCTTTTGTTCTTGACTGGACCATCATTTTTCCACTAAGAATGGTTTAAATCAGATCACACCTGATCTGACATTACCCTGTGCCCTTGGCCTCTCACCTTTCCCTATGACCTTGACCTCTGACTCTTTTTTCTTAAAACCGAATCCTTTTTGTGCTCACCTTGCTTCATTCCCAGTGCTCGTACAAAGTTTGCTCTTAATCGGATAAAGACTGTTTAAGTTGACCTTGGCTTGTGAACCTTTGAGCTATGGTACTAAATAACAATACCGGTAGGTTTACTCTTACCCTGACCGTCAATTCTTGCGCCAAGTTAGGTGCTATGCAAGGAAGAAGTGCAGTTTACAGGTATAAAAAAAAAAAAAAAAAAAGTACTCTTACACCACATTTTTAACAAAACAATAATCATTTCACAGAAGTAAATAAAACCGATCATTCTTCCTGACGGTGAAGTTAGCTGAGCATATTAGGAGCATGTTGCTCACACCGTCCTTGAGTCATTACTGGAAAATATAGAATAAAATGTAAGATATGCCAAGGCTTAATCTGAAGAAAAAAAAATAGATGCTGAATTAATGAGTAAAGATTAAGCTAAAAAAAATATTGCAGTCTTCTATGATATCTATTCGTCAGTCTATCATTGAGTAATGTTTTGCCCTATCAGGAGCTCAGTGGCCCGTGGCTAGACTCGTTATATGAGCTCCATGAAGACAAATCCTAATGAAGACATCCGGTCGGAGAGCACCAACTCACAAGATCACAAAGCGTTTACTTGGTTATATGATTACCACCCATTTCAGTAAATGTTTTTTCGGGCTGCGGGAAATAATTTAGATCGTCAACTAGGGTACAGTCACTAGAATGTAGCATCACATCCAGTAAGCGGATGATGGGCATCCCCTCCTGCCAGAGTACCTGGAGGGAGTAGATACTAAATTTTGTACACAATTGTTCTCTGTTTGGAAGTGTTATAATTAACACTTGCTTTTTCCTGAAATATCCTACAGTTCCTTCATAGTCTTTCTGTAGAACACAATTACCACCACAACAGAACACTACGTCCCACCTCATTTTATCACTATCACCACTTTCTTTATCTTCTCCCCTCACCACCATACCGACATCCACACTCTCCCAAAAGGCCCCTTGTCAGGAACGTGAGGTAGGACCAAAGTTGCCTCGTGGGAAATTTGAAGCCAAGATATCCACAGCTTCCAGTTAATTTACCCACACACCACGTTGTCAAGTAAGGCGAAAATAAAAGAACAATTTTCACTATTCTTTGTTTTTACTCCTTAATAACACGGTTGAAAGTGTAAGTAATTACATCTCAAGATAGCTTAAAGTCTAAGCATCAATTCTCATTAACGAAAAAAAAAATTATTGTTGCGTATTTCTGATATAAATTGAAATAAATGAACTTCTCATTATCCTTAAAAAAGAAAATAATAACTTATTTAGCTACTTAGACAGTACCCAGCTCCTTGATGGATTTAGCGTATCTCACACGTGTCACTGAGAACTGATGGCAAGCGAAAAATGTTAAAAAACCATAAAACTTTAGGATGGAAACTTTATATATATTTTTTGAAATGTTATCTCTCTCTCTCTCTCTCTCTCTCTCTCTCTCTCTCTCTCTCTCTCTATCATCTCATCAGCCGTTTGAGTGTCCACTGCAGGACTGGCCTATCCCAACCGAAGTCGGGAGGATACAGCCAACGTAACTCTACCAAGTGGTTTAGTCTGTCTGGTAGAGATTGTATGTAGAGTGAGAAGTGCTTGTAAGTGTAATTGTTGTGTTGAGTGGCTTTGGATCTGTGTGTAGTCTGTGAACCAAGTGTAATCGGCCCGCCCAAGCTGACTGGGTGCAAGCATACATTATAGTATGCAACACTGGTTCAACCACAGCAACCCTTATGTCTGCCAAGCAGTACGTGGCCAGAAGAACATTCCCAAAGTTTATTACCCTGGCGGGGCGCGAACCCTCGTTCTTCAGTGTACGAAAATGCACACTTTACCACTGTACCAAAGAGGCTCCATATATATATATATATATATATATATATATATATATATATATATATATATATTGCCAGACGCCTTAATTCAAATCGGGTTGGCCACAAACAAATCGCCTCCACGTCGCCCTGTCCCCCTCCATTTCACTGCCCTGCACCCAGCTTACACCCCATTCTCTCATATACCTCTCCACTCCATCCCATCCTTGGCCTCCCCTTCCCTCTCTCGCCTTCCACCTCACTCACATACGCTCTCCTCGACAATCTCTCACTCTCTATTCTCTCCACATGGCCAAAGCACCTAATGGAGTCCCTCCTGTTGTCCTCAAGAACTGTGCTTCAGCACTTACACCCTTCCTAGATAAACTCTTTCGCCTTTTTCTGTCACCTTGTATCTTTCCTTCTTGCTGGAAGTTTGCTCTCATTCAGCCAGTCCCAAAGAAGGGTGACCGTTCCCAACCCTCTAACTATCGTCCAATTGCTTTAACAACTTGTGTTTCAAAAGTTTTCAAGTCAATTCTTATAGGAAAATTTTAAAGCATCTTTCCTATCACAACCTTCTCTCTGATAGTCAGTATGGCTTCCGTCAGGGACGCTCCACGGGCGATCTTCTCACCTACCTTTCAGACTCATGGTCATCCTCCTTTCGGGACTTTGGCGAAAGCTTTGCCGTTGCACTTGACATCTCAGAGTCTTTCGATTGAGTCTGGCATAAATCTTTAATTTCCACACTGCCCTCTTACAGTTTCTATCCTTCTATCTGTGCCTTCACCTATAGCTTCCTTTCTGGTCGTTCTATAGCTGCTGTTGTAGACAGCCATCGTTCTTCTCCTAGATCTGTCAACAGTGGTGTTCCTCAGGACTCTGTCCTATCACCAACTCTCTTCCTTTTATTCATCAGTGACCTTCTAAGCTGTATATCTAACCCTAGCCACTGGTACGCTGATGATTCCTCCCTTCACCTTTCCATTCGGTTCCCACAATCTCAGCAGTTACTTCAACAATCAAGGGATGAGGCTATGGCACACCGTAATGTCTGACTTGGCTCGTATCTCTGACTGGGGGTAAAAATAATCTTGTTTTTAATGCATCAAAAACTCAGTTTTTACACCTATCAACCCGAAACAATCTTCCACAGGAGTACAAATAATGTTTAATAATATCCAGGTCAATCCTGCATCATCCTTGAACATGCTAGGGGTTTCATTCACTCGGGACTTATCTTGGAAAAATCATATTGCATCTCTTGTAAAATCTGCTTCCAAGAGATTAGGTGTGCTATGCCGACTCCGTATCTTCTTTACCCCTGTACAGTCGTTGACGTTATTCACGAGTTAGATTCGCCCCTGTTTAGAGTACAACTCTCATGTGTGGGGAGGCTCCCCACGTACAGCTTTTCTCAATAGGGTGGAGTCAAAAGGTTTTCATCTCATCAACTCTCCCCCTCTTACTGGCTCCCTTCAACCTCTGTCTCTTCGCTGCACTGTTGCCTCTTAATCTCTTTTCTATCACTACTTCAATGGTCACTGCTCCTCTGGACTGTCTGTTTTCATCCCTCCACCTCCACGACTGGTGCGTAGAGCACCCGTCTAGCAACAAATTCTCATCCCTTTTCTGTCCAACTCTCTAATGCAAGAGTTAACCGTTACTCCCAGTCTTTCATTTATGCAACAGATCAGCTCTGGAACTGTCTCCCTCTGTCTGTATTTCCTACTTTCTATGATCCCCAATCTTTCAAACGCAGCATGCCCAGACATCTCGAAAGGAACGGATCTTGAATTTGGCTCTTTTGTATTGTTTTTGTTTTTTCTTGGACGGAACGGTTTGAGAGCTCCTGGCCTTTGTTCCTTCTTGCATTAAAAAAAAAAAATCTATGATTTTTTTCTTTCACTCCCCGACTATCGTCATTGTCACCCTGTCTAACTCTCTTTACTTCCTTTCAGAATATTTTCTTACAGTCCCTCCACTTTACACTCAAATTCCTACCAAGTTCCTCATCCACTCTTTTCTTACTCTCTTACTAATCTTTTCACTTCTCTCTTCCTTTCTGCATATACCTCTCTCTTCCTTCTCTCAACTTCTTCCACGCTCCTATTTCTCATCCATTCATTATATGCTTTCTTCTTTTGTGCCACAGCCTGTCTTACCTCTTCATTCCACCATGCTGTTCCTTGCACCCCCATTCGTCTTCTCTTCACCCCACACACCACCTCACATGCTGCACATATTACTTCTGTGAATATCTTGCACACACTTTCCACGTCTCCCATCTGCTTCAACTCATATTTACCCAATTGTTCCTCCATTCTCTCTTATATTCTGCCTTTTTCTCATCCTTTTGTAACCTTTCCACTCTCCTAGCATCTACACTTTCACACATCCTCTGCCACTCCTAAAGCCACCCTGTTCATCACTCACTAGGACTTCTGATATCTCTCTTACTTTCTCTACAATAATTCTTCCATATACAGTACCTTCCCTACCACTCTCAATAAACTTACGCCACGACAAATCTTGCAATCAGTTCGCTCACCTTTATTTATGTGCAGGAGTACAGTCACAGCCTTCTTCCACTCTGCTGGCACAGTTTCACAAATCCATGCCTTCTTACATATCTCCAACTAGCATTTCATTCCTCCCTCTCCACTTCATGAGCTCTGCATACACCTCATTAACCCAGCTGCTTTCCCATTTTTCAGCCTCTTCACAGCGCTCTTCACCTCTGTGAGTGTCACTTTTCCTGGCACTGCATTCCTTCTTTGCACCCCCCCCAAACCAGTCATGTTCACAGTGGCTCTGCTCTGTTCACATTCATCAGGCTTTCAAAATATTCTTTCCATCTTGTCCTTACTTCATCCCCATAGGTTAATAATCTAACACCCATACCCTTCACACTTTCACATTTCTTTCCGCTGTCACTTTTACATTTCCACATCTCATTACAAAATAACTTTCTATTTTCAGAGTAGTTTGCATTCATTTTTCTTCCTAGATCATCATTTACCTCCTTTTTCCTCTTCACTCGTCTCTTTACGTGCGTCTTGCTCTCAGTGTATTCATTCTTAATTCAACTGAACCCCTGTCCTGTTACCCTTCTAGCCACTTCTTTCTCTTTTCCTCCACTGTTCTCTTAACCTCTTCATCGCACCATGCCGTACCTTTCTTCTTTGCTGTTACTCTTCCCACACACCGCTTTAGCATTCCTAACTAAGCAATCCTTATATGCATTCCACAGGCTGTCTAGATCCATTTCATTCCAATTTACTGATCTTAACTCTTCCCTTCCTTTGGTCGTGCATTCATCTACCATTTCTTTGATCCTCAGCTTCTCGACTTTCAGTCTTTTTCCATGACTGCTTCTCTCTCTCCTGGTCCACCTCACTCCTCACAGCTTGATCTTGCATACCACAGTCATATGATTTGACGTCTCCACATCGTCCTCTCACGGCCTTCGTATCAGCAACCATTCCCAGCATCGACCTGTCTACGAACACGTAATCAACCAGGCTCCATTCAACACGATCCCCGTTCCCATTATACCATGTATTTTTATTTGCATCTTTGTGTTTGAAATACGAGTTACAAATGCACAACCTCCTTTCCTGACATATTCTTCAGTCGCTTCCCATTACCATTTTCTCCTGGTACTTCATGACAACCCACAATGCTATCCTCAGGACCAGTGCCTACTCTTCCATTCATTTCGCCCATTGCGATCATTTTATAGCTCCTGGGCAGTTCTCCCACTGCGTCATCCAGCATAATAATGATAATAATAATAATAATAATAATAATAATAATAAATTATTATTATTATTAATTATTATTATTATTATTATTATTATTATTATTATTGTTGTTGTTGTTGAAAAAAAAAAACTTCCCACAGGGATGTGGAAAGTTTTAGTAATAATTTTCACAAAACAAGGAACTTCTCACAGAGATGTGGGATGTTTTAACTAATAACCCACCAATTACAAATGAATTACCACTCCTACAAGTAAGGTGAGATGCTGCCTCCCTTGCATTATTTTACAGATACTTTTATGATAAATGCTCAGAGGAAATTCTATCCATTGTGCTACCTCCCCATTCCCTCCCCCGTGTTACACAGACGTCTGGTAGTGCGACATGAACATCATAATGCCATATTGCAGAACTTCCTTCTATCAGATTCTTTTTAGTTACTGAATGCTTCTTTTAGGATTTTCCTTCCCCAGATTAGTTCCCCCCCAAACTTCTGTTACATTTTTTTTATTTTGATAAATAATAGGGGGACACATGTACTCTTCTGTAGGGATTTTTAAAGATTAAATTTGTTTTTCCTTTCTCTTTGCTATCTCTCTATCTGTCTATTGCCAGAAGCCTTAATCCCTTATATGAGGTGGCCACGAACAAATCGCCTCCACGTCACCTTGTTCCCCGCCATTTCACTGCCCTGCTGAATTCATACACCCCTCTCTCATATACCTCTCCACTCCATTCCTCCATCTCATCCTTGGCCTTCCCCTCCCTCTCTCCCCCTCCACCTCACTCACATACACTCTCCTCGACAGTCTCTCACTCTCCATCCTCTCCACATGGCCAAACCACCTCAGTGTGTTTCTCCTAATGCATCTTATCACATCCACATCCCCACCACAACGCTCCTTCACATCCTCATTTTACATTCCGTAAAAAAGATAAGAGGAATGTGACTAAGATGCTTTTTCCGTGGCCGAAAGATAAGAACAGCAAAGCAAGAAATCTACCTTCTGCCCACCAAACGTCTTACACGAAGCCGGCAGGAAAAGTGGGAATGCAGCATATTAGAGCTGACATGAAAATTTCATAGGAAATATTAAAAAGAAAAGTAATGAGAACTAAATTCAACACCAACTTCATCTGTGACTGATAGGTAGCATTATCTGAGAACAACATTGCATTACTGCAGCATTCACCTCCATCTGAAAAGGGGGGAAATCAATCAGTCATGTTTTTGTATTATTCACCCATGAATGTGTTAAGCTGGAAATTCGAAACCAGATAATTATCTGAACGACTTTTAAATGTTATTAGGCTACTGTTCTGCAGAGTATCAAATTTCTGGAAAAAAATTTCCATATGTTGACAAATTAACAACCTTCCCTACAATTTGAAGGAACTTTGCCTCCCTTGCATAATTTTACAGATACTTTTATGGCAAATGCTCAGATGAAGTTGCATCCACTGCACACCTCTTCTGCTTATGACTGGACTGTCACTCCGCCATATTGTAGAACTTCTGCCTGTCAGAATTCCTTTATTCCCCAAACTGCATCATTTTAGAACTTGTGTCCCAAGAGTGGTTTCCCCTCAGACTTCAATCTACAACTGTTACAGATTCTTTATGAATGGAGGACACCTATAATCTGGTGTATGGATTATTTTTTTTTTATACATGTTTTCCTTCCTCTCTTCTGTTATTTAAAAAAATTATTGCAAACGTTTCCCCAAAATTTAATAACTAGTAAAACATCTTTGTCGACAAAGTACGAGCAAGGCCATTTAAACCTGAAAGCATTGAAATGTCGCCTTACACCAAGAGGATGCCTAGAGTATACTGATGGCTATCTACCTACCAAGTTTCACGTCTTTACGACAAACTTTCTGGCCAATTGTCCACTTCTGAAGATATTTGACATGCTGCACTTGGTGTTTGTCACGTGCCACGTGCACTGCCTGGGTGTGATGAAACCTGTCAAAAACATATCTTGAGGAGTTGGGCTATCATGTGGCAAAAACCACGCAGTGATCAGCCATAAGGTTGCTGAGATCATTAGCTTCTCAAAAGCGTTACGGTCAGGCTGGGCCAGGTTGGGCCGTTTGTGGGTCATTTGTTAATATTAAAATTCACTTGCCACGTTTGAGCCTGGTTAAATAATTCATTTAGATCTCTGAATCATCTGGTTACGTTCAAACGTATCCACTGTGCTATTAATTTTTGTATCAACTACAAATTTTGTCATATTAAGATGTCGTCGGTATAAATTAGTGGCAGTACAGGACCCAAAACTGAACCCTTTGGTACTCTAATGGTAGCATTAATCCAGTATGATTTCTTGTCTTTTATTATAACCCACTGTTTATGTTCTGTACGCCAATATTAATCCAGCTTTGTACATTGCCTCTGATACCATGGACTTTAAGTTTCCCAAGAATTGGAAATCAATAGATTCAGTTTCATTTTAAATACAGTGCTGATATTATCACTAAGAGGTTATTAAGACATAAATGAATGTTTCAGAATCGGTGCTCCGAGCCATTAATATTTTTTCCATAAATGCTGAGCTATTTTGTCCAATTATGGTTTCAAACAATTTGCATACTATTGATACTAAGTTATTTGAACGATAAATTTCAGGTTATTACCACATTTATATTTTGGAGTTACATTCACAAGTTTCCAGTCATGTGGTACAGTGCTACTCTTGGTGATATTTTGAATATTTGAGCTAACGTTATGATGTGTTACTGTTTATTTCCTTTAATTTTGATCCGCCCCATCCCGACCACTTTTCCACCACTGACTTCCCCCAATCCTGACCATTTTTGGAAAAAAATTTTTTTGGCTCAAACCTCCACTTTTGGTGAGAAACACCGAAAATTCATAGAGAAATCGCTCACCTGAGGTTTAAAATACTCGATCCAGGTAGCAGTACCTCCTTACCTTACTGGGTTTTCTAACAGGCTGGCACCCAAGAAAACGAGTTCTATGGGAGGGTAACTATTTCACACCACTCATAAACAGTATTTATTTATTTACTTGGTACGAATTTATATGTAATATGAGAGTATATTGGTTTTCAAACAGTAATATAGACATTATAAGCATTGTTTCACTCACTAACTCATCACCATACCTGACCTTTTTTTGCCACATTACCTGATCATCATTTCTGACTGTTTCTTCCACTAATGCTATGTAAAGTTTGTCCTCCACATTGTCATCGATTGGGGAATCACTCTGGGCCTGAATTTCGTACCGTGGCATGATATGGCTTTACTGGCCAGGTCACTGATAACAGGTGAATTGCTGAGACAGTAGCGTGCAGGGATGGGGGGAGGTCATGCTGGGTAAGGCATTGTCCCTGCCTGGCATCTTGTAGAGGAAGGTGTCCCGTGTATATGTACCAAAAATCACTCACGAAAATTGAAAATTGTGCAAATTAGGGACCTTGCAATTGATTCGCGTTTATGTACGTCGATGGGATTGGCAGTGACAAAACGTGTGGATGTTAATTCACGTCAACGGGACGCCGAGGGTTAAAGTCATTTAGATATTCCACCTGGTCCAGGTGTTTCGTTGATAGAAATTGTATTGATCACAAAGAGTATTCTGTTACCGATGGAAAATCACTAATTGTTCAATATAAATCTACATGTGCAGTGGGAAAATGAGGAACCATGGGATGGAAAACAGGGCATTCAGGACTGAAACCATACATATATATTACCTTTATGCAAGAAAGAGGAAACCAAAGGCCAGGGGCCTGCAAACCGTTCCTTCCAAGAAAAAACAAAAAACAAAAGAAAGCCAAATTCAAGATCCGTTCATTTTGAGATGCCTGGACACACCGTGTTTGAATGACTGGAGATCATAGCTAGCAGGAAATACAGAGAGGGAGACAGTTCCAGAGTTGACCTGTTGCATAAATGAAGGACTGGGAGTAACGGTTAACTCTTGCATTAGAGAGTTGGACAGAAAAGGGATGAGAGTTTGTTGCTAGATGGGTACTATGCGCCCTTCATAGAGGTGGAGGGATCCACACAGACAATTCAAAGGAGCAGCGACCATCGAAATAACGACAGAAAAGAGATAAAGAGGCAACAGTCTGGCAAAGAGACAGAGGTTGAAGGGAGCCAGTAAGAGAAGGAAAGCTGATGACACGAAAAGCCTTTGACTCCACCCTATTGAGAAGAGCTCTATGTGGGGAGCCTCCCCGCACATGAGAGTTGTACTCTACACAGGGGTGAATAAAACCAGTGTATGAATTCAACAACTGTGCAGAGGTAAAGAAGGTATGGAGTCGGCTTAGCACACCTAATCTCTTGGAAGCAGATTTTACAAGAGATGCACTATGGTCTTTCCAAGTTAAGTCCCAAGCGAATGTAACCCCAAGCATGTTCAAGGATGATGAAGGATTGAGCTGGATATTATTAAACATTAGTGGATACTCCTGTGGAAGATTGTGTCGGGTTGATAGGTATAAAAACTGAGTTTTTGATGGATTAAAAACAAGATTATTTTTACTCCAGTCAGAGATATGGGCCAAGTCAGACATTAGGTTTGTCATAGCCTCATCCCTTGCTTGTTGAAGTAACTGCTGAGATGGATGTTGCGGGAATCCAAATGGAAAGGTGAAGGGTGGAATCATCAGCGTAAGAGTGGATATGGTTAGATGTACGGCTTAGAAGGTCATTAATGAATAAAAGGAGAGTCGGTGATAGGACAGAGCCGAGGAACACCACTGTTGATAGATCTAGGAGAAAAACGATGGCCGTCCACAACAGCAGCTATAGAACGACCAGAAAGGAAGCTATAGATGAAGGAACAGATAGAAGGATAGAAACCGTAAGAGGGCAGTTTGGAAATTAAAGATTTTTGCCAGACTCGATCGAAAGCCTTTGAGATGTCAAGTGCAATGGCAAAGCTTTTGCCAAAGTCCCGAAAGGAGGATGACCATGAGTCTGAAACGTAGGTGAGAAGATCACCAGTAGAGCATCCCTGACGGGACCCATATTGGTGATCAGAAAGAAGGTTGTGGTAGGAAAGATGGTTTTAAATGTTTCTGTTAAGAACTGACTCGAAAACGTTTGAGACACAGGATGTTAAAGCAATTGGACGATGGTTTGAGGGTTGGGAATGGTTACCTTTCTTTGGTACTGGCTGAATGAGAGCAAACTTCCAGCAAGAAGGAAAGGTACAAGTTCAACGACAAAGGCAAAATAGTTTTCCTAGGCGGGGTGTAAGCACTGAAGCACAGTTCTTGAGAACAACAGGAGGGACTCCGTCAGCCCCATATGCCTTGTTAATATTAAGGCCAGTGATAGCAGAAAATAAATCAGCTGAAGAAATTTTGATGTCAGCCATAAGGAAGTCGGAGAGGGGATGTGATCGAGGAACAGCACTGGAATCATCTAATGTGGAACAAGAGGAGAAAGTCTGGGCGAAGAGATCTGCTTTATCAGTTGAAGAATTAGCTACAGAGCCATCAGAAGAGAAAATAGGAGGGAAGGATGATGAGGTAAAGTTGTTAGAAAGGTTTTTGGCAAGGTGCCAGAAGGAGCGGGAAGAGTTTGAGTTGGAGAGTTGAGAGCATTAAGTACAAATGAAATTATTTTTAGCAGAGAGAAGAACAGACTTAGCACGATTCCGGGCAGAGACATAAGCAAGATGTGATTCAGGGGTGGGTTGGTTCTGGTACCTTTTGTAGATCCTCTCTTTGTTGCGGACAGCATTAGAACAAGCTTGATTAAATCAAGGCTTTCTTGCATTAGTCAAAGGATATGAGAAGGGAATGTATGCTTCCATGCCCGAAAGAATAACTTCCGTAATGTGCAATGCATGCTCAGATGGCTGCTGGCCATGGAAGCAATAGTCATTCCAGGGAAAATCAAAGAAGTACTGCCGGGGGGCCTCCCAATCTGCAGCTCCAAATTGACACAGATGACGTTTTTTTGGAGGGTTCACAGGTCGTACCAGAACGATAGGACAGGTCAAGGTAATAAGGTTGTGATTGGAGGAGCCCAACGGAGAGGAAAGATTAACAGTGTAAGCAGAAGGGTTAGTTGTAAGAAAGAGGTCAAATATGTTGGAGCTCTCTCCAAGGTGGTCAGGGATACAGGTAGGGTGCTGTACAAGCTGCTGTAGGTCATTAAGGATAGAAAAGATGTAGGCTTGTTCACCAGGTGGATCAGTGAACGGAGAGGAGAGCCAAAGATTGTGGTGAACATTGAAATCTCCTAGAATGGAGACTTCAGAGAAAGGAAAAATGGATAGAATGTGTTCCATTGTAGAAGTAAGATAGCCGAAGAAGTTCTCATAGTCAGTAGAATGAGGAGATAAGTAAAGAGAGCAGATATATTTAGTCAGAGAATGACAAGAAAGCCGAAGCCAGAGAGTAGAAAATTCGGAAGAATCAAGTTCAGGAACACAAGAGCAAGATAAATCGTTGGGTACATATACACAACAGCCACCTTTGGCTTTGAAATGAGTATAGAGAAAGTAGGAGGAAACAGAAAAAGAATCGCTTTCAGTTGCCTCAGACAGCTGACTCTCAGACTGGAAGAGAAGGTGAGGTTTTGAGGAGGAGAGGTGATGTTCGACAGAAAGTTAGAGGAAAGGCCGCGAATGTTGCAGAAATGAAGAAGAAGTGAGTCAGGCAGTGGTTTCAGGCATCTCTCAGAGTCGTCACCAGGAGAGGGGCGGATAGTGGGTGAATTTATGCCCCTCCCCCCCTGGGGACTCCGAGGCCGGATTTAATTGTGCCATTTTTTCCTTTTTTAATTTTGAAAAGGAAGTGTGCTGTGTACTGTGCATATAGTTTGGTGCTGACAGTTAGAGAAACTTGAACTGGAGAGCATGCTGGCCTACTCTCTGTGTTAGTGACACACTGAAAAAGTCCAGGAATGGGGGATGGTCAGGAACTAGTCCCGAGGGCTGATGAAACAGGAGCTCCAGCTCTCCCTGTCATCAGCTTTCCATCCACATTGGGCTACTGCCCTGCTCGACTGGTGCTACAGACTCTGTGTGTATGTGTGTGTGCGTGTGTATATATATATATATATATATATATATATATACCTAGGCTGCTTCCCCAGTGGAAAGGGAGGTAACCGAGACAGGATGACACACTTCCAATTTACTCATCCATTCAAACACATTCGTTTGCATCTTAGCCCCAGAGGGAAGAAGGGACAGATCCTCACCACACTACACCGCACGAGGGTCAACTGTACAGTGCAATCAGTGACATCCGCAGCGGGGCCCGACAGCAGAGCTGGTTTGCCTCTGCCACATCATGGTAGACCCATCCCCTTACCCGCACCTGACCTGATTAGCTGATCAGACCAAATGCGGCAGAATACCCCTCAGGGCTGCGTCATCATTTATTCATTCACAATTTCTCTCCATATAATTCTGTCACGCACAGCTACTCTTCCTTGCTCAACAGACATCCCTCTCGCATCCAAAGCTCTCTTCATATATATATATATAATCTACTGTATATATCTATATATCTATATCTATATCTATCTATCTATATCTATCTATCTATCTATCTATCTATCTAGAGAGAGAGAGACTCGAGGGGAAGGGGGTCTTGTACTGAACTCTCATACTTTGATCCTGAAGGGCTGAAAACACTTATAAATATTGGAACTGGGTTAAGGATTATTTATGTTCGGCATGGCAGTAACTGCGACTCAGGGACGGTGTGGGTTAGAGGTATTGTGGGTGAGGGTGGATGCGGGTTAAGGATGGTGTGGGTGATCGTGAATGAGATACTGGGTAACGGAGAGTGTGGATATGGGAGGGTGTGAATGACGATGAGGGAGGGTGAGTGTGATGTACGGAGTGAAAGAAGGTGTAGGTTAGGAAGGTGTTGGTGAGGGAAAGTGTGAATATACATATAAGGCTGCGAGTGAGGAACGGTGTGGATGAGAAAAAGTGTGAGTGACTGTGGTTATGGGAGAGAGAGGGTGTGGATGAGGAAGACTGTGAGTGACTGAGGATTTGAGAGAGAGAGAGAGAGAGAGAGAGAGAGAGAGGGAGAGAGAATGAGGAAGGGTTTGAGAGAAGTTTGTGGATGTGGGAGGGTGTGAGTGAAGAAGAGTGTGAGTGTGGGAGGGTGTGGATGAGAGAGGGTGTGCTTTAGAAATGGTGAGACTATGAATAAGAGAATGATGAGTAAGAAGAAAAAAACTCAAGTTCCGAACTGAGAGGGTGAGGAAAGACTGAATTAGTAAGTGCAGTTTGTACGATGAAATAAGACTAAGTTGATGTGAATAACAGCTAGAAAATAGGGAGAAAGGACAGCGTGTAAGGTTTTGATATGAAAAGTATCGAGACTGAGAATACCTAGTTGAGAAGACGCTGAGAGAGAAAGTTAAATTATGTGAACAAGGATGTGCTTTATGAGGGTTAACTGTGAGCGTACGGTGAGCACGAGGTGTCCTTGAGGAGAAAATTTAAGGCAAATAGTAGTGATCGCAATGCAAATATCATTATGTGAAGACTAAGAATTGATGACAGTAGGTTAAGGTGCTCGATGTGGTCCGTATGGGTTTGCATCCGAGGGATAAGGGTCATTGCTCACATATTAAATATTGCCAGTCAAGGGCGAGGTAAGCCGGTCGCATGCGCTTTAAATGTCACAACTAAGTATCTTTGAACCGGATCTATATGTTCTTGATGGAAAAAAAAATAAGTGGATGATGTATAGAGATATAAACTGAAATAACTATCTTCACACCCCACTTCTCTCATATACAACGTCAATAAACAGTTTCTCTAACTTACCCGATGTTACGTATACCTGTCTTCACTATAACAACTCTTGCTTCACTCCCAGTTGCACAGTGCAGTAATATCTAGTTCAGCTCAGCTGCTAACATAGAATCAGAGAAATGGAATCAGAGAAATGGAAACAAATGAAAAAGAATAAGAGGTTGGTATTAACCAAATCCTATTACGCATATTTGATGAATGCCGCAATAATTTTTTTTTTTACACTTGATGCAATCCGATTGTTTCTCTTGTTCAGAGATTGTGATAAAAATTTGTAAACCGTATGTACACACACACACACACACACACACACACACACACACACATATCTATCTATCTATCTGTTTATCTATCTATCTATACATATAATATAATGTATATATATATATATATATATATATATATATATATATATATATATATATATATACATATATATATACAGTATATAGATAGATAGATATAGATATATCTATCTATATCTATCTATCTATCTATCTATATATATATATATATATATATATATATATATATGGAGCCTTTGTGGTACAGTGGTAAAGCGTGCGTTTTCGTACACTGAAGAACGAGGGTTCGCGCCCCGCCAGGGTAATAAACTTTGGGAGCGTCCTTCAGGCCACGTACTGCTTGGCGGACATAAGGGGTGCTGTGGTTGAACCAGTGTCATATACTATAAAGTATGCTTGCACCCAGCCGGCTTGCGCGGGCCAATTACACTTGTTCCACTGACTAAACACACATCCAAAGCCACTCAACACAACAATTACACTTACAAGCACTTCTTACCCTACATAAAATCTCTACCAGACAGCCTAAGCCACTTGGTAGTTACATTGGCTGTATCGTCCCGACTTCGGTCGGGATAGGCCGGTCCTGCAGTGGACACTTAAACGGCCTCCCCCTCCCCCTCCATCTCATCCATGGCCTCCCCCTCCCTCTCCCCCCCCTCCACCTCACTCACATACACTCTCCTTGTTAGTCTCTAGCTCTCCATCCTCTTCACATGGCCAAAATACCTCAGTGTATTTCTCCTAGCTCTTTCTGTCACATCCACATCCACGCCACAACACTCCTTCATTTCATCATTTGCCAGTCTGTCTCTCTATATAACTCCACATGCTCCTCTCAAATAACTCATATCCATTGGTCTCACTCTTGACTTCCTTCCGACAAGGTCCAAGCTTCACTTCCATACGTTAGAGTGAGGATCACAATACTATCATGCAGCTTCTTTTTTACTTCCATGCTCACTTCCCTATTTCTTATCACTGCTTTCAAAGAACCAGCCAGTTTTCTTCCGTTTTTTTTTTTTTTTTTTTTTTTTTTTTTTTTTTTTTGCGTGTCCGACTCTGGGCAAAGGCTTCGGGGCCTGTTTCTCGGGGGCAGTGACCTATCCCTAGGCCCAGTAGTCCTCCTACACCTCCACATGTCACCACTTCGGCGCTAACACCCACCGTCCATATTGAATACATGCTAGCTCTGTCTCATACAGGACTGGTGTATTGGTATTAACGGGGGTATTTTTACGACATGTCGGCGGTTCATCTGGTAGATCAGAAAACTTTTTTTTTTTTTTTTTTTTTTTTTTTTTTTAAATAGGAAACTCAAATCCTTAAACTGTTCCCTGCCCCAGCCGGGATTCTATCCTTGGTCCATTAGGACTGCAGACCGCCTCTCTACCGATTCAGCCACCGCCTCCCCCTTTCAGGCACTTTATCCTCCAAACTTCCATCCTTGCTCATCACACTACCCAAGTACTTAACCCATTTGCGCCCAGGGCCCTCAGTATAGGACGAAGGTGGGCATTTTCAAAATCAAATAATGAATGGAACCCCGGGATAGGGATCTATGAGGTTCGCGACTATGAGCCAATAGACGGAGGGTGGTACTCTCAGTACCCTTTCAGCAAAATCTCTCGCACGGGAACTCTGGTCACTAATGGGTTTAATGCACTCACATTTTCCATTTCCTCATTATCCAACCCCATTGTACATTCAGGGACTACATTTCTCTTGAAGACCACAACTTAACTCTTCCCTACACTGACCTTTAGATTCCATTTCTACACACTCTCCCAAATCCATTCACTTAGCCTTGCAGTTCCCCTTTGTCGTCACTTAACAATACAGTATCGTCCGCAAACAATAGTACAGGAAGTTTCCATATGCTGCCCTGTCTCATTAGGGCAGCTGGAACATCCACATTCCTACCTTGTAACTCTTTTATAACCCTATCCATATACAGATTGAACAACCATGGAGACATGACAGCCCTGTTTCAATCCAAGATTCAGACAGGAGAAATCTATTAGTTCACCCTCCACACACACTGCATCCTTAGCACCCTCATTCACACCCTTCGTGGCATTCAGCAACTTCCCATTTACTCACATATTCTTAATATTTTCCTCATTCCTTGTCTATCCACTCTCTCATATGCTTTCTCCAAATCCATGAATGCCGCATACAACTTCTTTCCCTTCTCTAGGAACTATTTCACTGAAGATTTAAGGATGAATATCTGATGTATACAACCGCTTCTCTTCCTAAAACCTGACTCTTCTTCCCCAACTAATTCCTCTGTTAATTCCCTAACTCTGCCAAAAAAGTTCCTACCATATAGTTTTCCTATTACACTATGAAGACAAATGTCCCAGTGATTACTACTCTTCTTTTTCCTTTTCTCCTTTTTACAGGGGAATAATTATAATTGACTTCCAATGATCTGGGGCTCTACCTTCCTCCCAGTTCACTCTGCACGTCTTCCACATCTATTTTACTACTATCCCTTCCCTATGCTTCAGTATTTCACCACACACTCCATCAATTCCTGGGGCTTTCCCAATTATAACTTTCTTCATTGTTTCCACTATTTCCATTCTACTGATCTCTTCCCCTTTTCTCACCTGTCTCCTTCTCCCAGCCGTTCCCCAGCCACTTATACGCGCATTACTTTCATTATTTATGTTTAACAGTTCCTTAAAGTGTTCTCTCTATCTGTTCACTTTTTCTCCCTTCTCCACTATTAATCTGCTATTTGTGTCTTTCATTCCCCTAGTAACTTCTCTCTTACCTTGTCTAACTTCTCTTTACCTCCTTCCATAACAGTTTCTTACATTCCCTCCACTTTACACACAAATTCCTTCCAAATTCCTCATCCAGTCTCATCTTACTCTCTCTTACTAATCTTTTCACCTCTCTATTTCTCTCTACATATAACTCTTCCATCTCTCAACTTCCTCCATACCTCTGCCTCTCACTCACTCATTCTTCTTTTGCACCACAGCTTGTCTCGCCTCTTCATTCCACCATCCTATTCCTTGCACTCCCTTATGCTTTCTCTTCATCCCACACACCACCTCACATGCTGCACAGATTTCTTCTGTGAATATTTTGCACACACGTTCCACCTCCCTCACTGATGTAAATCATATTTACCCAATTGTTCCTCCACTCTTATATCCTGCCTTTTTTTCATCTTCTTGCAACATTTCTACCCTGGTGTATCGGCTTCTTCCTCCTATCCATCCCCCCCTTCTAGTTGTCCATCTCACTTGAACACAAGTGTCCTCAGAGTAGTATATTTTGTTTCTTTCCTTTAAAAAATTATATCTCTTCCAAAGAGGAAGACACAGAATGAAAGAAAAAAAATCATTTATGTATCCCAAACAAGATAAGGGAGACAAAAATATTTCACCCAGCTTTCTAATCTTTCCTGCTTCCTGTTTTTCTATCCTTGTCTTTAAATGACAGAACAAGGTAAAGACATCCACAAGCGAACTGCCTGAGCGTGCACGATTCACGACTCTCAAACACTCAGGAATGTCGCTAGCTATACAGCAGTTGCGACGCACGACTCTGAGGTTGTCATTATCGTACCCTGGCAACCTACCATTCAAAAGTGCGTCCGATTTCGTATCATATTATACACGAATCATATTATTATGCAAGAATACATTAGACACGAATATTATTATACACGAACATATTATACACAAATCACATGCGTCTCATGTACAGTACACGAAATCAGACGCAATTTTGAATGTTAGGTTACCAGGGCACGATAATAACAACCTCAGAGTCGCGTGCCGTGACTGTGTCAATTTCTTTGAAGTCAAACACTCTTTTTGTGTGTACATTTCTACGTTTTTCACAAATGTTTTGGCCATTTCCTGTCTCATTTTTTATCAGTAGAAGGAAGAAAGAAGAAAAGGAAAAATAGAAGTGAAAGAAGAAGAAGGGAAAAGGAAGAAAAAGAATAAAAACAGTATCAAAAACTTCCTACAGAAACGGGTTTACAGTAGAAAAAAAAAGTATGAAAGGGAGTGTACCAAACTGAAACCGAGTGTACCAATCTGAATCCACTGATAACGAGATGGGTGTGGTATGGGTGTCACCGTGACATTTGGATTGTTAGTGATTCTGATTGGCTTTGGGGAATAAAGGGAGATTCTGATTGTCTGGACGGAATAAAGGAAGAAGGTAATAGCCTGAAATGCATGACGGGGCCTCTCTTCCACAAACTATCTTTACTGTTACCAGTAATGCGCTCGATGATAGGAAATAGATGGAAAAATAGATACACGTGACAGATAGACAGGCAAACAGATAGAGTATGTCGCAGCAAGAGTTGAGCCACGCCCTCTCTCCCCACTCGACCAATCAGAATGCTGGCTTCGTTCAGGCCAAGCTGTGACGTCATCGAGAAAGCCACGCCTATATGATGAAAAATATTGCATACTTTTTTTTAAAACTGCTTTCAATATAATTTGAGCTCGATCGCGCACCCAGTAATTTATGTTAGTTATAGCATTCCCAAAACCAAACAACCGCAAAAGGCCCAGCAGGTCTGTTGCTGTTTGCTTTCGTTTGTACGCCTTTATACACCCTATCCACCTCCTGGCAAAATATAAACAAAGCATTTTATTGGGAAAATGCAGAATTTACCTGATTTTTCTCTATTAAAATGAGAGAGAGAGAGAGAGAGAGAGAGAGAGAGAGAGAGAGAGAGAGAGCCGTCAGGGCAGATAAGGAAGAATGAGAAGTAATGATAGTAGGAAACATGATATGAAAGCCTTGTACTACACACATGGGCGAAAACCGCCTCTGAACAAAAGCAACAAAGGAGTGGAGTTAATGCATGTAGTCTGTTCACTCCTATCGTGCATCGCTGAAGTTTTTATAAGAGAAGTACTGTGAACTTCCCATATGAGATGAGATAAAGAAAAGCACACCAAGGATATTTAGAAATGATGAAGGACTGTGATGTGTGTGGCTTAAGAGGTGAGCCTAGTTGAGACGGAACTAATTTACCGTGTCATGTAAGCAATAAGTTTCTTTGCCTAAAACAGAAAAACGAGACAATCAGAAGTCACTTACGGCAAAACACCATACCGTGATTTTTTAAGTTCTTGTTGTGATGGGCGCAGTGAGAAACAGGTGGTGAAGTGGGGAATGGAGTCATCGTTGTATGAGTGATTTGGGCTAGATATACAGAGTCGGTATAACGACAAAATCTTGAGGAACATAATCACTGATAATTATCGCCTGCATAAGAAGGTGATAATGAAATCACCTGTGTGTGTGTGTGTGTGTGTGTGTGTGTGTGTGTGTGTGTGTGTGTGTGTGTGTGTGTCCAAAATGTCTCAAAATGAATTGGACAAATTGTATCCAGACATTGTGGACAGCATCCTGCGATATCTGGCTTGCTGGTTAATAATTTTAACGAAGCTGCGATGAGATGCGTCCGATTGCCAGAGGATTATTGATCAAGTTTTTCTTTCATTTAGACAGGAACATGTAGAGACACTGAAACGGAACGGGCGAAATCCTTTTTTTTTTTTTTTTTTTTTTTTTTTTTTTGTGACGTTGCAGTGATATGCCTCTGACTGCCAGAAAATTATTGATCTAAATTTTTAGTGATGGCAGGCGGTGAGCATTTGTAGGCGAATGCTTTGGCTTTTATTTTAGAACAGTGGTTGTGTATTATTGGTCACAATAGTAACGGTGCACAATATGGGTGAAACATTTGGAACCACAGAACGAAGGCCACTGAAATATTAGTGTCTGACCTACCACATGTTAGTAGCCCTGATGTACGGAGGTGTCATATATTGCCAACTAGCAATATCGTCTTGCAAGCATACAGCAAATGTTATGTTGATATAAACATTGTTCATACACAAAGAGACACTGGCAATGTCGACAGTTGTATGAACGTTTTCGGTAGCAATCGGACCCCCTGTGCACCGATACTTATGTGACCCATAGCACAACTGAAGCTGTAGCACAACCAGTGAGGAACCTTGAGAAAGAGGATCGAAACTGTGCAAGAGCAGTTTGGAAATAAGAGATTTGTACCAGGCTTTGAGATGTAACGGTTTCACGGGAAATCTTAAAAACAGATTATCTCAGAATCCTAGAGGAGTATTTGAAGATACCAGTGGAGCATCCGTGAAGGAACTCATAGTGACGATTAAAATAAGTCATTACTGAACAGGATTCCGGATATTCCTGTTATGGTAGATTATTATTATTATTTTTTTTAACATGCAAGAGATTAAAGCAACTCTGCGATAACTAAAAAAAAGTATGTAAGGTCACGGCTTCTTCACGACAGGCAGAATGAGAGGAAACACACATCAAGAATGTTAAATGCAAGTTAATACACACAGGCGAAAGGGTACGTATGCAGGGTGTCAGCATGGTTGCAGACTTCTTAGGGACAACAGTTGGACCAAAACATAACCGTACACTTTATTATTAGTGAGTTTAGTGAGGTAGAGAGCAGATCTAAAGACACTTCAAATGCAGACACAAGACAGTCAGAGGGGAAGGAGATGGACTATGGCTCCGTAATCCTCTAAAGAAGTGTTAGAGCAAAGAGTTTGACACCATAGTTCAGCTTTGTCACAGGATGAAACAGTGATTGAGCCACATGACTGGAACAGAGAGAGGAAAGAGAAGATATAAAGTA